>NW_028261385.1:76097974-76420474 GCF_051295495.1 Thamnophis sirtalis | reverse complement strand
CACAGTTATTAAGGGTTTCAGGCTTCCCCAGACACTTTGCTTGTCAGAAAAACTGATCCCTTGAGCCCTGGGACACTGCAACTGCCATACATATGAATCAGTTGCCAAGTATCTGAATTTTTAACATGTGACCATCAGGTTGCTGCAACGGTCAAAAGTGTAAAAAACAGTCATAAGTCACTTTTTTCAGTAATATTGTAACTTTGAACAGTCACTAAATTAACTGGTGTAAGTCAAGAACTACTGTATATAAATATACAGTAATTCATATTTCTTGTTTTCCATTTCTCCTTAATTCTAGCATAAGGTAAAGGTAAAGGTTCCCCTTGCACATATGTGCTAGTCATCCCCGACTCTAGGGGAAAGTGCTCATCTCTGTTTCAAAGCTGAAGAGCCAGCATTGTCCGAAGACGTCTCCTCGTTCATGTGGCTAGCATGACTAAATGCTAAATGTTACCTTCCCACCAAAGGTGGTCCCTATTTTTCTACTTGCATTTTTACATGCTTTCAAACTGCTAGGTTGGCAGAAGCTGAGACAAGTAATGGGAGCTCACTCCGTTACGTGGCGCTAGGGATTCAAACCACCAAACTGCCGACCTTTCTGATTGACCTGCTCAGCGTCTTAGCCCCTGAATCACTGCATTCTAGCATATCTTTTGGTAAAAAGTGGTATTCTGCTCAAGTTTGAATGCCAACAACCAGCAGTTAGCATGACCTTGAAAAGAAAACAATAGAATAAAAAGTTCTATAATTATATTCCTTGTTTATGCCTTACTTTGGGAGTATAATACCGAGGCAGGAGAAAGCCATGTCCTTTGCACATTTTTCTCTGTGTCTTATGTATAAACAACTGGCAGAATTCTTTCAGTCCTCTAATGCTTGAGTAGTTCTGTGAAATTATTTGCTGAAGATGTAAGTTCAACAGCACTTTCATAAGCTTGCCTCTGTTGTAAACAGCCTGGATGGGATAGAACAAAAATAGAAAGAGTGTGAGTTCTCATGCCTCACTTTAATAGCAGTGTCACATTCGGTTTTGAAGTGTCTGTGTCTCCAATACAGACATCCTGAAGGTGCCATCAAACATCTAAATAATAGCCAGCATTTTCAGGCAGCCAGTTTGATGGCTGTTAATTGAGGAGCTGCGAACGTCCACCATGGTGTGCAGCAAATTACACACCGGGTGAATCACTCCCTAGCACAATACAACAAGAAACAGCAGAGGGAGCTGTCAATCTTCACAGAAACAAAGCCACATGCCTTGGCGTTGGTACTTCTGATCCTGCCATGATTAGTGGCACTTAGATAAGGTGAAAGCAAATATCTTTGTTTCTCAGTCTGGTCAGGCCTAAATTTTCAAAGATTTCTTTTTTTCAAAATGGAAAAATAATTCCAAACCATTTCCTTCTTTCTTAAACATCCCAAAAAAATTAAAACATATATTCTTGTGTGATTGACTTTTCATGGTCCAACAAGTATCTACTGTATAGCAGGAGTGTCCAATCCTGGGAACGTTAAGTACTTCAACTCCCAGAATGCCCATGTTGGCTGGGGAATTCTGGGAATTGAAGTCCAAAAATCTTAAAGTTGTCAGGTTGGTTCTCCCTAATCTACAGCAAAGCCAGTCAAAAATAGAATTCACTTGCTTCAGCCCTGGGCCTACAACAAACTGGTTTATTCAGCTCATAAACTCTGAATGCAGAGGAGCAAATTATCCTTGTGGGCTTGTAAACATGGTTGTGCTTTCCACCTTTTCTTTTTCACATAGCCCCAAGGACCACTGACCAGTGACACAATGGTCTGCTCTTTTTTTGCCTTTAAGTCAGAGCTATTGCAAAAAGGGAAGGAAAGGATGTAATGACACCATTTAAAGCATTGTAATGCAAATCATTTCAATGCCACACACAGATTTATCTCTTGTCAGCTCTGTGCTACATGAAACATGGTACAGATCATTGCTGTCTTCACTTGAGTGCTAATTTGCCCAAGGCAAACCTTTTAAAATACAGCTCTGTATTAAATGACATGATTGCAGAATGAATATAGACACTGAATTGGGAGGAAGGGAAGCCAAAAGGGGGAAAAACAATTTTGGAATTGTTGTGGGGAGAATGTCAACATGTTTTCCTATTATGTATTTTGTATTTGGAAGTGAGTGGGAGTAATGGCCATTTATTTCTTTTATTTTGCTTTGTATTTAAAATAGCATTTGGGGTATGGTAATCAACAGGAACTGAAACTAACAAATCCCAAGGGCAAATATGTTAACTTACAAATGACAAAACCTAGAGCCGAGGTGGCGCAGTGGTTAAATGCAGCACTGCAGGCTACTGCTAGATCAGCAGTTCAGCGGTTCAAATCTCACCGGCTCAGGGTTGACTCAGCCTTCCATCCTTCCGAGGTGGGTAAAATGAGGACCCAGATTGTTGGGGGCAATATGCTGACTCTCTGTAAACCGCTTAGAGAGGGCTGAAAGCCCTATGAAGCGGTATATAAGTCTACTGCTATTGCTATTGCTAGAGAAAAAGAAAGATGAAAAGCTACTTAATGTTATTAAACTAGGCAGATAATTGCTGCAGACAGATTCTCTACTGGAGCCATTTACTAAGGTTAAATTGAATTCTTTGTGTGGTTGTGGGTTTTTCAACTCTTTCTTCACAGACCAAGAAATATTTTCTGAGTAGATAGATAGAGAAATCCGTGACCAATTAAGAGACATAACATAACCTACACATGGGTCCTTGCTGCAGAAAGAACAATCCTAAGTAATCTTGCAGGAATGTTCTTCTACTTGGAATATCAAAGATCCAGCTTTATTTGTGTTTGTTTATTTCATCTGAATCTAAATAGTCACAGAATAGAGCAGAGTAGAATAGGATAGAGTAGAATAGAATAGAGTAGAATAGAATAGAATAGAATAGAATGCAATGCAATGCAATGCAATGCAATGCAATGCAATGCAATGCAATGCAATGCAATGCAATGCAATGCAATGCAATGCAATGCAATGCTTTATTGGCCAAGTGTGATTGGACATACAAAGAATTTGTTTCTAGTGCATAAGATCACAGTGTCCATATTAACAGCAGGTAATAAGTCATAAATCATAGTTACAATCATTAATCATAAGTTACAAACAACTGATAAATCACAAGAAACCAATAGAGGAAGATAGTAGGAAAGATGAGAAGATGAGAAAAGATGAGAAGTGAAACAGTGCTATGAGAATTAGGTGGTCAGCAGATTGATGACATGGGGAAAAACCACGTCTAATTGGATTGACATGCAATGCCCTATAGCATTGAGGGGAAAAATTGAGAAGTTTGTGTCCAGGATGTCAGGGGTCTATAGCTATTTTTTCAGCCCTCTTTCTGATTTGTGCATACAAATCCTTAATGAAAGGCATGCTTTTTGTGATTGTTTGTTCTGCAGTCCCAACTATCTGTTGAAGTCTGTACTTGTTATGTTTGGTTGCTGTGCCAAACCAGACAGTTATTGAAGTACAAATGATGGACTCAGTAATTCTTTTGTAGAACTGTATCAGCAGATCCTTGGGCAATCTGAGCTTTCTGCATTGACACAGGAAGAACATTCTTTGTTGTGCTTTTTAATGATAAATAAATATAACAATGGCACAAAACTATATGGGGAAGGATGTAATGGAAAAATAGGGCTATTGCTATTGTACATATAGTCCCATGCATGCTTTCGCGTGACACTTCTGTTGCATGCACAGAAGCATCTGGCCAGGTGGCGTAGCCTCTCACTGCCACTATTACTGGTTCGGCTGATCTGGGCCAAACCGGCAGCAACCCACCTCTGATCAGAACCAATCCGAATACAAATGTTTCAGCACAAAGTGGTACTGAAAAAGTGACTTATGACTGGTCCTCACACTTCTGACTGTTGCAGCATCTCCTCAGTCACGGGGATCAAAATGAAGGCACCTGACATATATTTAGGATGGTTGCAGTGTCCCAGTATCACACGATTGTCATTTGTGACCTTCCCAGGGGGCTTTTGACAATGAAGTAAATTGGGGAAGCTAAATTTATTTAATCACCATGTGATTTGCTAAATAAAAGATCGTAAATTTGGTCACAACTCACTTAATGATTGCATTGCTTAGCAAAGGACATTTGGGTCCCAATTGTGGCCTTAATCCGAGGATTATCTCTACTATGAGAAAGGAGAGTCTGATGAAGTCGATTGGTACTAAGCTTTTGCCAAAAAAAATGCATTTTAATTAACCTGTACAAAAAATTGATTTTACAATCAAATGTTGAACCAAATGTTAATGCATTCAGAAATATGTGTATGATGAGTCTATGGTATATCTTATGAAATAGGATTATTGCTTCTTAATGGCTAAAGTATGTTAATTATACTTACATATACATTTTGCAAGATGCTACTATATTTTTGCCCATACAATCAATGTACAGTTACTTTCTAAGGCAAGATTTGAAAACTTGCATGAAAAAAACTAGCAGTGCCCGAAATGTTGTCAGTAATTCTGAGTAAACAAATCCTGCCTTGCTCCCAGAAATAGATTTCTGGATTCTGAAAAAAAAAGCACTTGTTTTAACTAAAACAGTTATTATCAACTTAGAATGAATAAACGGCATGCTTCTCCACTTAAAACATCTTGTGTTTCCCACTATCTTTATTCAGCACTAAACTGCTAGGCAACAAGGGTTTAAGTAGGCTTTAGTAAGGTCAAGGCTAATTGGAAAGATGTTCTATCAACATGAACAGGTATTATTCAACATATGAAATCCATCTTACATTTAACAATCCTTGTAACAAAACTGCTATATGCGAAATTCTCAAGGTCCAAACCAGTTATACTATAGTAATTTCACAGGCTGCATTTTTGTGCCAAAGGTGAAACCTTGTCCCACAGCTCAATTCTTTATATCCTAGAGTTAATAAAGTCCTAAAATCCACTCATCCCATCAATGTCAAGAATACTGCATTTTGTTTCATTACAAAACATGTCAATTGACATGTCCTGGACCTTAGGATTCAATTCATTCAGAATAGAGCTGGCAAGGACCTTGGAAGTCTTCTAGTTCAACCCTCTGCTCAAGCAGGAGGCACACAACTTCTGAAAGGAAGTCATTCCACTGGTTAATTGTCCTCACTGTTAGGAAATTTCTTCTTAATTCCAGGTTGCTTCTCTCCTCAGTTACCTAATTTCCATCCATTTTTTTTTCTTCACTTGTCTTCTGCTCCTTTGAAAAATAGGTTGATCCCCTCTTCTTTGTGGCAGCCCTTCAAATACTGCAAAACTTTTCAACAGCTTTATTCATTATTGGATTAGTTAAAAATAAGATAAATTTGGGAGGGGTAGAAAGAGAGAGAGAGAAAATCCACCCAAAATGAGGCAGGCTACAGTAATGCACTGAGATGGTTAGAAAGGAAGTTTTACAGGAGAAATATAATGTTCTGCATCTGGATAATATGAAGAGGGAAAGGGTGTATGGGGAAGCTGCCTAGCTCTCATCCCAAATGATTGCTTTACAAGTTTGCTGCTCTTTCTGTCAATAAGAGAATGTTCATGTTCAAACTTTCTGCTAGTTTTTATTACCAAGAAGGGGAGAGAGACAGCTCCATTTTTCCTACCCCAGTGCATGCTGAGCATTTCTAGCTATAACCATCTACTGCTAATAATTTCCATGTAGGATGTATTGATCCCTCCCTCCCTCATCACTTCTCAACTGATTGGCAGATTGCAGACACATTGGGGGACGCCGACTGAAGCAAGTCAGAGTTTCCTAAAGCTTCTTTGCATTCCCTCAATTGCACTCATTATCTGAGTCAAACTATTTTTAATCATGTATCTAGATCTGGAAGAGGACTAAATCTGCACCTAAAGCCTAGCTCCGTGATGGCGAACCTATGGAACGTGTGCCCGAAGTGGCACATGGAGTCATGTCGCCTGGCACGCACAGCATCACCCATTCCTCTTCCAGGTTTCTTGCACGCATATGATGATCAGCTGGTCTTTGTGCATGCAGCAGTGCCAGAAACTGGAAGTGCTGGTCTTCCATTTCCCCACATGAGCATGCACGCTGGTTAGCTGTTCGATGTGTGCGCATGCGTGACAGTAACCAGAAGACTTGCTGGTCGGTGCTCATGCGTACACCAGAAACCAGAAGTTCATTTTCTGGCACTTACATGCTCCCTGGGCAGCTCTTCTTCCTGGTCACAACCCAGACAAGCATGCCGATGGCGCTACGCGTGTATGAGTACACACTCTTTTTGGCACTCAGTGGTGAAAAGGTTCGCCATCAAAGGCCTAGCTGATATCTTGTATGCAGAGGATGAAGAGATAGACCAGCTCCCAGAAGAATTATCTCTTGTTTCAACTAGTACCCTTTTATGTGACCTGCCAGCCAGTCAATCATTTTAAGCATGAGTTTTAACCTTTTTCTAGAAGAGTGCTAGGCCCACTTTGAGTAGTCCAAGGGATGGATCATTGTTGCAAAGGTTGTCCACGCCAGCAATCTGTCACTCAGATAATTTGACAGATGGTTAAAGAGTCTCTTGTTGAAATGGGCAGCTATGGGAGTCAAATAAATGAATAAATGAATAAATAATGCAGGTAGTCCTCAACTTATGATCACAACTGAACCCAAAATCTCCATTGCTAAGCAAGTCATCTTATTATTTTATTAATTTATCAAAATATAAAATGCAGAAGTACAAGAACAAAATAAAAATAAGGGAGGAAAGGGGGAAGAGAGAAAGTGCAGGATAGAGGTCTATGGAGATTCTCAGTCATCCAGGTCATGGTTGTCCCAAGGGTGCTTTTTCAAGAGGCAACTGGACTTCCTGATTTTTCTTTGAAGATGTTTTGTTTCTCATCCAAGAAACGTCTTCAGCTCTGTAGGATAGAGGGGAAAAAGAAAGAAAACCATTGACTTCTAACTCCTTTTGGGGCAGTAGGATAAGCAGTAAGTGAAACCTCATTTTTTTTACTTTTCTATAATAGTATATACTAGCCATTTTTATAATAACAAATATATCAAAAACAATGCTTCTTTTTCCCTCCTTCCTCAAACACAAAGTTCAAAACTGGTTTCCAAATAGAAACAAAATTAATTGTGTTCTTTCCTTTGATCAAAGAAGTCAATTTAGCCACCTTTGCTAACTCCATCAACTTTTGCAGCCATTCGTCTATTGTGAGAATCAAAGTGTCTTTCCATTTTTGTCATAAATTAATCTTGCTGCTGTCAACATATATAACATCAAAGTTCCAATTTTTTTTTCAAATTCTTTATCCATTATGCCTAAAATAAAAGACTTTGATTTTATCTGTATATACACTTAAAGTATCTTCTTTATAAAAATGTGAACCCTACTCCAATATTTCTTTGCTTTGTCCACCATAAATGATAAAAAGTTCCTTCTTTGCATTTATATTTCCTACATCCATTTGAGATATCTATATACATGATTGACAACTTTTCAAGTGTTAGATACCAACAATCTATCATCTTATGAAGGTTTTCTTTTAAATTATAATTTAATCTGAATTTTGGACTTTTTATCCACATATTTTTCCATTGTTCAAGCATTACATTATATCCAAAGTTCTTTGCCCACTGAACTCTTTTTGTGTAGTTTAAATTTTTCTTTGAATTGTAAATACTTGAACCAATGGCAAACACATCCTTCTGATGATACAGCATGGGTTGCACAGGTAAACCCACCAGTGGCTGGCCAGGTTAGGTGGTCTTAATAGAATGGACCTTATAGATTCATTTTAGTTTGGCCTTTTACTCCAGTGCCCTGGAGTCCCAAAGTTGACTTTTAACTTCCTCATATTATAAATAGGGCTGAACAGTGTGGCAAGACTCTGTAAAGGAGGGGCACAGGAAGCCAGGCGTGGGGTAGAGATAGTACAGAGAAGTTGCAGAAAACTGTTGGTATGAATATCTGCTTTTGTATTTTTCCAAGATGTACTTCCCTGTTCTGAACAGGGGTTTTTACGTTTTGTATGAATACGCCTCTTTAAACGCCCTCTGATTGATGAAGTTTGATTAAAAGGTATAAAATCACTGCCCTGGACATAGCCAGGCAGTTCAGATGTTGGTGTGTGAACACGCTGAACTCGATGCATCCAATAAACCTGTTTCTCTTCCTTCGTGGTCTCAAGTCCTGATCTTTCGTAAGTAGATTACAAACCTCAATCTGCTGCAACATTTTTGGCGAGCCAGGCAGGAGTTGAGGGGTCTTTGGGACCCTCTGGAACGTCCACCCCGGTGTCAGAGCTCATCTTGTCAGGGGGAACCTCCCTGGCGCCAACGGACCCATTTGATCCGAGGGACTTCCCAGCGACAGAGGGCTCTGGCAGCAGCGTTTGGCGATTCCAAGAACCACCAGAGAAGGACCAGAGACCAGGCATCTAAAAGGCTGGCCAGCATCGCAGGAGGGAAGCCAAGTACATGAGGCAAGTACTGTGGGAACCCTATTTAGACCCGGACTCCTTGTTGAGCCGGAGGTGAGGCCTGATCTCCCTCACTAGGTGAAAGGTTTTGGGGAGGATTGTCTAGTGTATGTGTGTGTGTGATTGAGGGGGGGCTACTGCATTTCCCTACGATAGCCGTGTCCATCCGGTATCCTGGGTCAGAAGCCTGTGTGGGGTGATTGCTAAATCCTTGTTGTCTGGTACCCTGGGAGGAGTTGGGGGGGCAGCAGTGTTCCCTTGACCCCTTACAATGTATGTTAAATCATTTTAAAGAAGGATATGTGACTCAGGATTATGGCATTGAGTGGAGCAGGCATGAGCTTTAAAAGTTTTGTGAATCAGAATGGCCCGCTTTTGGTTTTGGGAGGCCTAACAAAGGCAATTTTTGATCTCAACATAGCTTTGAATGTCCATAGGTTAGTGTTTGATCCTGATCAAACAGGATCCATATATTGACGTGTAGTACAATTTGTTGAGGAGACAGCTTGGCTAAAAAACAAATGCAAAAGACCAACAGTATATTCTTATGGCTGTTCGGGTTGCAAACCCCAAATGTCCCAAGCAGAGACCACCAATCCTAGCTAGTGCCCCAGAAGACTTGCCAGAACAGGAAGAGGATCACCACGACCCTCACCACGACCATGCCAAAGTGGGGCTACACCTAGTAGCTCAAGAGACTTGAGGGCATCAACAAGCCGAGCATCTGTGGAGTGGATAGAGTGAGGGCTGGACGGTGTGACCTCTATGATGTCAGAAGAAAGTCCTGTCAGAGGGACAGAGGATGGGGACCCTCTGAGAATTTTGGGAGAAGAAGGAAGAGGAGATAGAGCAGTCTGAAGAGAGGGAGAAGATTAGAATTGCAGTGTCTAACATTCTAAAACCTGATGTCCCTGCTCACACCAATCTGGCTGACTTTATTGAGCAACGCTTCCCTTCAAGGGACCCAAGATGGAGCCCCTACGACCCCCACCAGTTGACTCTGCTACGTTATCATCAACAGTTAATTGTAAGGGCTGTCCGGCTGGGAGGGAAGCCAGCCACTAAAATGTCTAAACTCTGCCGAAGGCCCCGAGGTTTTTATTTATGGTAACCACTAACCTTCCTGAAAATGCTCGGATGCTAGCTATGGCCTTTATTTCTCAGTCATCCGACACAAGCTGTAGAAGCTGGAAGGGGCACTGGGGAAGCCCCTCAATGAGCTTATGGAAGTAGCTAGAAAAACTCTCGTCAATAGAGACTTGTTGGAGGAAAAGAAGAAAAAAAAATCAAAAGATGCAGGAAAAAGCAGAAGTGCTCGCGGCAGCAATTAGGGAGGGGAACAGGCCCCCACCCTTGGGACGGAACCGATGTGCCATCTGTTATGAACATGGCCACTGGGGAGGGGAGTGCCTCAACCAGGACTGGGCTCCACCCCCTGAGGAAAGGGAAGATGACCGCCCTAGGATCTCCCCCCACCAAGCTGCCCCAGGAGACGTGAATCTCACAGGAGGCCCTTCAATGGCATGCAGAGGAAAATGGTTTTCAGTCATTGATTCAAAAGATGCTTTCTTGTTTGCCTTCGAATGCCCAGTCACAGGCAGAAAGCAGCAATATGCTTGGACACGCTTGCATCAAGGCTTATCCACCTTATTTGGAGCTGCATTAGCCATGGATTTGGAACTTTTAGACATTGCCCCACCTGATGTGGTTTTGCAAGATGTAGCTGACTTGTTGGTCACAGGCCAGATGGAGGAAGCTTGTCATGCCAATGCAGCAGCCCTACTGCTTCTCCTACAGGAGAAAGCCTACGAGGCCTCTCGGACCAAAGCCCAATTAGTCCAATTGGAAGTTAAATATTTGGGATATGACATCCAGCAGGGACAAAGAACTTTGGGCCATGAGAGGAAGGAAGCCATTTGCCAATTTCCAGCCCCACGAAATAGGAAGGAATTGAGGAGCTTTTTGGGGGCAGCAGAATTTTGCCGCATTTGGATTCTCAACTTTGCATTGTTAGCAAAGCCACTTTATGAAGCTACCAAGGGAAATGGAAAAGGAACCCTTGAGTTAGGAGGAAGAGGAACAGAACAGCTTTTTGGAATTGAAGCATGCTGTGACTCAGGCTCCTAGTTTTCTGACTTGCCAAGCCTTTTCAGTTGTTTGTGGACATTAAGCAGAATATGGCCATTGGGATACTGACCCAAAAGGTGGGAACATGGTATCGTCTGGTTGCATATTTGTCCAAACAGCTGGATCCGGTGGCCAAAGGGTGGCCAGCCTGTCTCAAGGCTGTGACAGGAACTGCCCTACTTACCCAGGAAGCCAATAAGCTCACCTTTGGACAGCAATTAAATATCTACACCCCCCATGCTCTTCGAGCTGTCCTAGACCAGAAAGGTCATTTGTGGCTTACCAATCCACGTATGTTGAAGTATCAGGGGCTTATTACACATAACCCCCTCATCAAACTTGTTCAGTCATATGCTTTGAATCCTGCCACTCTGTTGCCTGAACCAGACTCTGAGATCTCTCATGATTGTTTGCAAACCATTGAAGAAACCTATGCCAGTCACCCAGATTTGAAGGATAAACCCCCATCGCACAAAGATGCAACTCTTTGTACAGATGGAACCAGCTTTCTACATGAGGGCGTGCGAAAAGCAGCTTATGCTGTAGTCACCCGTGATGATGTGTGGGAAGCCATGCCCCTACCACCAGAAACCAGTGCCCACTTGGCAGAACTACATGCCCTCACATGGCTTTGGAATTGGCACGAGATCTACGAGTCAACATTTGCACAGACTCCAAATAGGCCTTCCTAACCATCCAAGCCCATGGAGTTTTAGGAAAAAGCTAATCACAGGAAAAGGGCCTCATCACAGCTGGAGGAAAGGACATCAGATATGACCCCAAATTATGCATTTGTTGGACAGTGTGTGGGCCCCCAAACAAGTTGCCATTATGCATGTATGGGTCATCAGAAAGGGGTTTCAACAACTGAAAGAGGAAACAACAAAGCTGATCAAGTTGCCAGAGCAGCAGCCTTGGATCCCCCTTCTCTACAAGCCACATGCCTCACTCAGCCCCAGGAAGAACAACCCCCATCGTATAGTCACTCAGGAACCCAGCGAGCTGAAGCGATAGGGGTGGAACTACTAGATGGGTGGTGGGTTCTGCCGGACAAAAAGGTGTTTGTTTCCCAGCAGTTGGCATGGGATGCTGTCTCCTCCCTGCATAAGCATTTGCACTTAGGAAAAACGGCTTTGAAAAAAAGCCTTGGCTCAGGGAGGTCTATATCAACAATTTGTCTAGCCTGGCAGCTGCTGTTTGCTCTCAATGTCAGGTATGTGCTGCTAATAACCCTCCGTCAAGGCCCAGTTCAGGTGGGAGGGTCAAGAGGGCAGATCACACCATAGAGGATAAGTTGTCCAAAATTTGTCAGGAAACCCATCTCAAATGGCCGGATGATGGCCACAGCATGGCGTTGCTGGCAAAGAGGTGCACTCTCACCGAGGAGTTGGGTGTCTCGCCATTTGAATTGTTGTATGGGAGGGTTCCTAATTTGCGTGGCCCACAGGTGTTGCCCAACCCCAAGTTACAGACATGGTGAAGCTCAAACAGTTGCCAGCCCTGAATGCCATAGTCCACAAATTGCAAAAATATGTTTTGTCTTGTCGTTCTCATGGAAATGTAACTCCAGTCCACAACTTCCACCCAGGACAAGAAGTCTGGGTGAAGGACTGGTAGAAGGAACTATTGGGCCCCAAATGGTGTGGGCCGTATGCTGTTGTTGTTTTTTCTCCCCTTGTTGTTAAGGTAACTGAAATTAGGCCTTGGATTCACTGGACCCGTTTTAAATTGGCTGCGAAAGCTTATTGGAAGGCCTCCAGTGACCCTGCCAAGCCTCTATACCTCACATTTTGGAAACACCAGGAGGAACGCCACCTCTTCTGCGGACACACGGGAAGCTGTCGCTCTACGAACAGGTGGTGAAGAACCAACGCCCTCTGCAGGTGTCGCTCCAGGTGCCGTCGACACCCATCGCACAGGCAACGTACCGCGCCTACCGTGGAAACTCCGCCCCGTCCAATGCCCAGGCACAACCATGAAGACTGACTAGCGCCTACGCCGAGCTGCGTGCATTAGGAGAGGCCTGATGCTGGCAGTTCTGATCGTGGTTTTTCTCCTATTCATTTCTATTCTCATTGACTCTCTTTATCTCTATCAGGCAATCTTGGCCAGAGCAAAGGGTGAGGCCCATTGGTGGTGTGGGAAGTTCCGAATGATTACGGGGACCCCCGCTCCATCCTTTCCTATAGGGGGGAATGAGGATAATGAGGGTACTTCCCAACAAATGGAAGCTAGGCCCCTCACCTCTATAAATGACTCCCCTGCACAGGTAACTTCTGAGCCAATGCTAGAAAAAATGGGTTCAGGGCCTTTCCCCCTTTGTAAAGACTGCTTTTATCAGGGTGAACAGGGACTGCATTTTGTGTATAATGAACGCTGGTTATTAAATTGCCATCCGGAGGAGGGGCCATCACCCTGTTCAGAGGAGACAGGGAACTATTGGCAGTGTCGCATGAACCCCAATGTCACAACCTGGGCACCAAACAAACGATACAATCCAACCATTATGTGCCATCGCAAAAAAGCCCATTCAGAGACCCTTCCCAGACCCCTTTCCAGAAAGGACAAGGGCTCAGGTGAAGTGGGCCCCCCTTGATTTCAGTCTGAAAATGGAATATGACATAACTTATGACCAGATTCCCATAATAGTGGAGATAACGTCAGCTTATTGGGGATGTAGGGAATCAGTGGTTTCTACAATGGTGGTCAGAGGATGAAAATCAGTCAAGCATGGATGCACAAGACCTGAGTAAGTACTGGCAGATAGGTGTAACGTGCAACACTAGTGCTAAAGCCAGTTGCCTGGCAGTCTGGATAACCCAATCCAACTACTTGGAAACATATCAATGCCATGCGGGGACACTTGATAAGAACCTCAGCAGAACAGCTATAGCCACCCTAAACACACAGGGAAAGGGAATGGTGGTTCTGGAGCCACTCCTACAACAGGGTAGGAACCCCCGTCCCACACGCACCCCTCAGGAGGGAGGAGGGGCGGCCCACAGGGGAAGGAAAAGGGAGCCCCAAGGGAACCCAGGGCCACAAGGGAGGCCATTACCCCCTCTCCATTGGAATGCACTCAATGCCTGCAGGATCCACAGAAGGACAAAATGGGAAAAAAAGCCACAAAAACCCCATCTAGCACTTGGGAAGCCCCGGAGAACATGTATTGGATTCGTGGCACATTGGCCTGCGAAGTCCTCCCTGTGTTCTTGGATGGATAAAACTTTGGGTTCTTTCTATTGCCCATCCAATCACGACAGGTGCTAGGGGTCCTGGTGTATGGCTCAGTAGGCCCCATCCGTCAGAAGAGGATGGTGGACACAGCCTTCTTTAACTTTCCTTGTAAGGAACTGGCTGAATACGAGAAATCTGACATGTGGAGCTCAGAGAGAATCGTATGCACATATGGGAGGGCCACTAGGGCAGAGGATGGTTATTGGGGTTACCGCACCCCCATTTACATGATCAATTGGATCATGCATTTGCAGGCAGTATTGGACGTGGCTGGGGAGAGGATTGATAAATCTTTGAATATCCTCTCCAGTGCCACTGGCAAACTCTGTACTGCAGTGTACCAAAATCGATTGGCTCTTGATTACCTCCACGCAAGGGAAGGAGGGTCTGTGGGAAGTTCAACTTGTTTAATTGCTGCCTTCACATTGATGAGACTGAACGTGTCATTAAGCAGCTCACCACAGAAATAAGGCAACTCACTCATGTCCCAGGGCAGGAATGGAAAGGTTTTGATTTAACCTCCACTTCTAACTCCTGGTTCCCGAAATTGCCAGGGTTTCACCCCTCTTGATGGAGAAATGGGCTACTGCAAAGGTCCTGGCCCTGGTGGGATGCTCAGAAGAAGGACGCTCGAGCAAATATGTTGGGCTCATGCTTCATGGAGAGGAACCTGCCATTTATGAAACTACACAGTAATCTTAGGATTGGGTGAAGTTTCAATAGGGGGGAATGATACAGCATGGGTTGCACAGGTAAACCCACCAGTGGCTGGCCAGGTTAGGTGGTCTTAATAGAATGGACCTTATAGATTCATTTTAGTTTGGCCTTTTACTCCAGTGCCCTGGAGTCCCAAAGTTGACTTTTAACTTCCTCATATTATAAATAGGGCTGAACAGTGTGGCAAGACTCTGTAAAGGAGGGGCACAGGAAGCCAGGCGTGGGGTAGAGATAGTACAGAGAAGTTGCAGAAAACTGTTGGTATGAATATCTGCTTTTGTATTTTTCCAAGATGTACTTCCCTGTTCTGAACAGGGGTTTTTACGTTTTGTATGAATACGCCTCTTTAAACGCCCTCTGATTGATGAAGTTTGATTAAAAGGTATAAAATCACTGCCCTGGACATAGCCAGGCAGTTCAGATGTTGGTGTGTGAACACGCTGAACTCGATGCATCCAATAAACCTGTTTCTCTTCCTTCGTGGTCTCAAGTCCTGATCTTTCGTAAGTAGATTACAAACCTCAATCTGCTGCAACACTGATACTAACTCCTTTTTAGATTTGAGGATTGGTCACCATAACTTAAATATATTGTTTTACCATAAGCCCACCAGTCAGATCATACTACTATTTTCCTCCTAAAATATGTTTTTTGGGGAGACACCCAAAGAAGCATCTTCACAGAGAATCTTATTTTATATCTATTCCCAAATCTTAGGATGGCACATCTAACAAAGTAATTATTAAAATCAACCTTATGTTATGTTAAATAGCTGTGGCATCCAAATCTTATTTCATGGCCCCCTAGCACAAAGCAAGACAGTTATTAAGTGAGTTTTGCCCCATTTTCCAACCTTTCTTGCCACAGTTGTTAAGTGAATCACTGCAGTTGTAAACACAGTTATAAGTGAATCTGGCTTCCCCATTGAGTTTGCTTGTCAAAATGTCGCAAATTTGATCACATGACTCTAGGACCCAGGAACTGTTATAAATACATGCCAGTTGCCAAATATTTTAATCATGTGATGATGGGGATACTGTAATAGTCGTAAGTGTGAAAAGGTAACCAGAAGTCCCTTATTCAGTGCTGTTTAACTATGTAGTCATTAAACAAATAGTTGCAAGTCAAGCACAACCCGTTAAGCTTCCATCCCAGATGCCCAAGAATGTCCCACCACAACTTAATGACTATGATTTAGTAGTTTCCCCATCACCAATTCATGCTGGGTGTGAAGAGATGTGCAGCTAGGGGATTGCACTAATCACTGTCCTTTAATTCACCTGCATTAAACCTGAAAGAAGACTATCGGTGGCCAGACTTGGTCCTGAGGCAGAAAAAAGTTTAGCCATTAAAACAAGACAATTTTTTGTTGGCCTATTTTCCTCCCAGATCAAGGACTCAAGAAGTGCCTGTTAACGTTGCCATCAAGAAAGTGTTCTGGTAAGCATTTGACAATGGGATTTAAATGAATAAATCCTGAAATTAATAAGAAAATCTCTGCTGTGTCTGATTATCTTACAATGAGTTGTACTGAAATAGATATTGTCTTGTGGGGTTTTGTGCATATGAGAGAGGTTGCTTCAATTGAATTATTCACACTGTGAGTCAAACTTAACCTATTAGCTCTGGGCAAATCGCAATGTTTAAACATTACATATGTGTCTGTCTCTCTGTGTATAACAGCTGTGTATTGTGTGGTTATGTAATATACACATGCACACACATACAAATAATCACAAGCCTACAGCTACAATAAGAAACTGCAAATGAAAATAGGTCATTCAAAAGCTTGGGAGGATGTTTCTATGCACAAACAAATGAAAATGCATAAATGATGGGAATATGTGCTAGGAAAGAAGTTTATCATTCTGCCTAAATTATTTAAGAATCATATACTAAAACATCCACAACTTCATTTAATACATGTTTGTTTTGTTTAAATATCCAATAATATTAACTGTTAAGTACAATAGGTCCCAAAACAGAGGTGGGTTGCTCTCGGTTCAGCCCGGTTCGGCCTGGTTTGGTCAAACCAGTAGTGGAATTTGGGCCTGGGTCACAGAACTGGCAGTGACTGAGGCCTGCCGCGCCCCCGAACCCGTTCAGTTGCCACCGTTGGGCCAGCATCATTTTGGTTTTTAGTGACTGCACATGCACAGTTCACTGTAAATTGTTCTGTGCATGTGCGAAGAACAATTTACATTGAACAGCGTATGCGTGCACAGCACATGTCTGGCACATGGTTTACAAACCAGTAGTAAAACTGGCAGCAACCCACCCCATGCCAAAATTAAGAAATGTCATGAAAGAGGCAATAAATCTTACTTAGCCAAAAAGCATTTCCTATGTTCTTTTTTCATTTCTCAAAAATAAAATTACATGTAACAAAGGACGACTAGGTCTATAGCTATTTTGAGATGTTTTGAACACTAAAGAAGAATTGACCAGAAATGGAGAAACAGTGTATGCTTCCTGGGTGTCTCAGAAATTAAATAATCTGTTCCTTGAAGAATCTACTTACAAACATAATGAATCAATGGGGTCTGAGCTCTTCTAAATAGTCAGAATGGAAACACATTTTCTTTGATAATGCTGACACTCCCACTTTCTATCACTTCCTTGTTTTAGATTGCCGAGGTGGTGCTGCACTTTAGGCTACTTCAGCTGACTGCAGTTATGCAGTTCGGCTGTTCAAATCTCACCAGCTCAGGGTTGACTCAGCCTTCCATCCTTCCGAGGTGGGTAAAATGAGGACCCGGATTGTTGTTGGGGGCAATATGCTGACTCTTTAAACCGCTTAGAGAGGGCTGAAAGCCCTATGAAGCGGTATATAAGTCTAACTGCTATTGCTATTGCTATAGATGTTTTTACTGCTTCTTCTAGAATCAATATCTGCTTACCATATTACATCTCTATGTCTTGCCAAGACTCAGTTAGTTCCATAGAGCTATATCTTGGCCTGGTTTCTTTTGGCATCCTATGTGAGTCAGGGAGGGAGGCCTTGTTCAAGAAACAGTAAAATATCTGGTCCAGCATACTGTATGAATGCAACCTTTGAATTCAACGTTTTTTCACTCCTTTGCATCAGCCAGGTTATTCATTTTGATCTGGAAGGAGAAATTAAATGCAGGCAGTTCTCAACTTACAACAGTTTGTTTAGTGAGTGTTCAAAGTTAAAAGGCCCTGAAAAAGGTGACATGACCATTTTACACATTTACGACATCCCCATGCTTCATCCCCATGGTCATGTGATCAAAATGACTACTTCAGCTTCAATCTCAATAATACACGGGCAAACAATCGATACAAACTCAAAGTAAATCACTCCAAACTTGATTGCAGAAAATATGACTTCAGTAACAGAGTGGTCAATGCCCGGAATGCTCTATCCGACTCTGCTGTTACATCTTCAAGCCCCCACAGCTTCAACCTTAAACTGTCTACTGTGGACCTCACCCCTTTCCTAAGAGGTTCATAAAGGAGGTGGGCATAAGCGCACTAGCGTGCCTACCCTCCCTGTCCTACTGTCCCCATTTATTTGTACCCATTTCCTTTGTTCATGTCCATGTTTCTACTTATAGCTGCTATCTCCTACATTTTTGCCAAACTAAATAAGTAAAAAATTCAGATTCTTGGCAACTGGCATGTATTTATGACAGTTGCGGTGTTCCGGGGTCATGGGATCCCTTTTTCTGACCTTCTGACAAGCCAAATCGATGTGGAAGCCAAATTCGCTTAAGCACCGTATTATTAACTGAAGATCTGCAGCGGGTCACTTAACAACTGTGGCAAGAAAGATCGTAAAATGGGATAAAACTCATTTGACAACTGTCTCACTTAGCAACAGAATTTTTGGGTTCAGTTGTGGTCGTACCTGTACACAAAAAACTACCAAGGTCTCATTTACAGCAGCTAAATTTGACATTTCTATGTAGGCAAACAAGTGGCAGATAACATCTTTTTCAGAGAGACAGAAGAATGGAAAAAGTGACGATGATAGCCATGGTTCTGTGATTTTGGGTAACCCTCAACTTACAAGCACAATTGGGATCATGATTTCCATTGCTAAAGGCAGTTGTTAAGTGAGTCACATCCACTTTTTGTCTATAGTTGTTAAGTAAATTACTGCAGTTGTTAAGTGAATTGTGTGATTGTTACATGAATCTGACTTTCCCCATTGACTTGGCTTCTCAGAAGCTGGCTGGGAATTGTTGCGAATGGCAATCATGTGACTGTGGGATGTTGCATCCATCATACATATATGCTGGTTGCCAATGGCCTGAATTTTGATGGTGTGATTGTGGAGATGCTATAACCATTGTAACTCCGAAGATCAGTTGTATACCACTTGTTTCAACACTGTTTTGAAGTTTGAACCATTCATGAAATGAAGGGTTGTAAATCAAAGACTACCTATAATCCACTTTCTTCCTTTTTTTAGGTACCTCATCCCTGCAGGAGCTCCTCCTAAAATTACTATTTTAGAAGCAAGGACACTTTTATATTGTAGGGTGGAGAAAGGTCTCCTCCTCCCCCTCTTTTTTCTCCCCAAGTGTTGGGTTTTTTTTTGTAGGGGGAAGACTTATGTTTATAACCATATTTAAAACTGTATAAGCTTATGTTTAACACACCAATGGAACTCATTTTCAAATAACAGCAAAATGAAGGTAATCAAACACCTTTATTTGTGCTTTGTCACTGAATGTTTGGAAGTTTATACTTATAGGTGACACTGATCCCACCTGATATAAGCCAGCACGTTGGTTAATATTAATTCTGATATTTAGTGATGAAGATTTTAAGATAATACGCTTCTTTATGGAGCCTTTTATTAGTATGAATATCCAAATGTGTACACAAACAGAACAAAGATATTTTGTCTAATTTCTCCCTGGAAGCCGGGGCTTTCCTTAATCAGGCAATTAAGCTACCCTCTTTCCATAGTGACAAAAAAGATGTCTATTTATGAAAACTCAAAAATAGGACATGAAGAAAGCAATCCTTTTCTATTCTTTTTTATCCAGTAATTGAATATCCAGATTTTTTAAAATTTGATTTGGTTTGTCAAACGTGTATGAGAAAACAAGTATAAATATGAGTATAACATATAAACATATAAGTATAAGCAGGTATAAGTATATTCATAATAAATGAGTACAAATAAATGAGAATAGTAGGACAGGGACAGTAGGCATGCTGGTGTGCTTATGCATGCCCCCTTACAGACCTCTTAGGAATGGGGAGAGATCCACGGTAGACAGTTTAAGTTTAAAGTTTTTGGGGGTTGAGGATGTAACAACAGAGTTAGGTAGTGCATTCCAGGTATTGACCACTCTGTTGCTGAAGTCGTATTTTCTGCAATCAAATTTGGAGTGGTTTACTTTGAGTTTGTATCTATTGTTTGTCTATGTATTATTGCGGTTGAAGCTGAAGTAGTCATTGACAGGTAGGATGTTGCAATTTGTATACAATTTTGTATACTAAGCTTAGGTCATACCGTAGGTAGCGTACTTCCAGGTTTTCCAGGTCCAAAATTTCAAGACTAGTGGCATAAGGTATTCTATTGCGAGCAGAGGAGAGGGGTACTTTTCTTGTGACTCGCTCAATTGTATTGATGTCCGTTATACAGTGTGGATTCCAGGCAGATGAGCTGTATTCAAGAATTGGTCTGGCAAAGGTTTTGTATGCCCTGGTTTGCAGTATAATGTTACAGAAGAAGAATAATTAGGTTAACAACTAATGCTGTTACAGTGAGCTCTGGGGCTTAGATCTTTTAAAATGAGAACTCCTAGGTCCCTGACAGAGTGAGGATCATCTACGAGGTCATATCCACCCAGCTTGTATTTGGTGTTCTGATTTTTGTTGCCAATATGTAAGACAGAACATTTATTGGTTGAGATTTGAAGTTACCAATTGTTCAACAATTCTGACACATAGTCAAGATTGCTTTGCAGAGCAGCAGCATTGCCAGTGGTGTTAAATAGCTTTACTTCATCAGCGAAGAGGACGCACTTGCTTATAACATGATCACAAAGGTCATTTATGTAGAATGCAGCTGCTCTGGCTAGTAACCATCAAGAAAGTAATGACTCAGTCATATTTGAAGACAGTGCCTGCTCTGGAAAGAAAATATTGTCTGTTGACATTAGATCAGCGTTGGGGAACTGTGGTTCCTTTATGACTCATGGACTTCAACTCCCAGAATTTCTGAGCCAGCAGGAATATGGCTGGCTCAGGAATTCTGGGAGTTGAAGTCCACCAGTCATAAATGAGCTATAGTTCTCCATCCCTGCATTAGTTAGTAGGCAGGTAAATCCTAGTGTTTTTCCAATGTGAATTAATATAAAATGATGAATAAAACGGAAGAAAGCATTGTGGTACAGCTGTATAAACTGTCTCAATCACCTTCAATCTTGGTAGCTTTGTTTTTATCAAAGAAAAAAAAGGAAGGAAAGCTTTCAGAGTAATATAAAAATGTTGCAAAGATTGCATTGATTTCATTTGTCATTCAACCATGTGAGTTTATATATATAAGGTGAAGTTGATATAACCTTATATAAAAAAAGGATAGGAGATTTCTTTGTATCTGTAATAATAGGAAACAATTACAGAACTATCAAATAAACTGTAGCATCATGGAGGAAATTTCATTTATTAGACATTTTAACTGGTGGAAAACAACTATAGGAAGTCCTTGACTTATGACCATAATGGAGCCTGCTCATGGTCATCAAGTGAGTCATTACGTGATTATTTTACATCTCTTCTTTGTGATGGTCATTAGGCAAATCCCCATGATCATTAAGTGAATTTGCAGCTGTTTAAGTGAATGCTGTAGTCAATAAGTAAACTCATTGTTCACTATGGGACACTTTTGCCGAAAACTGGAAGTGAGCTCCTGTTTTCCGTAAAAATGTAAATCATGGTCATGTAACATTTATAGTATCACTTTAAAAAGCCTTAGTAAGGCCACACCTGGAATACTGAATCCCGCTTTGGTTACCATATTATAAAAAGATATTGAGGCTTTGGAAAAAAGAAGTGCAATAAGAGCAACTTAGATGATTAAAGGCCTAGAGACTAA
Source organism: Thamnophis sirtalis (assembly GCF_051295495.1). Lineage (NCBI taxonomy): Eukaryota > Metazoa > Chordata > Lepidosauria > Squamata > Natricidae > Thamnophis > Thamnophis sirtalis. The sequence continues at coordinate 76,398,854 of NW_028261385.1, read as the reverse complement.
AACATACAAAGAACAGCTGTATGATTTCGGCTTGGCTAGTCTAGAGAAAAAAAGGACTTGTGGGGGGGTACATAATAGCAGTATTATGTTCCCCCCCTGCACAAAGTACCACAAAAAAGAGGGGGTCAATTTATTTTCCAAAGCACCCAAAGGCAGGACAAGAAACAATGGAAGGAAACTAATCAAGGAGAGAAGCAACCTGGAATTAAGTAGAAACTTCCTAACAGTGAGGACAATTAACCAGTGGAACAGCTTTGCTTGCAGAAGTTGTGGGTGCTTCATCTCTGGAGGTTTTTAAGAAGAGACTGGACAGCATCTTGTCTGAAATGATATTGGAACTCCTGCTTCAGAAAGGTGTTGGACTAGAAGACCTCCAAGGTCCCTTCCAGCTCTATTCTGGCTATGAGATGCTGCTGCAAACAGTTGTAAATGTGGACTGTTTGGCAAGAGCCCATAATGCAGTTCAGTGACTGGGGGTCCTGGCTATTGGAGCTATCTTTAGGGAGAGTCCATTGTGACTTTTAAAAGTTGGTAATTGACCAGTTGTAAACTGAGTCAATTACCTGCATTGATGGTATACCATTGAATTGTTGTTAGTATCTACCTGCACACTAAATCTGCCACATCTTCCATCATTTACACAATTTTATCCATATCATCTGAAACATATCTGCTATCTGAAGAAATGTTGTATGAACCCTTCTGTTTTCTAATTTTCTTCTGAGTCCTATAGATGGCATGAGGATAGGGTAAGAAGACTATCTGAACCCAGGCTGGCTGAGTCTGTCATGTTGGCACATCTGAGAAAACCCGAATCTGAAAGCTTCCCATTTTCCCCACCCAGTTGAAAGTTCAAGATCCTGCCCCCACACCCACAAGCCCATCGCATGGTCCAATCTTCCACTGCCATGCTGGCAATTTCACCCATCCAGTTCCGGTCAAGTGCAGAGTTATAGAGACAAAGGATGACCTGGGATTCTAGAAAGGAATTTTATTTTGGCAACATCACATTTACTTCTTACTATTCCCCCTCCCAATTCCACACTAATGAAACAGCATAGTAGAGTAGAATATTAGTGTGGCAGGCCAAAGATCCCAAAAAGAACTGGCTGCAGGCCTGACATACAGATTACTTAAATTTTCCATATAATGTGTTCCCATTTCTTATTCCCAGGTTTCTGGAATAAACTGTTCCTCCATATTTAATCACGTGGATTTTCCAGGAGACAATTGTTTTTTTTTTTTCTTTTTCACATTTGCATCTGACAATCTTCTTTTACATTTAGCAGTTTTGATGGTAATACACCAGTCTAGCTGTGAGCAATGGCAAAGTTAAATATGCTTAAACCCTTGACTCTTACCAGTAGTAAGACACAAGGGTAGCCTACTTTTATTCCCTGGTTAACAGGGGGGAAAAAGAAATTAGCATTTCTTAGACTTAATAAGCATACTGCATGTGAGGCATTTGGTTGAGTGCATCACAAATGTTGCCTACAGCAGAGCAATCAGATGACTGATAAAGTCCAGCAGCTACTGTGCAAACTGATCTCACCATACAGTGTTAATTTTTTTCCCCTTACAGGATTCAGCACTAAGTCACATTATCAACAGCCATTCTGAGCTGGCTACCAAATCAGCTAAGTTAATAAAGCTGGGATTTCATGCCAGCTCTTAGAGAAAGCAACAGCATGCTACTCAAATCAAATGCTTAGTACAAGCTGATATTTTGCTTGGTGTACAATGGTTAGGTAGCAGTTAGGAGAAAATGATAAGTAGGTTTTGACCAGCTTAAATGCTTACCTGCAGCCATCGGGAATAATAGAATATTAGGTGCATAATTTATAATAATGAGGTTTAATAGCAAATTAACAATTGGCACGTTAAAAACCTCATTTCTGTGGTATTTGTGAATTGCTCTCTTCAAGAATTTCTGGAAAGCACTACTTATTTGAAGGTAATAGTGTTTGGCCATGTGAATTGCCCTCAGGAGTTTTTTTTAACATGGTTAAGAGACCAGTTATTCACTTTCTAATGGCCATGGAAGTAAAAATGCTTACTTGATTGTACTATATTTTAATTACAACAGAGTCTAGTGAGCTTCTAAAGACTGCTTATCTCAGCAGTCCTATTAAGACTCTGCAATTTCTTGTAAATACAGAAATAAATAAATAATAAGTAACCTTAACTACTTCTTTGCCAGCAAAATTAAGACTACATTCTGGTTCAGATGCAAATACTTACGAAAAGTGCAAAACAAGAACCATATCTTCATATGTGATTTACTACCTGCACAAAGCTAAAACATGTTAAAGTATTGCAGGAAGAATCATATCCCACTGAAAAGAAAATAATGTTACAAAGGACACAGTTTCAGCATAACTTTAGCTGGATTTTAACGCAACCAATCCAATTGTACCACTAATCCATCTTCTCCTCTTTAGCAGTTTTTCTGTGATTAGTAAAATACAGAAGAAATAGCAAAACAAAAAAAAGGGGGGGAGAGGAGGGGAAAGTATGTATAAATATTACAATGCTCTAGAAACTAAGACAGTGATGGCTAACCCCCTTTTTTTTTTGTGGAAAGCGTGAGTGAGCGCCCTCACCTGCCCCCTTTAGATTCCAGGTTGGTGCAGGAGGCTTCCCAGGCACGCTTCCCCCTCCGTGCCCTATTTTGGGCCTGGAAGGCCTCCTGCACCAACCTGGAAACCAAAATGGGGTGTGGGGGTGCTGCACAAAATGTAGTGTGAGCACCCCAAAATGTAGTGTGAGCACCCACATTCATACGCTCGCCCCCCCCTCATGCGCGACAGACACCCGAAGACCAGTTGGCCAGCATGAGGCGTGCATGCATGCACAGTAGAGCTGGGCTGGGGCAACAGCTGGCATGCCCAAAGAGAGAGCTCTGCATGCCAACTGTTGGCTCGTGTGCCATAGGTTCACCATGATGGAACTAGGACAATAAGGGAACTGTAAACCAGATACTACAAGGGATAGTTAAAGCAAGAGTGTCCAACCTTGGTAACTTTAAGACTTGTGAACCTCAATTCCCAGAATTCCCTAGCCAGCTATGCTGCCTGAGGAATTCTGGATTTCGAAGTCCACAAATCTTATAGTTGTCAAGGTTGGGCATCCCTGAATTAAATGAACTAGATATGTTTGCAGACAAGAAGGCCAGGGGAGTTATGAGAGTGGTCTGCCCATACCTAAAAAGTAATCACATTTTAAGGGATGGGCCTGTTTTAGTTAACCCTTGAGAGCAGGACAAGGAAGAAAAAGCTGAAATTAAAAGGAAATTCAGGATGACTTTCATGAGGGTGGAATCTATTAAGCAGAGGAAACGTCAGTGCTGGATTCCATCGTGTTGGAGATTTTCAGACTGGAGCTGGTTGACCACCTGCAAAGAATAGCTTAGTGGATTTCTGCACTGAACAGATGGTTGTACCAGATGTCCTATGAGTATCTTCCAATTTGTACATTCTATGATTCTACGAAACCGTGTTAAAAGAAAAAAAAATCTCAACCTATCTGCTTGAACTTTGAAATATATCCTCCTGTCAGGCTTCATACCCAGGCTTGGCAGTAAATCACAAGTCTCCAGTCACATAAACATCAATTCAGCTCTCAGAGGCATTTGGCGGAAAACTCCAGACACAACTCAGCTAGATTAGAAACTTCACGGAAGACAAGAATGAAGCTTCACATCACAACAAGTGATTATCCATTGCATTGTAAAAAAAGTGAGAGCCCTAATATATATCTATGCTCTGGAGCTTAAACATTAGACTTCTTCCTGCTTTTCCAACCTAACGGAGAGTTGGCAAGTTGTTTGATGGCCTTGGATAGTGCCTGAAAATTTATTGGTTGGTTGGTTGGTCTATTAGTTTGTATACCATCTCAATCATAAAGTGACTCTAGGTGGCTTACACAATAGAATTAAAACATCAAGAATGATCCAACCATGATAAACAACAGACATTAAAATCTTCCCACCATCCCTTTCAGATTACTGTCTGACTGCTCCACCTATATGTGTGGAGTCTTCAACAACCTTGGACAAGTCCATGGATATCATTAATTCTTGAGATGCAACCAACCCTCACCAAGAGAAGGTTTAAATCTCACAAAGCCATTTATCACTAGTTCTACAATGGTAGTTCAGGAAGTGACACCACTGCACAATAGGAAGGTCGCAACAACACAGGAGCAACACCACCAAATTTTCCTTAATTGCTAGCTTCATAAAAAGTCTCACATCTGGTTTGAGGCACAGTGCCTCTGAATACCATAAGAAAAATCTGAATAGCAATTTCTACTATTATTAAAGGTAAAGGTTACAGTTGCACATATGTGCTAGTCGTTCCCAACTCTAGGGGATAGAGCTTATCTCCGTTTCAAAGCTGAAGAGCCAGCGCTGTCTGAAGATGTCTCCATGGTCATGTGGCCAGCATGACTAAATGCTGAAGGCACGCAGAATGCTGTTATCTTCCCACCAAAGTGGCCCTGGCCCCTATTTTTCTACCTGCATTTTTTATGTGCTTTCGAACTGCTAGCTTGTCAGAAGCTGGGACAAGTAACAGGAGCTCACTCCGTTATGTGACACTAGGGATTCGAATTGCCGGCCTTTCTGATCAACAAGCTTAGCATCTTAGCCACTGAGCCACCACATCCCTCAGTACTATTACTACTTCTACTATTACTACTCTACAAGAGAGGCCTTATAACAGATCAATCTAACTCTTACCAGCAACTTCCAAATATCTGGGTTGCTAAGAATCCCACATCCATGAACCTGGGATAAGAACAGGGAAGTCATAAGTCATAAGAGAATCGATGTAAGAAACCAGAACTCTCTTCCCAATGAGCAGGGGACCCTATCTCCTATCACAAGGGTGCCCAGTCCCCAGGCTGTGGCATGATAAAAGGCCACAGCCCATTGGAAACCGGGATGTGCAAGCAAGCGAACGGGTGAGTGAGCATGCAAAACTTGTGCAGAACCATCTCTTTCTTCTTCCCTGCTGCTGCTGCTGCTGATGACTGGTCCACTGAGCTGGAAAGATTGGGACTGCTGTCCTATCATCTTCCTCTCTCTGCTCGACTCCTGCAAATACTCCTCTCTAACAATTCTCTCATAAATTGAGAAAAGTATACGAGCAGGGATTAAACAAAATGTCAGAAAGGCCAGCAAAATGGCCCACATACACTCCTACACAAAACCCAGATGCTGTTTGTGTTGAGAGGAGAAATTTCAAGGCTTGGCATGTGGATTTCCACTGCTAAAGTGAACCTCTCAGTGCTGGAGGAGAATGCTAAAGAAACAGAAATGGTACATGATGAACAGGCAGTGAAATTCACATTACCAACATGTTTCTGCTTGTACCTGCTGCTTTATTCAGAAGCAAAATAAGTTTCATGTAGGTACAAATGAAATAGGCAAGAGAGCAACAAACTGTTAAAAAATTCATATGTCAAATTCATATTACTGTTTAGATGGGCCACCTGGTGTATTTGAATCTGTCTGTATAAAAACATTGAAGGAAACAAGGATCTTTCTAGCTTAAAAAAGTGTATTATGATATAAACAAGGATCTGTCTTTGTGAATGCAAGTACGAATGTTCTCTCCACATTCAGAGAAGTCATGTGAGGTGTACAATACAGATAGTCCTTGACTTATGACCACACGTGGAAGCAGAATTTCCATTGCTATGCAAGGTGATTGTTAAATGAGTTATGCTGTTTTTACAGCCTTTTTGCTATGGTGGTTAAGTGAATCCCTGCAATTGTTAAGGGAATCACGTAGCTGTTAAGTGAATCAGCTTCCATTCACTTTGCTTGTTAGAAGCCAGCTGGGAAAGTTGCAAATGGCCCTCATAGGACCTCAGGACGTTACAACTATTGTAAATACACATTAGTTGCCAAGTACCCCAAACATTTGTTATTTCTTTGTTCCCTGAGCTAATTATTACTATATTATATTTTATCTGATCGTATTTATTGTTTTTGGTTTTCAATTTTTTACTCCAATCATTTCTTCTGAACATGTTTGAAATGCAATAAATAAATAAACAGCTAAAATTGTTTACAAGTAGTCTTTGACTTACAACCTTCCATTTAGTGACTGAAAAAAGTGATTGGTGGTACCCTGTGGTCAGGCCATCAGAATTTGGGCACTTGGCGACACTTTACATCATTCCACAGGGATACTGAAATGGTTGTAAGGGTGAGGCCCTACCACAAAGCCCTGTTTTCAGTCACTAAATGAAGTAGTCAAAGACTACTTTTTAAACAAGTTTAGTTGTTTATTGATTTATTGCTTTTCAAATATGGCCATAAGAAATGAATGGAGTAAAAAGTGAAAACCAAAAGGAATAAATAAGATCAGATAAAATATAATATAATAATAATTAGCTTAGGGAACAAAAAAAATACAAATGTAACATGATAACCTTGTATATGTACTTAAAATTACCAAATTACAAATTCAAAATCTAAAACGTCTTTTAAAAAGAGACTCATTTTTTAAAAAATATATTAATGTACAATTGAGAAATTGTCCTAATTCAGACATATTATATGAAGGCTTAGCTGTTTAGAGATGTGCAGATAGTCTTTGACTTACAGCCATTGACCATTCAAAGTTACAAGGGCATTGAAAAATGTGACTTATGACTGTTTTCATAGTTACGACCTTTGCAGCCTTGCCATAGTCCTGTAATCAAAATTCAGATGCTTGGCAACTGGTTCATATTTATGACTTTTGCTGTGCCCCAGGATCATGTGATCACCTTTTGCGACCTTCTGACAAGCAAAGTCAACAGGGAAGTCAGATTCACTTCACAACCATGTTACTAACTTAACAGCTGCATTGACTCACTTAACGATTGTAAGGTCGTAAAATGGGGCAAAACTCACTTAAGAAATGTCTCACTTAACAACAGAAATGTTAGCTCAATTGCTGTCATAAGTTGCGGATTACATGCTGAAAAAGATAGAAAAAGAAAGAAGAGCATCAGCAGTGAGGCAGATGGACCTAGTTACAGTGGTAAGGAGTGCATTGTTAGAAGGCTTGTAAGGCCAGGTTAGAGACAGATCATCATGGCGTCATCTCTCGATGAAAATGGATGCCACACAAGTCAAATCAATCAATCAATCAATCAGTGTATATCAGACCTGTTTGTTTTCCGACCCCAGGCCCCAGTCCTTTGGTTGTCCTTGTCTAGCCCTTCTGAATTGCTTTTATTTTGAAGTCAATTGCTATTTTAATGGTGTAATGGGACTGGGTGTTTGTTAATATCATTTATTGGGTTAGGGATATTGTTTTTTTGTCTTCACAATGAGTTGTATTGTTTTGGAGGGTGCACTGGCGCAGCTCAACCAATCTCATTGTACATATGCTGTGCACTGACAATAAATAATAATAATTATTATTTTATTTTTCAAATTTACATACGTGCATGTGTGCATGCTTACACCCCTTCATAGCCCTATTGATTCAGTCCTCCACAAGAATCTCAGTTTCTCAAATGATCCCTTGGGAAAATTAATTGCCCACCACTGTTCCATATGGTCACTAAGAGACAACACTGACTTGATAATACAAAATCATAATAATCACTATGGACGAGAAGGTTGGCAAATAAAGCCAGCCAGCAATAAAACTGGAAAAAGATAGGGGAAAAGGGTTTGTAGGTATTCACTATTTATAGGAATAGTTTGGTTATGATTTATTTATAGGATTCAATAAGACTCTGTCACCAGGACCAAAGGTTTATTCTTCCAAGCTTTTGAGATCATGCTGGAGCCCACTATCAGGGAACTTCTCTCTCTCCAGAATACATAATATATAATAAATAAATAAAACATCACCACACAATCATTCCAATAAATAGTTCATGCCTACAAACCCACCTCCCCTAACTTTCCCCCCCAATTTTATTACTGGCTAGCTTTATTTTGGCATGTCTTGAAAATTACCAGTGTAGGCGACTGTAACAAATTTTGTTTCCATTCCTATCCAAATCTATGAATTCTTAAATGGGTAACATTTATTTGATGTAAATTGCTGGCTATTCACTGTAAATTTTGATAACCACTGTTTGTAAGACATTTACTGAAATGTTTGCATTTAGGTTTTGTTTTTAGTATTTTTTTCATACTTTTGTTACAATGCCATTAAAATAGGTGACCTTTACTTCATTTGATACAGTCATTTTCATATAGTAAAGGTCATCCAATTTCTTAGAGAGGAAATCAATATGAAGGTGAAAAATGCTTAGATCTCGAGAGACCTTATTTTTTTCTAAGAATGTACAATTTAGTTTCAAGTGATAACATTGGAATAGATTCATTACTTTGCGAGGTTTAGGTAGAATACAGCAGCAAAGCTATCACTTCTCGATAGTTTCTCTCTAATATAGAAATTTGTCATTTTATAGAGATATTTCACAATTTCTCAGTAGTAGGATTGTTTACTGGTATGTTGGAATACACTTTTTCTCTCCTTTCATATATTCTTAGAGGTAAAACACAATGTGGTCCAAAAGTAATTAGTTTTAAGTGAGTTTTGTATTCAATACATTTATGCATGTTTAAATTCAAATAGTAGGAATCTGCATTCAATTTGGCTACGGATCAAAAATAAGTCAAAACTGGTTGCTTTAGTCTAAATTGTTGGCTTTACAAGGCAAAGTGTAATACTTATGAAGTATTCAGAAACAATGCTGATTGCCATAATGCTGAGAAAGATAGTAGGAAAAGGGGAAAAAAAAGAAGAACCAGAAGGTGCTTAGATGGATTCAATTGCAGCAGAGATGGCTACACTGTTGTAAGACCTGAAGGCCAGGTTGGGGGCAGATCCTGAAGAAAATCACCTATGTGTACCAAGACAAGATACAGAAGGATGAAAGAAACAGTGTAATTTACAAGATCAGCTGTAAACATTGCAACCAATTCTATGTGGGACAAACATCACGTCAATTAAAACCCAGGATCCACAAACACTGGCTGGCAGTCAAACATCACAATCCCAAATCCTTAATCTCTACCCACACCGACATCAAACAGCACTAGTTTGATTGGAGCAACATAAAAATCATTGGTCATGCTACCACCTGCCATGCTCATGAATTCATCAAAGCCTGTAGGTTCATCAACCTACAACCAGCCTTCAAACCCCTCAGAATTCAATCAACCGCACAGCCAACCCGAAACAGCACCCACCTTCAACCAACCCATGCAACCCCCACCACCAGCAGTTCACCTCCCGATGACTCTGAACTGATGTGACCTTCCTGTCACAAGACCCATCCCAAGACACACGGATGACCCATCACAAGGTCCTCTCTTGACACACCTACACCTGAAGCCCTTATAAACAGGAGAACACATTGGCGTTCCCTAAACTCTGCTGAATGTGTTACCTAGCCTGCAAACGAAACATTCAAAAACCAACCCACAGGCTTGGAAAACAAACCTTCACCCTCAGTAAGAGTTGACATTGACTAAATGGCCTATAACTCAACAAATCAGAACCAGCAGAGGAGGTTCATTGATGAATTGGCACTTTCTACACAGCAGAAGGGCAGAAGATGCATCAGCAAAATCTTCCAACTTCTTTTTGTTTTTTTCAATACAATGCCAAAGTAGACAAAAGAGGACACAAATAAAATGAAGTGAGGAGCAGGCATCTTACCCAGAGGCATCTGCAGGATATGATTCACTCACCAAAATAACAAAAGCAGTGTCACTGTGATGTAAGCTCCACCCTATTATTCATGGATGCAACGTCATGATGCATATACAAAAGGTATGGCTCGCAGGATTCTGCTTCCATTATTTGTCCCCTTTTAATTCCTCCTCTCTCTTGCAGCAGATACTGTAGTTCATGCAGCCACAGCTACATGACCCTTCCTAGTGCATTTTCTGAGCAATGGAGAAACAGATAGCAGCCCCTATTCTGCCATCGCCCATCATGCGCTGCATTGTTTTCCTCCTATCTCTCTGGCATCTTTCCAGTTTTGCAATTTAGAGAACAAAAAATATCTTCTCATCCAAAGTTGTAAAGATGCTTTTTGCATGCTCAGTTCATCCAGTCTATGCAGAATTGAGGAGAATGCATCCATTCTGAGGGGACAATTTTTCCCATATAACCTAATTTGCACAATGCAATAAAATGATAACTATTATTAGAGACTTTAAATAAATCCCAGAAGATATATAAAAACACATTTGTGCAGACACATCCACACACATCCACAGAGATGGGGAGGGAGGTGGAAGGGAGAGGGAGGGAGGGAGGGAGGGAGGGAGGGAGGGAGGGAGGGAGAGAGAGAGAGAGAGAGAGAGAGAGAGAGAGAGAGAGAGAGAGAGAGAGAGAGAGAGAGAGAGAGAGAGAGAGAGAGAGAACTCCTTATTAAAGAAGCATCTTTTTAGGAGAAGCCAATTATGCAATGTATGTAGTTTTCATTAAACAAGTAACTGAAGTTAGTACCCCTCAAAAAAATGGGATCTCCTTTTGAACCAACCCCTTTTTAACCTAGTCTAAACTTGTATACAAACTCTTTCTCGCTTACCCCTCCCCTTTTCTTTAAATTCTCTTGTAATTGACTAGTCTTTATATTTTAGTCAAGCAAGCTCATATTTCAGAACCTTTCCTCCCATTTACTGGTAATAATGAAGGGAAAAGTAGAGCAGGGAAATTTAATAAATAGATGAATTATAATTTTGAAAAGCAAAAAGTTTCTAGTTGTTTATAATTTTTCCCCAAGCCATTAACAATCGGATGCATAATTTTTTTGTTTTTTATGGGATGGCTCTGGATTATAGACTTTTCAACCTGAACTATTTCTGGATAATGTTTACTATGAGTATAATCCATTTCTCCTTCATAGATTAGGGTATCCGCAACTTCAGAGAAGATTGGCCCAGGACAAAATATTAGCATTACTAATATAGATTAAATTGCCTTAAATGCAAGATTAAATTATCTCCCTTCCTTCCTCTCCCTCGCTTCAATTAAAAAGAAAAGGGAGGAGGAGGATCTCGTACCTTTAGTGCAAAGACAATATTTTAAAATCATGTTGCTGCTACAGCTGTTAAGGCAGCGTGATGCAAGATACCTTATTATGTTACCATTTCACAGCCCTGAATCCAAAGTGACATGCTGATATTAACAAGATCCGACACAGCATTGGGATGAATCACACCAAGGAAATTTAAAAGATACATGCTGGAAAACCTAGCAGAAAGACTTGACAAACACCATGAAGTCCAGTTTCCCCCACTCAGAATTGGTTGGTTCCTCTGTCCCACTACAGAATAGAGAAACTGATATATTGAAGTGTCACTCAAGTCTACAGCAATGAGATGCTTCATTTCATGGAAAGTTTCATGGGTCTTTGAATGCTTTAGGTGTCTGTCTGACTGCCTGGGCTGTACAGGCAGTCTGACAGACAGCTCAAGCTTGCAAAGACTTCATTTGGTTGCACAATTTTGGATGTGCCTTCCCCTCCCCCCTTAGTTCAAGGGAAAAAGCTACAGAAATATTTTATCCCATAGCTTGATTCATTTGTCTAGTCTTCAGGCTAGAGGTTTGTAAAGGTAAGGTTTGTAAAAGGGGAGATCCCTAATTGGAGAGGGGGGGGAGATCAACAAGTCTGGCCAATTAAAAATTAAAAACTAAAAACTAAAAACTAAAACTAAAACTAAAACTAAAACTAAAACTAAAACTAAAACTAAAACTAAAACTAAAACTAAAACTAAAACTAAAACTAAAACTAAAACTAAAACTAAAACTAAAACTAAAACTAAAACTAAAACTAAAACTAAAACTAAAACTAAAACTAAAACTAAAACTAAAACTAAAACTAACTAAAACTAAAACTAAAACTAAAACTAAAACTAAAACTAAAACTAACTATAGAAATATGGTTTTCTGGGGGAGGGGGTTAAGTAAGGAAAAGGTTTTGGGGAAGCTCATCCTGAAACTGCCTTTTATTCAAGAGCTGGCTTCCCAAAGCCAGGCCAGAAGCAGGAGAACTTTGCAGCCTCCCTATGGCCAGTTGAATGGCATCCAGCTGATCACTGTAAAAAGCTCTGAAAGCAGCCATCATTTTTGGAAAGAATTGTCAGGGCTCCCAAAATGGCAGCTGCTTCCAAGAGACATGGGAAGAAGGCCCGAGCGCTGTAGCTCCTGTTGGGGGTGGGATGTGGGTGAAGAGAGGTGGCCCCCTCTGCAACATCCCCATGGTCTGTTACAAGGGCAAATGATCACAGTAGCACTGCAGCTGCTCTAAGTTTGAAACAGGGTCATACAAAGTTTTGGGGTGTCAGTTGTAACATTCAACTGTCATTATGTAGCCTGTTGTTTCTTGAGGAGTCCCTATATCTAAACTGCACTGTCTTGCTCCTCTGGGATGCAGCCTTTCCCTCCTGTTAATCCGGACTATATACACCACAAAAGTAAACAAAGCGACCACAATACAGTGTAAGGTATGAGTAGAGAGTCTGAGGGTGTAGGTGTCAACAAAGTCAAAATGGCCTTGATGCAGAGGTAGGTTCCTGTACCAGTTGGTACCAGTTCACTTCTATTAATCGTCCTGCTCATGCGCAGAAAACATACCAGCAGAAGAGACTGGGGAACTATTTATTTAGTTTGTCAAACATGTAAAAGATAACAGGTATAAGTGTAAACCTGGACATGAACAAAGAAAATGAGTGCAAATAAATGGGGAAAGTAGGACAGGAACAGTAGGCACACTAGTGCGCTTATATACATCTCATTTATGGACCTCTTAGGAATGGGGTGAGGTCCATGGTAGATAGTTTAAGGTTAAGCTGTGGGGGTTTGAGGATGTAACAACGCAGTCAGGTAGAGCATTCTAGGCATTGACCATTCTGTTGCTGAAGTCGTATTTTCTGCAATCAAATTTGGAGCGGTTAACCTTGAGTTCGTATCAATTCTTTACCCATGTATTATTGAGGTTGAAGCTGAAGTAGTTGTTGACAGGTAAGACATTGTAGCAGACAATTTTGTGTACTATGCATAGGTCAGACTGTAGGCGGAGTAGTTCCAGGTTGTCCAAGCCCAAAATTTCAAACCTGGTGGTATAAGGGATTCTATTGTGAGCAGACTTGGAAAGATCTACCAGACTAATTGTAAGAGAGGTGCCCACAACTGCTAAAGATTCAGAAGACTGTTGTGTAAACAGCTAATTGCAAGCTTCTCTGTTAACACTGGGGGAAAAAATGTGCCTGTAGAGTTTACTGCAAATGGGAATTGAGCAGTTCAGTTGGTGTAAAGAAGAGGCTTCAAATGTGGAGAAGGCAACATTTCAAAGAATCCTTAACTGGTTCACTTTAAGTTTGTCTAGGGATTTAGTCTTAGAGCTTTCAAGCTCTTGTTTTCACCCCAATGAGCATGAAAGATGTCTCTTTGATTTTCATTCCTTGGGATTGACATAGGTTATATACGGCACTGCTTCTAAATAGGAAACAATTTAAGATGCTGGAATTTTGCCCCCCTCTCCTTCTTTTCTCAATAAATCTTGCTGAAAAGACTCTGTGTGAATCATGCTTTGGGGAAAAAAAACACTTTCAGGTTTAGACTCCTGCCAAAGATTTTTATATTGGGCATCTGCTACAAAGCATGAGGATGGAAGAATGATAGAATGAGATCCAAAACATCATTCGGCAAAATCTGAATTTTCATATTTGTATGAAAGTTGGATGAGAGAGTTGGATGAAAGTGGATAAGTAATGTCATGAAGCATATTTTGTCACTTGCTGAAATCTTTCAAGGAAGGATCAGTCAAGAAAATAGACATCACAAAAACTATTAAAATTCTATTATTATAGGTCATAGTAATAGAATCTTAAAAACCTGACATTTGCCTCCTTCATCCATCAGTTTAGGCATAGCTATGTTCTATGTTTTGTGATTACATCACTATTAAGCCAGTGGTGAAATTCAAACTTTTTACTTCTGGTCCTGTGGGTATGGTTTGGTGGGTGTAGCAGGGGAAGGATACTGCAAAACTCCCATTCCTGGAAGAAGGATATTGCAAAATCTCCATTCCCACCCCACTCTGGGGCCAGCCAGAGGTGGTATTTGCCAGTTCTCTGAACTACTCAAAATTTCCACTACCGGTTCTCCAGAATCTGTCAGAACCACCCCTATATTAAGCCCATGGAGGAAAAGAGACTTTGACATTTTTCTTTTTAATTTATTCATAGTAAAACTGGAAGTCAGAATGCTTCCTTAACTGGATTTACAGATAGTGTAGTCCTTGATTTATAACCACAATTGAGCCCAGAATTTTGGTTGTAGCTTCTTGCAGTCCTAAATCAAGCTACCATTCAATTTTAAAACCATGTTTACAACAGTAGTTAAGTGAATCACCATGATTGTTAAGCAAAACCAGATGATTGTAAATTCAAAGACAGCTTATCCAATGGGTGGGGAAATTCAAACGGAAAAAAAAAAACCAAATGTCACAAAACATGATTGCAGGAGTGCAGGACACCATAATCAATTGTTCATGTGAGCCATTTGTCAAGTGCCCCAAATGCTATCATATGACTGTGGGGGGGGGGGGTACAGCACTTATTACTTGGAGGACGAGTTGTAACTAACTTTTTTTGAGCCTGTGTAACTTCAAAATTCACTCAATGAACAGTCTCAAGAACTACCAGTAGTCTTGTAGGATGATATGATGAAAGAGGAGAATATGGTCATTTTGTTCCTACAGTCTGTCAATGACCTTCAAGACTACTGCCCATGGTACAGTTACTTAACTTGGGTTTCATCTATAGCAGTGGTGGGTTTCAAAAATTGTTGGAACCTACTCTGTAGGTATGGCCTCCTTTGTGGGAGTGGCTTGCTACCCATGTGACCGGATGGGAGTGGCTTGCCACCCATGTGACCGGATATGAAATTATGAATTAATACTTAGGTCAGTCCAGGTAGCTATTCAAAAACTCTAGCATTGAAGCATGCAAGTGTTAAAGCTGTCAGGATACAAGATCCTTGCCAGTGGTGGGTTTCAAAAAATTTTGGAACCTCTTCTGTAGGTGTGACCTGCTTTCTGGGTCCACTGGTGGAACTGCTTCTAACCGGTTCAGTAGATTTGACGAACCGGTTCTACCGAATAGGTGCGAACTGGTAGGAACCCACCTCTGATCTATAGTTAAGTAAATGCTATTAGTTATCTTGCTACAAAGCTCATTGAATGACTCTGGATTCAACATTCTCAGCCAAACATTTCTCACAGAGTTGTTGTGGGCCAAAATGGGTTGTGTCTACTCCTGGAGAAAACTCTGAATATAAGTCTGACACAGAAACAATGAATCAAATACTACTGCTAGGCATCCAAGACAGCACAGTCTGAAAGCTAGAAAACTGGGAGGATAATTTCTCAGAATTCTGCAGGGGAAGGAGATCTTATCCAACAGTTCTCAAATACACTATTACTTTAAAAAAAAAAAAGAATTGTAGGAGGAATTTTCTCATGAATTTTTCTCTTCATATGTGGGAAGTCCTGACTAAAGGGGGGAGAAAAAGTGGGGCACACATTGCACACCTTGGCAATAAATGCAAAAATACCCCATCTGGACCATGTGAATTTCTGACTGGGGAATTCTGGGAGTTAAAGTCCACATATCTTAAAGTCCCCAAGCTTAAGAAACACTGAACTAGAATGAGAAATGGTAGAGGTACAGCAGAATCATTTATCTATTTGTCTATTTACATGGCACAAGTTATTATTTTGCCCAGTGTCATTAAATTTGTCTCAAAGCACAAATTGACCTGCCCTATTTCTTGGTATCATAATTATTTCTGGGAGAGGTGATTTGAAAATGTACACTCAGGTTCATTCTAAATGTGGATGATACCAAGTTCTTTTTTTTTCCCTTTCCACTCCTCTAGGAGAGTCAGCTGAAGTTGTAAAACAAGTCCTGAGCAGGTTAATAGCTTGCCTGAAGGCCAATAAATTGAAACTGAACCCAGGCAGGATGGAGGTACTGCGCGTACAAGATTTGTTAATCTGCTGAACTGGTTTTCAATGTGTTTTAGAGGCGACTGTTGCATAGTTGCTCTATGCCTCTAAAGACACAGGGGCGAGTCTCCATATCTCAGAATGTCTTTTAGTAGGTCAGGTTGATCTATCGGCTACAAGCTTACTTGAAAGAGATAGTCTTTTGATAGATAGTGATTCGTTGTCTGATAGCTTCTTATTTGAATGATTGTAAGGTGTAAATCATTCTGCTGTCTTTGAAAACAGCTGGGAACAAGGAAGCTATTGTATATAGTTGACTGAAACTGGCTGATATGATCTGATTATAGCATTGATCTGAAACTTTGTTTCTGGGATCAGTTCAGAATACTGCTACTTTTCATCATTAAACCCCTAAATGGCTTGAGGCCATATGACTCAAAGGAATACCACTTCCTGTAACTGGATCTTGCACCAGGTTGCTGAGACACATAGGTAGAAAGTGGAAAATGACAAAAGCAGTGTCATCCTTCCAGGGTAGACTAGTCAGGAAACACAATCAGATGAGCTATGAGCTATTTTATTAGAAGACTACATTGACATAATCTAACAGAGAGTTTCTTCATCTATCCATCCATCCATCCATCCATCCATCCATCCATCCATTCCTTCATTCATTCGTTCATACTTTTCCCAAACAAAATGGAATTTTAATGCTCCAAGATATTGGAGCATTTTTATGTTTTATGTTGATGATATATGTTTTACTCATTTTTCTTTTTAAAAAATCTTGCTATTTAATGTTGCTTTTATTTGCTGTTGTTATCATTTTTATTGATTTGTATTGGATTGTATGTCTTAGTTTATTTATACACTATGCAGAAAACTTTGATTATTGGGCCACTGAAAAAAATGTAATCAAGAAATAAGATATTTGAGATTTTATGCATACTTACTTTTAAGCATGCAGATTGTTTAAGTGACATATATGATAGCTAATGAAATTTAACTAAATAATGAGCAATTTGCTACCTTAAAGATTTTGCATGAGATTTCTTGTTCTGCACATCCCTAGTAAGAATGTTTATTTGCACAAAGTTAATTATGCAATATGAAATTTTATTTATATAGAGAAACAATGGGAAACAGTTGTTTTAATTAAAATAATAATAATAACACACAATATTTGATAAAACAGTATAGCAGTCCAGAAGCCATGAATGCTGTTGCTTTGCCTTTCAAATCATTGCTTGAAGGGCAGGTTGGATAATCTCATTGAGTGGAAGACATTTTATGATTTCTGCTCTGGCTTTGAGTTCTCAGGAAGTAATCAATCACAGGCAATTGCAGAAGGTTGAGGTTTCTTTAGAGCAGGGCTGTGAGACCAACACACAGCATAAGTGGCCATCTCAACTTAATTGGAACTTGAAAAGGAGAGGCTGACCTGAATGTTACCATCTGTAATCTGAAACACTTTAGAAAGGAATTGTAAAAAAGCCTCTTCATCTTATACCCCTGCAATCTGAATTTGACATGCAGGACTTCAATTGTGATGACATATATTCATGATTTCACCTTAGCAGATGTAAAAGATGGGAACCCTGTGTAAAACAAAAAATGAGAAAGGCATTTTCTGAGGCACTTTCACTTCCAATTATTTTCCTATCTATGTCTAAGAAAATTGGTTTATTCTATTTTTTTAATGATGTAAGAATAACTAAAAGCAAACACTTAAAATCATTCCACTCATTAAAGGCTTATTTTAGCCACCAGAAAATTAACTCTGGGTTTTTATTTATACATTTAATCAATTTGTAGAGCCACCCATTTCAACAAGTGACTCTGGGCAGTGAAAAATATTAAGTAAAAATTAAAAAAAACAATTGCACCATAAATATAAGAAGGCAGAGAAATGGAGGTAAACATCACATCAATGGAGCCAGGAGATGGCTCCTTTTGCACAATCAGCACCAGGCCTTGTGACCCTCCACCATAGCATAAAATTGTCACATTTTCTCTCTCTCTCGTGTCCTCATGATATTGCTTTCATCTTCTTACTAGCCCTAACCCATACAATATAAAATCTGTCTAACTGTACAAGCAGTGTTTTCCATCTTCTCACAACACAATTTTGCTATTTGATGTATTCTGACATGCCATATCAACTATTTTGTGGCTGTTGCAGAGGTGGATTGCTCCGGGTTTTGCCCAGTTTGACCAAACTGGTAGTGGTATTTTGACCTGGGTCACAGAACTGGCGACCCAGGCTGGCCATGCCCCCAAACCTGGTCATTGCTGCCATTGTTTAGTAGTCCGTGCACATGCAGAGTTCACTGTAAATTGTTCTGCGCGTGCACAAGAACAATTTACATTGAACTATGCATGCATGCGCCATGCGCATCTGGCATGCATGCAAAGTGAACCGGTAGTAAAACTGGGAGCAATCCACCTCTGAGCTGTTGTTAAAAGCAGACATCTAGGTTCCAATCTAGACTGGCTCATCAGAAGAACACACCAGACAAGTTCTATGGAGCAAAGGCAGAGTTTATTTTGGCAGCATAAGGTGCAGTATAGCAATCAAAAGGTAGGCTACGAAATCAGAATGCCGAGAGTAGTGATATTTATAGTAATGACGGGCTTAGATATCGTGAGACACACTGGATGTGTAAAATGAGGTGTTCTTGTCCTAGAGACCTGTGAAGTACTGAGAGAAAAGTTGTTTCTTGCACTGCAGGATATAGCAGTCTTTTCTAGGTGTGGAATTTTATGAGGGGACTGGCTTTAGGGATCTGGCACCAAGAAGCAGTACTGCAATTGAGGCAGGGGTGGGTTCCAGCTTCTTCTACTGCCTGTTCGCTCAGGGATGCGTTTTGCACATGTGTGCACTTTATGCGTGCTACGGGCACAAGGGCAGTAGGTTTAAAAAATGCTTCTGCGCATGCACAGAAGCAAAAAACAAGATGGTGGCGCCTATGGTGCTGATGATAGAACCACTTCATGGTCATGGGTGGCTCAGTTACTACCAACTCGGCTGAACTGGTAAGAACCCACCTCTGAATTGAGGAAATTTCCATATCTTTGAGGGGATTTTGCTTCCTGATTGATTTGCTGGTATCAGCTGGGGAGGCACCCTTTGTCATTTGTATCCTACATAGGATGAAAAGGTTCCAAGTGGTTTTTGTCTCCAGAATGGGTGGAGAGAGAGGTGTTTTTTTCCAACAATTAAGAGTTTGAATCTACCCATCTAGGAACCATTTAAATCAGCATGGTTGGGAATTGAACTACATAGGTCTTACAGTTGCCAGGATTGGATACCCCTGATTTAAATAGTTTTAAATGGGCATGCTCTTTCCCTCCTTTGTATGCATCAGGGGTATTCATAGGGTGGACCAAAAGAGTCAAGATAGTGGTCATAATGGTACAGTCAAAGCTCTGCTTGGTTTTTATGTGCATTGCAGTTGTCATTAGACAGTTTAAATTACATTCTGAGGACATATTGCTCCTTGGACTTTTTGGTTCTGTCTGCAGGAAAAAAACAGCTATTAGGCTATTGCTCTTACCCCATTCTGCCTCACACTTGCTAGATTTAGCACAAGCTCCTTATAAACACTCACTTCTGAGAAAGACCTAGTTTTATTTTTGAAACATGGGTTCAGTACTCTCTCAAAAGAGGACTAGTCCTGAGCTACACAAAAGGTCAGATGAAACTGGGAAAGATGGTACATTGGTCACTCTGTCACCATTGAGAATGTTCTAAGACTTCTGATATTCCTAGCTGCAGTTCCTTTCACCTATTCCATTCTGGTTTCAGTGGCGAGAGATGCCATGCTAATCACTGCTGTGATTGCATCTGGCTCAATCAAAACTGTTTGTTCCCCACAGCCAACCACTGGCCACAACAGATCTGAACTGGATTCTTTGGTCATTTGGTATCAGCATTGTCATTTCCTTGCAGCATAATTCAAGGGCAGAGTTTGTCATCATTAGTCATTCTCCCTTACTTCAAGTCATAAACACCTTCCCCACCTAATCCCTTTCAATTAGGAATATTTTTTTATCATTTCTCTCTCTCTCTTGAGCTCTATGAACAATCAGAAATATAACCTGACAGGTTATAGTCCTGAGGCATGGATGTGGTGGGCATTTGGAAATTTCCCTGTCACATCAACACAGACTCTTTGTAGAATCTTCTACCTAGTAGTCAGACAACTTGACAGGGGACTAAATGTATCATTCTATCCATCAATCAAAATTCACCCTATCTTACCCTATGTAAGGGAGAATGATTGATGGTTGTTTCCCTGTCAATAGATCATGCTTGGTGAAGTGAGGAAACTAAGAAAATCATCTTCTTTAATTTGCTGGCCTTTGGTAAGTAATTTCATTGGACTTGTTATAGTAGCTGGATAGTGATCAAAATTGGAGGCAGCACAATTTAGCCAGCATATCTACCTGATTGCTTTAAAAATGAAGATGATTATTTTAGTTTGGCCATTTGTAAAAATCCTTCCTTCCTCTCTCCCTCCCTCCCTCCCACTCACCCCTTTCTTTCTCTCTCTCTCCCCCTCTCTCTTCATCTTCTCTCTCTTTGAAAAGTATAGATGACCAAAGAGAGTTTTCCTCATCTCTTTGATGGCCTGTAACAGTCTTCTGGACTGTCTTCAACCCAGATGTAGTAGCCCTGCCTCTCTCCCTCTCCTTCTAGATACATACATACATCTGAGCTTGGGAACTTTCCCATCTAGTGTCTTCCAGAAGTGTAGATTCACAATTCCGCAGATTATCCCAATCTGACTGGAATATTCTGACATCTTAATATCCAGTATGTGCCCCGTAGCAGCTGTTTGTTTCTGTTTCTGTTTCTGTTTATTATGATTTATAGGCCGCCCTTTTCCCTGAGGGGACTCAGGGCGGCTTACAATACATGGGAAGGGGGGTGCAAACAAAAACACAAGACAGTGCATAAATAAAAATAAAACAATAAAACACAACTTTCATTCAACATTTGGGTGGGGCAAATTAGAATCTTATCCCCAGGCCTGACGGGATAGCCAGATCCTAAGGGCTGTGCGGAAGGTCTGGATGGTGGTGAGGGTGCGAATCTCCACGGGGAGATCGTTCCAAAGGGTCGGAGCTGCTACTGAGAAGGCTCTCCTCCGCGTAGTCGCCAGTCGGCACTGACTGGTGGATAGAACTCGGAGGAGGCCTAATCTGTGCGATGTAATCGGTCGAAGGGAGGTAATCGGCAGGAGGCGGTCTCTCAAGTACTCAGATCAACTACCATGGAGAGATTTATGGATGGTAAGTAGCACCTTGAAGCACACCCGGAGATCAACAGGTAGCCAGCGCAGCTCGCGGAGGATAGGTGTTATGTGGGCGAACCACGGTGCGCCCACAATCACTCGCGCGGCCACATTCTGGACTAGCTGAAGTCGCCGGATGCTCTTCAAGGGCAGCCCCATGTAGAGCACATTGCAGTATTCCAGCCTAGAGATCACAAGGGCTCGAGTGACCGTTGTGAGGGCCTCCCGGTTCAGGTAGGGTCGCAACTGGCGCACCAGGCGAACCTGGGCAAATGCCCCCCTGGTCACAGCCGACAAATGATGGTCGAAAGTCAGCTGTGGGTCCAGGAGGACTCCCAAGTTGCGAACCCTATCTGAGGGGTGTAAAATTTGACCCCCCAGCCTGAGCGATGGAACACTGGCCAAATTATTGGGAGGAAAACACAACAGCCACTCGGTCTTGTCTGGGTTGAGTACCAGTTTGTTAGCTCTCATCCAGTTCTTAACGGCCTCAAGACCCCGGTTCATCATGTCCACCGCTTCATTGAGTTGGCACAGGGCGGACAGATACAGCTGTGTATCGTCCGCGTATTGGTGGTATTTTATCCCGTGCCTCCGAATGATCTCGCCCAGCGGTTTCATGTAAATGTTAAATAGTAGGGGTGACAAGAACGAACCCTGCGGCACCCCATATGTTAGGGGCCTCGGGGACGATCTCTGCCCCCCAACCAACACCGACTGCGACCTGTCCGAGAGGTAGGAGAACCACTGCAAAACAGTGCCTCCCACCCCCACCTCCCGCAGTCGTCGCAGAAGGATACCATGGTCGATGGTATCGAAAGCCGCCGAGAGGTCAAGGAGAACCAGGATGGTTCTTTGCTGCTATTGCAAACCGTTTCTCCTGTATTTGCATCAGAACATTCAACATAAGAATCCAAGACCTGCATAAGTGAGATGAAATCACCATATACCATCACACATATGATGTCCCCAATTGCTCCCCTCTGCCAATACCTTTGGTGCCCAGGAACCTGGTTTAAAAAGATTGTTCCAAAGAAATGAACTTGCATGGCCCTTTAGCATTGCTGCCTGGTCCATAAGGAAAGGACTGAAAGTATCTTTCCCTGTTTAGATATCAGAATATTTACTATGACTTTGTTCCTATGTTTTATCTTAGCAGAATTCTGAGATGTGTTAATTACCAGGCATCGACCAAGGTTCGGAGCAGATACATTCACTATGACTAGAAAAAATTTAAAAATGACCTATATCAGGGGTGTCAAACTCTATTTCAGTGAGGGCCACATCAGGGTTGTGTTTGACCTCAGGGGCAGGGAGGGGCTGGGGAGAGTGTGGCCAGGGTGGGCATGGGCAGCTCGACGTCACTCTTGTTATGGTGCCTGTGATGGCCAGAGTACTCTGGTAGCAAAAAGGGCTGCCAAGGTCTGTTTTCAGTTGCCATGGCTTCCTGTAACCTTCTACTAGCAAAAACAGAGCTGGGGTGGGCAGCTGCAGATTCCATTTTCATTGGCAAAAGCACTGAAGGCCGGTCATTTGCTGTTTCCAGGGTGGCCTCGCAGGCCCAATCTAAGTACCGCATGGGTTGAATCCGACTCCCGGGCCTTGATTTTGATACCTCTGACCTATATAGTAGCCAGATCATTTTAAAGCAAAGTATCATTTTAAATTCTGCTTTATAACCATGAGGGGTAAATTGATTTTTTAAAAATAAAAGACAATACATCGCCCTATCTCCCTCCAACTCATAGAGATGCATAGACAATTTTTGATTTACCCTCATACCCTCATTCGCCAATTCCTCATTCCTGAGGTTCAATATCATAACCCATAATGTTACGTGGGAAAGACCTTGGGAGACAGGATAAAGAGATGATGCCTAGGGAATGGACCTATGAGAGACAGTTAGCCCTCATTTGAATAGTGGGTGGGGCAAGAGGCTCTGAAGAGACCTTCCTAATTTCTTCAGCTGTAAAGGAGATGGCAGGAAAATAGTATTTTCAGATTTGGAATATTCTGAAAATGTAAATTAGCTTTATAATCAAGTAGAATTAGCTTATCTGGGCATGTTTCCTGTCTGGTGTACTTGATCAGGCTAACATCAGGCCAGAGAAGAGGGAATAAATTCAGATACATACAAATGATCAGAAAACAGTAACAGATTCTGCTTGGAATTCAGATTTCAGAATTCCTTAACATATTACAACTTTATGCACATACTCTTTGGGCTCATTCTCATTAAAACTGACTGCGGCCTGCTTCTGAATACATATTCATAGCATAATATTATAAGTTTCTTATAACACAAGTTGAACTGGTTTTCTTTAAGATGCAACTTATTCTGTTATTCAATTCTCTCACATATAATCTCCTTTTAAAATCTAACTGCCCATCCTGAAAAAATATATGTGGATTGCTGCAAACTTTGGCATTTCTCCCAATCTTATATATTTCAGACTTTTCCTGGTGAAGGAAGGATGCTACTTTGGCCTCATAAGACCTGGCACTTGAAGAATTATTTTTTTAAAGAATGAAAAATAGAACTCAAACATGCCTCCCTCTCTCTATACAAACACATTCTGCCAGCAGCAACTGCCAATATTTGGAAGGGATCTAAGGCAGAGAGCCATGATTCAGTCGGAAATGCTTCATCCTTCCCAACAAGACAGATCCCATTCTCTCTACACCAGAATTCTCAATCTCAATCACCTCAATCTTTCAGATGTGGAGACTTCAACTCCCACAATTCCCCAGTCAGCTGGCCTGTCTCAGCAACAGCCGTCGCTTATGCCTTGATTATATTATATCTCAAGTACGATTCATGTAATTCCAGAGTCTGCAAATGTAAGGTGTGGGAAATCAATTCTTAGATGAATGCAATTGATTAAATCAAATTGATATATAGACATATCAGGTGAAAGTTTGTTATTTAATTAGAACAGCCCTTAGATTTGCAATGGGAAATGTTTTTCTTTTTGGCACCTGGCATTCCCCTTCCTCTTGATTTATGGGAGATGTTTTCCTCCCTTCTTATATTGTTTTATTGCCTTAGTCTCTCCCCTCTCAAATTAATTATAGTAACATGAGGTCCTTTACTATGAATATATGTGCTTACAGCATTTGCTACCTATGCATTAGTCTCCCCCGCTATCTGAGATGTATAAATAGGAGGGCATCCCATTCAGTGGTGATATCCAAAAATTTTTACTACTGGTTCTGTGGGTGTGGCTTGGTGGGCATGGCAGGGGAAGGATACTGCAAAATTCCCATTCCCTCCCCACTCCTGGGGGAAGGATATTGCAAAATCTCAATTTCCATCCCACTTTGGGGCCAGCCAGAGGTGGTATTCGCCAGTTCTCCAAACCAGAAGTGGGTTCCTACCAATTCGGACTTGTTCAGCTGAACCGGTAGTGGCTTGTATTATTTATTTATATGTTTATTCTGCCTTTATTGCATTATGAGTAACTCTGGTCAGAGAACATGCCTAATACTCTTTTCTCTTCCTACGACAACAACCCTGTGAGATGGATGGGCTGAGATTGTGTGTGTGTGTGTGTGTGTGTGTGTGTGTGTGTGTGTGTGTGTGTGTGTAAAATGTATGTATGTATATGTGTGTGTGTGTGTGTGTATATATGTATGTATGTATGTATGTATGTATGTATGTATGTACAGAAACACACACACATATCATAATACAACTTTTCTTAGTGACAGCAAACATATCTAATGCACCTTCCTCCGTTTATTTCCTCTACAACAACAATCATTTGTGAGGTGGGCCAGGCTGAGATTTGGTAGCCAATTGATGTCTTTCTGTGGTTTATATGCATATAAAGACAACACAACATTTCTTAATATTAGATGAAGACTACAATAGATATAAAAATGGGTGTGGAAGTAACAGAAAAACAAAATCAAAACTAGCCCCTGAATATTGGACTATCTAACAAATTGAACATATGTTACTTCAATGATCTTTAAATCCTCAGCTCTTTACAGCACAAGAGTGAGGGAAGGGGCATGCTACACTACTTACTAGCCATTGAGAGCATGGTGAAAAGATTTCAGATTCATGCACTGCAGTCCAAGTGAACCCAAGGGTGTCAGATTGCCTTACTTTGCTTTTGCAATGAGGATCTACTGACACATTTTCATTATTAGATCAAAGGAGCAAGGCATTACTCAAAGTTACTTGCAAATGAAAATATCAAAATTGGCCAGTGTATACACTTTCTTCTAATCAAATATCATTCTCTCTCTGTCTCTCTCTCTCCCTCTCCCTCTCCTTCTCTGTCTCTGTCTGTCTCTCTTCTTCAAGAATCAATAAAGGAACCAAAGAAAGGAGACAGAGTGTCTGAAATTAATCCAACAAAGTCAGTTCATTTAGACACAGTTGATTGGAATAACTGAAACAGTTTTTTATAATTAGAATGCCTTTTGCAAACACTGTTTTTATATATGTGTATGTGTGTGTTTATCTATATATGCCTGTCTGTCTACTGTATGTGAGTCTGCCTATATATGTGTGTCTGTCTGTCTGTTTGTCTGTCTGTTTCTCTGTCTCTCTGTCTCTCTCTGTCTCTCTGTCTCTGTCTCTGTCTCTGTCTCTGTCTCTCTGTCTCTCTCTCTCTGTCTCTCTCTCTCTCTCTCTCTCTCTCTCTCTCTCTCTCTCTCTCTCATGTATATATGTATGTACACACACACACACACACACTATAGAAATAAAATCCCAAGATAGAATAAATCTACATATTTAATTCACTGCCCTTTTCCTGAAATTAACATTAGACTTCTGCATTAACCTCAAAGCAAACATTAGCCCGTGAATGTATTAGTAATTGAAGTTTAGTCTCTTGAGAACGATGGAAGCACTTCCCCCAATATTTCTGTCCCCTCTGCTCCCCAATATTTTTCAGCTGAAGTTTTAAGATGTCAGCCTTTAAGGGTAGCCTGATACAAAGTCAATGGGGGGCATACAATTAGATTAGTCCTTATTACCATCATCACAGCTGTGGCACATCACATGAACTTCTCATTAGTAAGTGGCAAGAAGTAAATTGGTGAGTTCACCAATGTCGCTAAGACTTAATCAGTCTTCATGTATTCAACTGCCCACGCTTCTCCTCTATTTTTTTTCACGTTTTCCAAAATGAAATTCTTAGCCAACTAATAAAAGTCAAATATTGATTTGCAAGCCTGGGTTAAAGTTTAAATGCAAAGTCTTTGTTATCTTTTTGGGAGGAGAATCTACAAATCAGTCTTTCCCAGCTTAGTGCCCTGGAGATATGTTTGTATTTCAGATCCCATAATTCCTCTAATTATTCCCTTAATTCCTAGACAGCATGCCTGAGAAATATGGGAGTGAGCTCAAGGGTACCACGCTGGAAAGATTGCTGTAAATATTCGAACACATAAAGAATTTTTTATATGCCTCACTGAAATAGATCACAGCTTACATGAGCCATTGAGATTTTTTTTAAGAAAGTCATTTGCATAGTCTTGCTTACTATATACTATATTTGGTATAAATAACATAAAATGGTTTCAGGATAAATAGCATTCAGTAAAAAAAGTGCCTCCTCCTCCTCCCCCTTAGTCTCAGATGCATTCTGCAGACAGTGTAAAGTACTAAAAAAATGGCAGCATAAAATCCTCTAGAGTAATCAGGGGGGAAAATGAACTGCCACTATTTGTCCTAGAATATCCTTTTTTTTTTTTTTTTACTGTTCCCATTTTTCTAGGATTTCTCTTAAAAGGGAAGACCAAAATAATGTCAGGCCACTTTGAATTGAGAGGTCAAGATGGATCATCATTTTTGGTTCATTGTTAGAAGTCAAAGCCCAAATAACACCTTTTTCCCCCCTGTACAATGCCTTTTATCATATTACATCCCCAGTGTAAGATGGCCTTTCTATATATGGACATTTTTTCTTACAAGAACAGGAGATAATTGTCTTGCCTAGTGAAGCTTTGGGGAACAAAAGGCAGGAATTATATGAACATGAAGCTGGCTACAGGAGTGAACAATTTTAATGGTGCAAAATAGATGTGTATAGTTAAGGTGCCCATTGAATGATGAGTCTCCAATGTTAAGGGTGCTGACCCACTGCTGAGGTTTTGAACCCATGACCAGGTTTTGCTGACTAGCATAAAACAAATATGACTAAAAGACCATTTGGATTAATATTCATCACATATTGCAGAAAAGAGAACAGTGAAAACAAATAATCCAGAAAGAAGAATGCCTGTTTTTATCTGAAACCCTCAAGATTAGTCTAGACCAGTGATGGCAAAACTTTTTGGCACCGAGTGCCCAAACTGGAACGCATGTGCATACACATATTGTTGTATAGGGAGCCGAGGTGGCGCAGTGGTTAAATGCAGCACTGCAGGCTACTTCAGCTGACTGCAGTTCTGCAGTTCGGCTGTTCAAATCTCACCGGCTCAGGGTTGACTCAGCCTTCCATCCTTCCGAGGTGGGTAAAATGAGGACCCGGATTGTTGTTGGGGGCAATATGCTGACTCTGTAAACCGCTTAGAGAGGGCTGAAAGCCCTATGAAGTGGTATATAAGTCTAACTGCTATTGCTACATATATGTACACGTGTTGGAGCACCGGAAACATGAATACCAGCTGGTCGGTGCACATGTGCATGCTGGCCAAATGCTCTTCCAGCATGCGCATGCACTCTGGCCAGGTGGTCTTTGTGGAACATCGGAAACCCAAAGACCAGCTGGCTGGTGCATGCCTGCCTGTTTTGGGGACATTTTGAGGGATGTTTTTAGGCTGTTTTTCAGGCCACTTTCTGGCACTCCAGCATCCGCAAAGACCAGCATGCCGGAAACCAGAAGAACAGCTGGCCAGTCACTCTCTCAGCCCAATGCACCTCAAAAGTTCTTGTGGGAAAAATAGGAGAAGGAAGGAATATTAGGTAGATTCTCCACCTTGAGTTATTTATAAAAATAATAAAGGTGGGATATAAATAAATAAAAATTGTTGAGATAATCACTAGTTTAGGCTTAAAAAACAGAAAGTTCAGATTTCTGAACTGATTAACCATATTTATATCAGTTCAACCAAGGCAGCTGTAGGCTAAAGCTATATCGACACAAATTTTAGAGGGCCTTAAATTGAAAAGATTTCAAAAAAAAAAACACACCCCAATTTAAAATCTTTCATGTCCTTCATGGCATGAGATCAGGTTATCTTACTTTCCCAAATGATATCTGCCTGTCCTATCAGATCTGACTGAGAAGGAATGCTGCAAATCCCAGATGCTACGGACTTGTATTTAGCTGGTCTCAAAAAGCAGCTGTTCTTCTCTGGTGCCCACCTCAGAAGTGCTAAATGTAAAATTTCTCTCTTTCCTTCCCCAGCAGGGAAGTTAGTTCCATCCCTGTTATTAATTCAAAAGTCCATAAAGTCTTGGCTTGACTTGGTCATCAGGCCTGCCTTGTATATTTTAATAATGATTGCTTTATATTTTTATTAATGACTTTTGATGCATTTATTCTTTTGGCTATTGTTCCAAGCTATCCAGAATCACTTTTTGATGAGATGAGTGGGCATAGAAATTTGATAAAAAGCAGGAACAGTGCACACCATGAGCTAGCACACCCACTTGATTGTTAAATATGATTTTGCAGGGTAAACAGGGTGAAAATGTCTGAGAAAAGAAAAGAAAAGTGTCCAGTAAGTGTGAAGCTCAAAAACCTGAAGAAGAAAAAAACAAGAATAAAAAAGGCACTTTTTTGAAATTATTAACAATATTGGAATATAAGCCACACTTGGGGGGGGGGGGGGGACCAAAATATGTCTTTGTCTAGGGTGCCAAAATATCTATCATTATTTAATATTATTATTTATTAATTTTATATGCCACCCATCTTATTTTCATTCTAGAGTCAGCCCTGAGTTCAACACTTATTTACAAACATTGAATCTCTTTGAGATTTATTCCACTACATTATGTATTTATTACTATTATTATGACTTACTCTATTTAATATTACACTGTACTAGTCACAACATGGTGTGGTCAGCATGTGATCTTGAACACATCTATGACATTTATTTTTTCTTCTTCTTTTATTCAAGTCCAATTATTGAAGTCTGCTGGAGAGGTCCCTGCAATTTTGTTGGCAAGATTTTTCAGAAATGGTTTGCCATTGTCTCATTCCTAGGTCTGAGAAATAGTGACTTGGCCCAAGGTCACCCAGCTGATTTTTGCATAAGGTAGGTCTCCCAATTTTTAGCCTGATGTCTTAATTACCACACCAAGCTGGATCTCATTATGTTATTATGTCTGCTTCAAATAAAACAATAAAAGATTACCATCCTTCTCCCACACAAGACCCCAGGAACATTTATTTCAATAGGAAGTATTTAATCTTTTCTAAAGCCAAAGCAATGGGACTGAGCATTATCTCCAGGGGCAATTCCAGAAATGAGTTTCTGCTGGTTCAGCCTGGATCGGTCAAACCGGTAGTAATGGTAGTGGGAGGCCCCGCCCACCTGTCTGGAAGCTTCTGCACATGTGCTCAGGAGCGCATGTGGGAGCGCACCTGAAACATTAGTAAAAACATTAACAACCCACCTCTGGACAATTTGTACCATAGAATTGAAGATATATCTGAGAATGCTTTTCTTTTCTTGTTGTGGTAGCACAGTAAATTGGCTTTTCCTGGTTGACCTAACAAAACTGCCAGAATCATTTAAATGCATTATCTGTACTTAAAATCAGTAACCAAGGTAGATAATATATATAATACCAAAAGAAGACAATATGAAAATGAAAAATTATACTAAGCTGTAGATAATTAATTTATTAATTGTCAAAGGGCTGCAAAGAAAGCTATTGTTACAGAAAAATAGTATTTCCCCTGTGTGAAAGTGGCAGGAACAGAAGACTCTGCTACATATCTAGAAGTTACTGTCCAGAAAAATTTCTAATTAGACTCTAAGCTATTTAGGACTTTAATAGTCAACCACAAAACCTTAAATTGTGTCTGGAAAGCAACAAGGTCAAATCATTCAGATCAGTGTGATGTGATCCTGGGACCTTGGAGCAATTAACACTGCTAATTTTAGGTCATTTGGAGCTGCTAGACAATTTTTAAAAATAGTCCTCTATTCTGACCCCCCAGCCTGTGAATAAACCAGAACACAGGCTTGGCTGTTTGCCACTGTTCAATTACTGAGATAACAAATCCTTTGGCTGAGGGCCCAGGCAACTCACGTTCAATAGAGTAGCTCTGCAGCAACCCAGATAGTTCAAATGAAGCAACACAGATAGTACAAACGAACAGACACAACTAGAATACACGGATAGATTTTCTTAACTACTAATTTGAACAGTTGTTTCCTGCAAATATCCCCTCCCAATGCCTCACCTATAATCTCTCTATAATCAATCAACAACCACCTATGCTTAATCATCTTCTGTGAGTCTGCCTACGGAGTTGCTGCTTTCGTTTCTCAGCCCTTCTCAATCTAGCATCAGGGACAAACTGCCTTTGATCCTCCCCACTGCTCCATGCCTCAGATGCCTCCTGCTGGTCAACCAGCCTCTTTGGTCCTTGCTCTGAGTCTAAACCCTGCCCACATCGTCCAGGGCAGACGCATATGGTTCCTCACTATCCAAGTCCATCAGCAGCTGAACTGGATCCTGCTGGGCCACAACAGTCCTCATAGACAAGTTACTACATAAAACAAAGCCCAGAATGTGGCACTGTTGACTGGTAGGAAGATGGATGCAATCAATGTCTAAAAATGAAATTTTATGTAACTATAAATAGCAAAGAAAATGAAATTTAAAAGTAAGGAGAAAGTGATGATATTAATTAAAACCAAAACTTTTAGACATATACTTATCCCCTGCATGTCTGTCTGTCTGCATACCTCTCTATATCTCCGTCTATTTACATGCCTACCTGTCAGTCCATATCTATCTATCTATCTATCTATCTATCTATCTATCTATCTATCTATCTATCTATCTATCTATCTATCTATCATCTAGTTACCTCATAAGTTTAATAAATTAAATATTCTCTGGATTTATGGTTACAGTACCTTCTACCCAACCCTGCTGCTTTGTTCAACAGGTCTCTTTTTGTACAGCTGTATAAAAATCACTTATAACTATAAAAAGCCCACAACAGCGTTACCAAAATGCTGGCCTGAAACATAATATAAAAGAACATTTACCCTGTGGGGGAGCACTAAAAACTAAAGAAGATAATAACTGCTCAGCGACTCTGAAATAATTTACTCATACAAGGATCTTCATTAAAATAACATTAAGGGGGTATTTCCAATGCCATGTGCTGGGATTTAGCTGCTTGATTCCTTGTAATATTAACAGTGAGGTGCAAAAGCAAACAAATCCACAGTTAAAGCATCACTTTGTTCTGCCCAGTTACCTCTGTTAATATGTTTGATCTGCACATGAAAATCAGGGATCTATAAAAAATGCTCTTTGGCTACTAACGTCCCTAAAGCACAGAGTACAGTTTTTGGCTGTGACCCTCTCTAATTGAATCATACTATCCATTGTGCCACACTAAATGCAGATTGAAATAAAAATTGAAATGTACATAGAGACATTAATGCTTGTGAACTGTGCACTCCACATAATGTTTTCCATTCTTCATTTAAATGCCCTTTAAAATGCATTAAGAATCAGGGTGCAGTATAAGATCATCCAGTGGACAAAGTCTATTGTTCAACAAGTTAAAGTATAATAAGGGCATAATAAAAAGTATAAATTTTGTTCTTGATATTGTTCTGGCCACAGCTAGAACTTTCCAAGACATGCAGAACCATCCTCCTAGCCACCTTTATTCTTTCCTCCTTTGTAAAGCACACAAAGTAAGAGTCACAGAGCAGTCACACATTACGAAAAGGTGTCAAAACCCAGAAACAGTGTGGATAAATTTGCATGTGCTAAATGTTATTATGTATGCATCTGCCACCTGCTATAATTTGCATTATTCACATATTTGTTTATTTGCATCTAAAGGCCATTACACTAAGAAAATTGAGGAAGCAGATAAGAAACCTCCAGCAAAAAAAGTTATTAAGAAGAACAAAAGTATCCAAGTCTCACATTAATGTTTCAGGGTCTCCATAGAAAAGGAGAGAGTTCAATTTGTAGAAGATTCAGGGTGCAGTATTGCGAAGTTGAGGAATGGGGTGGCTCAGTGGCTAAGATGCTGAGCTTGTCGATCAGAAGATACACAGTCCAGCAGTTTGAATCCCTAGCGCTGTGTAATGGAGTGAACTCTCATTACTTGTCCCAGCTTTTGTCAACCTAACAGTTCAAACGCTCATAAAAAGTAGAAAAATAGGGACCACTTTGGTAGGAAGGTAACAGTGTTTAGTCATACTGGACACATGACCATGAAGACGTCTTCGTACAATGCTGGCTCTTCAGCTTTGAAACGGAGATGAGCACTGCCCCCTAGAGTCTGGAATAACTAGCACATATGTGCGAGGGGAACCTTTACCTTATTAAGAAGTTAATTCAAACAGGTGGATAATAACCTATAAGCTATTTTTTTAAAAAAATAAAATACTAGCACTTATGAAGAATATGTGGGAATTTTAGTACATACAGTGTAACAAATTTACTGGAACATCCTGCACCCCAAAATCAAATCCACACTCACTCTTTTGGCCTTCTGAAAGGTTATGAAGACTTGGCTCTGCCAATTGGTGTAGAGTCTTGAAGGCGTTGTGTCACGCTGGAAGTGGTTAATGGATTGAGATAAGTTTCCATCTCCTCCCCATGTGCATCTCACTCCACTCTTTGTTAATTTAAGTTCAATTTAGTGTTAATGTTTATTGTTTTGATATTTTACCTTGTTACTTTTTGTGGTTTTAAGCCACAGAGTTACCTGTAGGCAAGATGGGCAGCACAAAAGTTGAATAAATAAAAACATAAAACAAATAAACCAAGCCCCATATCTAGGATGCTATTTTCTAGAGGAGAGAACTGTATTATTGGAATTTCAGTCATTCGGGTGCCATAAAGGAGGATCCAGCTTCACGACCAGCCACAGAGGACACCAGAGTCTGACCAACTAAGGCTGTAACCACAGCCCAACAATGGTGGCTCTTGGCCCTTCCATTGCTTAACTGACAAAACATTAGGCCTCAATAAATGCTCAAAGATAAATCTTATTGTTACAGTAAAAGAGTTAAGGGAGAAAGAAATCTATGGTGCCCCTCTCCCTTGGTGCACAAAACATGTGAATAAATACTCACAATATTGAATGAAATTCTCCCTTATCTGAAAGTCTATAAGAAGGGTAATTCCAGGTACGATATATAATTGAACGTAAAGTATTGCCTGCCATGGGGTTTTCGAGGATAAGTAGCAATCTGGAAAAAAAGAGATATTGATATTAATTCAGCACAACAAATGTGATTGAACACACCAGTGTATAGAATAGCTAAGCACTCTAAAGAGCTCTGACCCACCATAGCTATCCATTCTGCTCTTTCTCGCATTCAAATGGTTTCGCTTTTGTGTTATTTTCATCTCATTTATGAAAAACATTGCAAATGTTGAAAGGCTCTTGCCAGACCAGGGACACATGTCTTATGCATGTCATCCAGATTTTGACCGCAACAGAAACCTGAATAATTATTTATTTATCTGTAATACTTTTATACCATCCCAAACTGGCTCTGTCCTTCTTATTGTCCCAAATATCCCTTTGCCACCATGCTGTGTAGGATACTATCCACTTTTTTTTTTTTTACAGAAGACATTACTCTCTGCACCTTTACTCAGTGGGAAGAAAAATGTTATCTTTTTTTTTTTTTAAACTTTTTCTGTAACTAGAAGCATGGCCAGGATATTTGATAGGCAGGGGTACCCATAGAGGAAGAAAAAGAGAGAAAAACAAGATGACAAAAATATTTCATTATTTTTTCTTTCTTTTTACTTGCACTGTGACATTGTACAAGTAGCTATAAGACAGAGCTGGAATCAGTATGTCAAAATAGATGTGTCCTCACTTTAATGAAACTTCCCCTTGTTCCCGCTAAATGCTGCATCAAAATGAGAATATTGATTTCAGAAGAAATAACAAATCATTCATTATGCAGATTAAAGTTAAAGAGCTACCTGAGAGTTGAGGACAATGGGACAAAGGAACCAAAAAGAAATTGCAGTACTATAATGAATCTCCAGGCAGACAGAAACCCACTTGCACACCCATTTCAAGTAGAATGAAATAGGACTAAAGCTTTAAGGACACCACTCAGATTAATCCATTTGAGCCTAATTTATATCTAGCTCAATGTTTCCCTAGATTGCTATTTTCTTCTGATTTTCCAATCTCCCTCTAGGTTAGGATGCTTTTACTTATCTCATAGGAGCCAGTCTGAGAAGAGATCTCTTCTCCTGTAGAGATGGAAGACAGAAGAATAAAGACAAAACAGCATTTCCATCCTCACTGCTAAATCCACTTGAGAATGGGTGGGGGGGATTTTCTTCCACTCTAAGTAACAAAGCTTTTCTTAGGCTTTGTAGATCTCTAACTACCAACTAGATTGGCAGCTAGAGGTCTGATTTATTAAGTCCTTCATAAGTGAATTTATTGAGATGTTTTCTCTCTCCTTACTATACCTAACATGACATTAATTTTTTAAAAAATATCTAATGCCCACCTAAAAAAGAGATCATTGAAAGAATCCTAAGAACAAAGATGAGCATTCCACAATATTGAAGGCATCATAGCAGGTGTCTCTAGGCCATGTTGTCTCATTTCTTATGGTAATAAGACCTTGAACAAGGTTTACTTCAGACCTTTTACAGGTCATGAACCCTCTGTGATAGATAATCCCAAGAAAATACACACATATATAAACATACACATAACAGTCTCACATTTGTTGCAATGCCTGCAACATCCTGTGCATGCCTTCTCACAAATAAGAGGGATTTTCTCATAACAAGAATGAGAACTACCAACAACAAAAGCAACCTGCCTTCCATTGAGGACCTATACACTGCATGAATCAAAATGAGGGACGTGAAAATGTTTACAGACTTCTCGCATCCTGGACCTAAATTGTTTCAACTCCTACCTTCAAAATGACACTATAGAGCACTGCACACCAACACAACAAGCACTGCACACCAACACAACACACCAACACAACACAAGACCAGTTTTTTCCTGAATGCCATCACTCTGCTAAACAAATAATTTCCTCACCACTGTCAAACTATTCACTAAGGCTGCATTACTATTACTATTACTATTAGTCTTCTCATCGTTCCTATCACCCATCTCCTCCCACTTATGACTGCAGGACTGTAACTTTGTTGCTTGTATCCTTACGATTTATATTGATATTGATTGTTTCCTGATTGCTTATTTGTACCCTATGACTATCATAAAGTGTTGTACCTTATGATTCTTGACGAATGTATCTTGTCTTTATATGTACACTGAGAGCATATGCACCAAAGACAAATTCCTAGTGTGTCCAATCTCACTTGGCCAAACAATTCTATTCTGTCCTGTCCTGCCCTGCCCTGCCCTGCCCTGCCCTGTCCTGCCCTGTCCTGTCCTGTCCTATCCTATCCTATCCTATCCTATCCGAGGTGGCGCAGTGGTTAGGGTGCAGTACTGCAGGCCACTTCAGCTGACTGTTATCTGCAGTTCAGCGGTTCTAATCTCACCGGCTCAAGGTTGACTCAGCCTTCCATCCTTCCGAGGTGGGTGAAATGAGGACCCGGATTGTTGGGGGCAATATGCTGACTCTGTAAACCGCTTAGAGAGGGCTGAAAGCCCTATGAAGCTGTATATAAGTCTAACTGCTATTGCTATTGCTATTGCTATTGCTATTGCTATCCTATCCTATCCTATCCTATCCTATTTATTCTATTCTAAGGCCTATATGATGATAGACACTATACATTCAATTAGAATTCATAAGAATTATGTATTGAAATTTTGCACATTGTATGATCTACAGTCATTTCTGCCCAAAATCTGTGGTCATGTTTGAAGGAAAATGCAGTTTGGAATTATTTTCCAAATGGTGAAAAAATGCTATGTTTATCTAATATGTTCCCCCCCTCAACTTACAGTTTACAAACTATATGAACCTCTGATCTAGATAAAGTCAGTGGCTTTGGAAATTATTTTTAAAAGAGGCTGTGTCTGTGTTTCTTAATTGTAGTGGCCTTTGAAAGAATATGAATGAGCTGGACTTTCTAAGAACATCTACTGTTAAGGAAGATTTCTGTGTCATCCTTAGAAATTCTTAAAATCTCTTTCAAAACATGGCATTCAAGGCCAGTTAGCCTTGCTTTCATTCTACACTAATGATTTTGACCCAGAGAAATACAAAAGGATTTAACTGGATCAGAAGTTTTTTTAAAAAATGGAATGGAATCAAAAAACATGTAGGCAAACAAAAGAAAGTAGAAAGCATGAGAAGTGTAAGAAGTGAGAAAGATTATGAGATAAAAGGCTGTTTTTCATTCAATATAATGGGACTTCCAAAAACAAAATTTCTTTGAATTCTTCCCATGTTACTTTGGCATTTAATAAAAGCTGCTAATTCTGAAAATAAAAAAAGAAAAATTTCTACTTCTCAATCCTTTTTAGCCAGATAAAACGAGTTTCTTTCACTTGATTGAGATAGCACACAAATCATGATTCGAACTTTGTTGTTATTGATAGGCCACTAAGAATTTCATTTTTATTCTTTATTTCTTTTTTTTCTTTTTATCACCTTCAGCTTGGAAACAAATAGCAATGGATCATCAATCTGCATTGGAGATATCTGGCTTGTGTTGAACATCACAGAAAATCACAATAATATCATTACAACAAGAAGGGACTTCATTTCAACAATTGCAAGTGAACAGCTTTTCCTTGATTGACTTTCAGATTTTAAAAAAAATCAACCAAAGTTTAAATATTTTCCTTCTTGAGCTGCATAGGTCACTGTTGAAATGCAGTCCAAAAAGCCCTTGAACTAATAAGTAATTTTTTTTAAAAAAAAAAACTGCTATATTATTTCCTCCCCAGTGTTTCTATTACATGGAATTACTGTAGAACAGAAAGAAGCAGCCATTGGGCTGTTGCTTATTTATGTAGCTCAAGACAAGAACACCCCTGCAAAGCAAACATTTTGAAAATAAGCAATTTATGTGAAGTCTTATGCAGTGTTAAGCTGTGATATCAGTAGACAGCACTTTTAGGCTTGGGTAAGTTTTTCAATATGAAAGCTATTTTTGTTCACCTTGCATTTTAATGTGACTAATATTTTGCTTTTAATGTGACTAATATTTCGCTTCTGAAGGAACATACAAAGCAAACCTAAGTTTTCTTTCATAATTCTTATCTTAATTTGATGGTACATTTTTCTTATTTAAAAAGCAAAGAATAAAAAATGTATTAATTAAGGAAAAGTTCATTTGAATTGGAGTCTCCACTGCTACAGCATGGACATACCTAAGAATCTAAATATTACACATTGGGAAATAATATTCCAACATTCTCATCTTTCAATTTCAAGAGAGAGAGGGGAAGGGAGGAAGGGAGGGAGGGAGGGAGGGAGGGGGAGAGAGAGAGAGAGAGAGAGAGAGAGAGAGAGAGAGAGAGAGAGAGAGAGAGAGAGAGAGAGAGAGAGAGAGAGAGAGAGAGAACTTTGTGAAGGTCTTGCTCTTAAATTGATGTAGAAATCTGGGTTTTGATAAAAAGCTCATAACCCAAATATATTTTCCAAAGAAAAGGAAAGTGCTGGCTCATTTATAAATCAATTAGATTGTTTGAAAAAAAGCATTCAAGCACAGCAATATTGTAAGTGGTAACAAGATAGTGAAAGTATAAATTGCACAGAATGTTAACTACAGCGGATAGGAAAATAACAAATAGCGCTGGGAAATCAAGGCTTTTAAATACCAGTGAAAGGAATATAACAGTTTCAGACCTGGTTTGTTCAACCCTTTATTTTACATGAGGGATGTCACTCTATTCAGACCCATCATCTCACCAGTCTCAGCTTATAGAGCCAGTTTAGTCTACTGATTAAGGCACCAAGATAGAAACTAGAAGACCATGAGTTCTAGTCCCGCCTTAACCATGAAAGCCAATTAGCTGACCTTGGGCCAGTCGCTCTCTCTCAATCCAACTCACCTCACATGGTTGTTGTTATGGAGGAAATAGGAGAAGGAAGTGTGTTGGATATCTTTACTGCCTGGAGTTTTTTGTGAAAATAAAGGTGGCATATACATACCATACCATACCATACCATACCATACCATACCATACCATACCATACCATACATATTAGCATGCTTATGCTATAAACCAATCAATAAACTGAAAGGCAATTAAATTTATATTGTAATATACATATATCTATAAAGATTGTAAATCCTCCTGCTTTTCAGGCTTTTTTTTTTTTTTAAAAAAAGCTAAGGTACTGATCAATAAACCAGTTTATGCTTCAGTGAAATTGTACTGGTCTCTGGTTTAAACAAATTAAAATAATTCTCCAAAAATATTCTTATACAGCCAATGCATGTTTCAGTAAATTTATTTTTTTCTTTTTAAAAAATGGCTTAGAAATAAAAGCTGGTAGTCAAAGAAACAAAATACCTCAGTCTGCTATTGAAGTCGATGGCATCTGAAGCATGAAATGAAACATGGCCAGCCAAATTTCTATTGTAGTCCTGGTTATAGACCAAACTTCAATACCAGCAGATGAATATGTGAAAAGGAAGCACTGAGCATGAAACATTTATTATACTTTCTTTCCTGTTTTAAAGCAGTCTAAAAGGTACCACCTGATTGACACAATAAATTTCCCATTTTAATTGGCGCTTCTGTGATTTATCACAATATCCCGTTGGGAACCCCCCCACTAGGCCATTTGTGTGTGAATAGCAGGCCCTGGCACATTGAAAGTACATGATGATTTTAAATTATAGCTTTGCGTAAGAGAGAAGAACTTGTTGCAAAAAAAAAATTGTATTGCTATTTGATCTAATTAATGAATTCAGTTAAGTTGTGTCATTTCCTTTGATAAGGAACGTAAATGCAGTGTTGCAGAATGGCCCCAGGTACTATTATGCTGTCATATCTCCTTGTTCCAAAATGGTGTGAACAATAGCATGTTAGAAGCTAAACTGAGAAAAGAATCAGGCACTTTTGTCCCATCAAAAATAATTGCCTGGCCATTTCAGCTTGTTACTTTCAATATAACCAAAAAAGACTACATCATGTATATTACAATGATCATTACACAGTTAGACAAGGGGCCATTCACCATCTAATTGAAAACGGAAGCCTGAAAAATCTTTTCTACAATCTTCCTACTGTCATAAGCAGTTCCTTAAAAAAAAAAACCATACATACAAATCTGAAAATGAGATTTATTCAAAATCACATCGGCACGGAGCTGGAGTTGGAAACAAAATGCAGTCCTATTTTCCAGTTACTGAAACAACCCAATGTTCTCACACCTCTTAATTTGTACATCACTTTAAGTGTGTAACTCATC
Organism: Thamnophis sirtalis; assembly: GCF_051295495.1. Taxonomy (NCBI): domain Eukaryota; kingdom Metazoa; phylum Chordata; class Lepidosauria; order Squamata; family Natricidae; genus Thamnophis; species Thamnophis sirtalis. The sequence continues at coordinate 76,359,021 of NW_028261385.1, read as the reverse complement.
AGCTCAGGTAAGCAGTTTTAAATTTAAAGTTCTGGAGAGGAAAAAATAATAATGTACCTTTATTAAGAACTTTATATAATGCTAGAAAAAGAAAACAGCCATTTATCTTCTGGATTTGCCAGCCATACATTTTTATCTTGGCATTTTGATCTGACCCAGATGTATTTTTTTCAACTCCTACGCTGCATATTGCATGTTTTACATTAGCAGTTTTAAGTCACTGTGCCGTCTGTCTTTAATCAACACCTAGTTACATCTTGTTCATGAGAAAATCACTGTTAACCTTTAATTTACCTTTCATTCCTATAAATAGCATTCATATAAATATCGATCACATGATGCTTATTTTTTGTTTACTTGCATGTCTGTTTTCCCTGTTGTGTCATTTTAAGAAACCCCATTGCGAAAGAAGTAAATCAATATTGGGCTCAACATTTCAATGTTATTTATGTGACTCTGCGTGTGTATTTTAAAAGGGATGAACTGTACAAAATTATCCATGACCTGCAAGAAAATCTGAAATGAGTTAAAATGCTGCTGACAATGTTGTTAGAACTGAGGACATATGAATGGAATTGATTCTTCCTTTTGTTTTTGAACATTCCTTTTGTTTTTCTATTAGTAAGCCATTCCATCAAGAATCAGAGATTTAATGAAAAAATAAGTATGGAGTCTTGCCAAGTTGGCCGATATGAAAAGCTCTTAGAATAGAACTGGATTTTATCAATATACCTTATTTCCCTTCTGCTTTATGAGAAAATATATAGTAATCTATGTGCATGTGTGCTAAACAACTGGGTTGTAAGAATTTTAATGACAATGGCCAGGCCATCAGATACTCAGGGTTAAATTTATAGCACCAGACTCCTCACAACAGACAATTAATAAGCCAGCTATATCAATGCCATAATTAAATAGGATATAGTTAGTATGTGGATAAAGGCCCCCTGGAAAACCCCAGGGCTATAGGATAGACTGGGAAATTGAAAAGAAGATAAAGGTAAATTATTTCTTTATTGTTGCCAAGAAAAGACCAGGAACCATCAACAAAAAGGAAATATTAGATTTTTCTTGAGAAAATGCTGCATTTGAAACTACAGAAGTAATTCTAATAGAGATGAAAAATATTTCAAGGAAAAATAGTTTTCTGGTTTTTCTTGGATGAGAAGCGAAATGTTTTCAAAGAAAAACCAGAAAGTCCAGTTGCCCCTTGAAAAAGCATATTTGGGATAATCATAACCTGGATGATTGAGAATCTCCATAGACATCTCAAAGAAAAGTTTAATTAAATGTTTAGTTGAGGTTGCCATTTTTAATGGTTCAACATTAAAATGTATTTAACTTTGCTTTTTTTTTCATGTTGATAGGGTTCCCCTTCCCCCCTTTTTTTGACACCTGCATAGATCCCTGAAGTTTTCTTGGCAAAATTTTCAGAAGTGAGGTCTGAGAGAAAGTTTCTGGCCCAAAGTCACCCAATTGGTTTTATGCCAAAGGCAGGACTAGAACTCATAGTTTGCTGATTTCTACTCTGATTCTTTAACCACTAAACCAAACTACAGTAGCTGTCTTCCTTGATACTGCCTCTTCAAAGTCCTAGTCCCTATTCTTTTTTAGAGTTTAGTCCTACCTGACTATAAGAGTTATGATCAGCAAACCGTTACAGTAAAAATAATACAAAAATGTAATAACAATAACAATCAGAATTCAATATCCATGCCTCTTACAACATGAAGGAGCTGGGTTGCTTCAGAAGGGATGTTTTGCTCAAGGCTTCAACAAGGAAAAATATTCCAAGACCACATGAACAAGTGTGATTCATTGTTTTTTACAGGTCTGTTACTTATTAAATTCTGGTTAAAACAAAAGCTGTTTAGAAACAGTTGTCAAACATTTATTATTAGGGTATTTTGTTTCAAGATATGTCTTTTAAAATGTTTTTATTGAAGAAATGACTTGGATTGGGCAAGTTATGAAGTACATGGTGCATTTTTTTCTTGCTGTATTTACATGGTTGGTGTAAATGATTAAAATTTTTCATTCTAGTTTTGTTGTTCATAGTAAGATCATTCCATATTTTATTGGAATCAAAGATTTTAAGATGGATTGTCTATATCCAGACTGATATGTGTATTGTCTACTAGCAAATCATCATTATCCCAAGCTGAAAAACTAGATTCAGAATTTAACATAATGATTTAATCTATAAATGTGCTACCTGTTTAATTTATTTAGATATAAACCAAACCTGGTGACATTAATACTGTGTAAATGTATTTACTATTCATTTATTTTGTCAAATTTATATGGCTACCAATCTCACAAAAAGTCTGTCTATCTGTCTGTCTCTCCCTCTCTCCCACCTTCTTCTCCCTTTCTTTCTCTCTCCTCCACCCCACTCTCTCTCACACACACAGTGTTTAGAATTATTTCAGTGTCTTTCTCTTTAAATTATTACTTTTTGGTGGGCCAGAATCTGTGGATTGAGAAACTCAAATAAGCACTTTTCATTTTATGAAAAAGCATGAATGCAGCTCAGTGGTGGGTTTCAAATCCTGTTCCAACTGGTACAGTTGGAAAAGACCTGGCGGCATGCTCATGGATGTGCGCAGCACACGCAGACACACACGCAATGTGTGCATACGTCCTAGCACCTCTGTGACTGTCCGCGACGCTCCAGCTGCTCCGCGGAGCATCACACAGGCGCTGTACGTGCCATGCATGTGCACAGAAGTGCAGAAGTCTTTAAACACAGGTAAGGAGCTCAGGCAGGTGGGTGGCCCCTCTGGAGCATCATACCGGAATGGTATCTGGGGCTCCAGGCTGGCTCTGGTATGCTCGTACCGGGGCGTACCACCTGCAACCCACCACTGATGCAACTGTAAGATTGTCAAAGCCTGATGCAGTACAATTATAGGTGAAACAAGAAAAATAATTCCTAGAATAAGAATAGCAATACTAAAGAAACCTTGGAATCAAGTGATGAAATGCTTACTGGCCATCAGTTTTCTACATAATGTCACTTTCTGAGTTTGTAAAATTGTAAGATTCTCTAGGGTAGTGTTTCTCAACCATGGCAAATTAAAATGTTTTGGACTTCAACTCCCAGAATTCCCCAGCTAGCATTGCCAGACATTTTAACATTGCTAAGATTGAAAAACGCTGCTCTAGGGCTTAATATCTGGTGATAGAAGAACAGACAGCACAAGAATAGATGACAGTAACAATAACAACTGTACTCTGTGGGTAAGATTTTTTTTTTCTGTGAGGAATGGTGCTAGTGGCCCATCACATTAATATTCATCAGTACTCCAAAGCCCTGCAATTATATTGTAAAACATTGTGACACAAAATACAAGCAGAGCAGTTTCAAGCTTATCACTCTTTATATGAACCAATTAGATTGATAAAGATGTCATGTCTTCAGCTGCAGGGATCACTTGACATGAAACTGTCCCTCTAGTGACTTCCATCATTTAACATACAACCACTTTACATTTTGGATTTCTTTTTTCTTGGAATTCTTTTTCTCTATTCTTTGTCTCATAAGTGTGAGCGTTCCTTTGTTTATCACCTGGGTGGCCAGCAATTGCTAATAAATATTTGCAGGTGCTTAACTAAGGGTCATAGAAATCCTGAAACAAAACATTAAATTGAAGTTCTACCCATTATTAGCAACATGTTTCTAACAAACCAAACACAAATTCCATTTGTTTTTTCTTTGGTCTTGGAATAGATGGGATAAAATGCTAAAATGGTGAATACATCCTATTGTAGATACCTAATTCTGCCAATAGAAGAGACAATTTGTTGCTCAGGGTTGAACTGTGGTGCTCTCTGATCTTGGTTGTTTTCTTGCAGATGTTTCATTGCTTATCTAGTCAATATCATCAGTGCTACAAGGGAGTGGGGTTTGGTGAGCTACACTCACACCATTACTGATAGGGCAAACCACTTGTATATAAACGGAGAGCAAACGCACTCTTTTCTAGAACTGATGAGGTTACCCAGTTGGGTAATGAGATGTCTGCAAGCATACAACTACACTCAGACTCCACATAAGTGTTAATAGAGTGTTAATACCATTTTATAATGCCTTGGTAAGGCCACAATTGGAATACTGCATCCAATTTTGATTGCCATGATGTAAAAAATATGTTGACACTGTAGAAAGAGTGCAGAGAAGAGCAACAAAGATGATTAGGGGACTGGAGACTAAAATATATGAAGAATGGTTGCAGGAACAGAGTATGTCTAGTTTAATGAAAAGAAGGATTAGGGGAAAGATGATAGCAGTGTTGCAATATTGCAGGGGCAGCCACAAAGAAGAGGGAGTCAAAGTATTCTCCAAAGCACCTGAGGGTAGGACAAGAAGCAATGGGTGGAAACTAATCAAGAAAAGAAGCAACTTAGAACTAAGGAGAGATTTCCTAACAGTTAGAACAATTAATCAATGGAACAACTTGCCTCCAGATGTTGGAATGCTCCAACACTGGATCTTTTTAAGAAGATGTTGGATAACCATTTGTCTGATGTGGTGTAAGATTTCCTGCCTAAACAGGGGGTTGGACTAGAAGACCTTCAAGGTCCCTTCCAACTCTGTTTTTCCGTAATTCTGTGTTGTGAATGCACAGAATCTAGTTGTACCTGTTCATACACACATGATATTTTTTATTGTCCACTGCTTTTTACAAGGGGACATTTTAATAATATCTGCAACACTGGTTTCCAGTGTGAGCAAGGGTGTCTGCAAAGATTTAAAACAAGTCAAAATATGTGGGGTGGTTCAGGAAACTATTATATAGCTTTTTCCAATGATACAGATTTCCTCCTAGAAATATATACAGGGCGGGGCATAACCTTTTCCTAGGGGGTCACAGCAAGATCGACAGCAGTTTACAACTTCCGCGACACCTCATTTTAAAGCCCATAAAAAACTGAATTGAATGAGCTATTAAATGTTAAATTTGCTTTAAGAATGGCTGGAAAATTCGATTCGGAAGAACAAAGGATCATTGACAGAATAAAATGCATTGCCTTTCGAGAGGCTCGCGATGCTGGAGCGACGTTTATCAATCGAAAATGGATTGCAAACAAATTGAAACGTCATCCGGATTGGGTTACTGATAATTGGAACAAAACAGCCCAAGAATGTTTCACAAAATTTGGAGAAGGGCGTCCTCTGCAACTGTCCCAAGAAAGCAAAGCCATCATTGCAACTGGCAGTCGCAAACAACGAAAAGGAAACCGAAAAGTGGCCCAAGAAATCCTTCAAATTCGTGGAAAACGAGTTGATCAAAGGACAATCGGCCGATATCGAGAACGAGAAGGTTTGAAGCCATTCCACGTCATTTGCAAACCATTGAAAACTCAAACACACGTTCAAGATCGGCTTTGGTTGTGCGATTGGTTGTCTGAATGGACCGAGGAAGATTTTCTTCATTTGGCGCCATCTGACGAATTCTTCGTTTATGCCATTCGAAAACCGAATTTCCAGAACGATCGAATTTGGGCTAAAGACGTCGACGACATCGCCAAACATGAACGATATCGACAAATCGTTCGCAATCCGACTTGCATCGGGATTTTCGTCATTTTCACAGCCAAGAAACTGCATTGGGTTTTGAAGGATAAAGGGGAATCCTGGGATGGCAGTTATTTCCGTGAGAAAATTTTATTGGAGAATGTCATTCCATTTCTCAGTGATCCAGACAATGTCTTGGTGGTTGGTGAGGCTGTCTTTCTTCATGACAAAGCTCCTTGCATGCGTGCAAATGCGACTCAGCAATTGTTAAAGGAAAACAATGTCGAATTTTGGGGCAATGACGTCTGGCCGGGAAATTCGCCAGATCTCAATCCGGCAGAGAACATTGGGGCCATAATTAAGGATGAAGTGGAAGCTCTGATGATTCAGGAGCAAGGTCAAAATCGATATTCGGTTGAAACTTTGAGAATGAATTTGGAAACTGTGTTGAAAAATCTGGAAAATCGAACGGAACTGTTTGAAGATTTGTTGTGTTCTTATCCACCTTGTTTGAATGCTGTTCGAAGGGCTAATGGTGGTCATACTGACTATTAAATCGTGTCAATAAACTCAGTTTTTGATGGGCTTTCGAATGGTGTATGAATTATTTGTGTTGTTATTACAAGTGTTGCTGTGACCCCCTAGGAAAAGGTTATGCCCCGCCCTGTAGATTTCCACTGTTTCCTATTATCCATTCCCCTCTTAACTTTCCTTCCTTTCCATGGAGTTGCTGCAATGACTTATGCTTCTTTGTGCATTTGAACACATAACTTTTTCTCTAGCAGATTTATTTTGCCTGCATAGAATTATATATCTGATAAATAGATCTCTTAGAAGACAGATAACAATATTCCATGTCACCACCAGAACAGGACCGCTCTTTACTCACACATAGGAAAAATTAGAATTAATCAAAATGAGAAATCTACCATTCACCCCTAACAGTACAAGGGTATAAAACTCATATGAGATTGAGTTAGAGAGCAAAAATATATATATCATTAGTCAAGCAGTGGAGAATCCTAGGCAGTGTTCTTGTTTGATCAAATCATGGTCTTTATCTCTATTAGTCTTTAAAAAAAATTAGCCAAGACTTAAATAAGAAAAGGCACCAGATACAGATTACTCCTGAGTTAATTAAAAATAAGGCAGCATGTTGGGGCTCTGTCTTGGCACCATTGTTCACAATAATTGGCAATTCTGGCCATATGCATAAAGATGAGGGCCTAGCAATCATTGTGCCAATACATAAGAAAGGGAATAAGACTGGCCCTGCCATTTATTGACCTGTAAGTCTCCTTAATATTATAAATAAACTGTTATGCAGGACATCTTCGGAGAAGCTGAGAGATTGGAGAGAACAGGAAGAGAGTGTCTATTGGCAGAAGAACTATCTGGGGGAAGATCATTCAACAATTGATGAATGTTTTATATTTAAACATCTGATCAATAAATACAAGTCGTGGAGTCCTGCTTCACTTTATGCAGCCTTTGTTGATCATAAGCCAGCATTTGACCCTACCATGTTGCCCCAAAATAAGCACTTGGCCTTATTTTCAGGGAGTCTTATTATTTTTGAGGTACAGGAGGCGACGAGCGAGGTCACCTCATGCCTGCTGCTATGTTGCAATATTTTCAGGAAGGGCTTATTTTGGGGGGAGGGTTTATTTTAGCGCATGCGCTCAAAAGTTCAATTGGGCTTATTATCCGGGGAGGTCTTATTTTCAGGGAAACAGGGTATTAAGTTATGGAACAAATGTATAATGCCACATGAATCACTGACTTTCTATTTTTTTGTGCATTGCATGAAGACTCAATGCTTAGGATTAGATGTCTATCTCATAGACCCCTGACAGCACCCATTCCAACTATATGTAAAACAAGGCTGCATGTTGGCACTTCTCTTATTTAATTTTTCTATCAATTATGTGGTAAACCAACTGAAGAATCCAAATTTATATCTACCCAAAGTAGCAGAAAGACATTTTGTTTATACTGCTATATACAGATGGTGCAATAATCCTCTTGAAGGCACCCATTGGACTGAGGGATCTTTGGTTCTCTTGGAGCATGTTTTTTTTTTCTTGCAGACAGTACTGATGAAGTTACCTAGTTTGGATAATTAAAAAGAACCTAGCTCGAAGAGCAGCAAGGATCCCTCATTCAACCCTGAGTTACAAATATTCTCCTTTATTGATACTCATTGAACTGAAGAGAGTTTGAACACCTTTTTATCTCCTTGTAAAGATGAAAAATGAACTTCTCTAAAAGTAAAATATTAACATTCTCAAATCATCCCAAGCAGCACTCTGGACTATGTACAATCTTGCCGTTGAACAACTGCAGTATTAGCCACGAGCTGTACTTCAAAGTAATCCTGATCACATTATCCAGACCATCTAGCAATCTTGAGGAAAGGCAGCACGGCTGAGTGGTTGTGGACGTTCCCAACCTGGGAAATGTTCTTATCCTGAAATCTCTTGCTATGTCTCACCTGCCCTTCCGACCTCTCCATGCTGTGGTCCTGCATTTTTGTCTGCTTTCTCATACATTAGAGATGTTTGCTGCAGGCTTGGCTGTTGCTCAGCTTCATCCTGGCAATGTCTTGCCCGCCCACCCATCTGGTGTTCATTATCATGAATATGATCTCCCTGCAATATTGTCATGATTACAGGCGATTCAAGAGGCATTTAGAGCCCTTTCTAAAAGCAATTATTTTGTCAGTGTACCAAGATTATTGTACCATTCTTGTGGCTCCTGAGCACTTCTCTTAATCTTTCAGCTCTTCTCTTTATAGAATGGAGAATGGGTCCCTGCCTTCGTATTTATTTCACTTTCCACCCAAATTTTCCATTAGCGTTGTGAAATGGTAATACACAAAAGAGAAAGGCTAACACTTCTCTTCCATAAAATCTACCCAAATTGCTGAGGACAGTGCATGAGCCTAGCTTTGTGTTGTGATTGTATAAGTTGCTAATATCCAGACTCCTGGCCAATAAATCATCATTCCTTACTAGAGAAGTAAAAATACTTGTTCCTTGTTGCTGTTGTATTTTTCACATTCGATAACTTTTCATCACTGTCTAAGAAGATTTGGTGATTCTTTCTGCTTTCTTCCTTGTGATAAATCTTATTTAAAGATACAGGTGAAGGTTCCCCTTGCACATATGTGTTAGTCATTCCCAACTTTAGGGACAGTACTCATCTCTGTTTCAAAGCCAAAGAGCCAGCGCTATCTGAAGACATCTCCATGATCATGTGGCCGGCATGACTAAATGCCAAAGGTCCCCTGAATGCTGTTACCTTCCCACCAAAGGTAATCTCTATTTTTCTACTTGCATTTTTGCCTGCTTTTGAACTGCTAGGTTGGCAGAAGCTGGGACAAGTAATGAGAACTCACTCCATTATGTGGTGCCAGGAATTCGAACCACTGTACTGCCACTCTTTCTGACCGACAAGCTCAGCATCTTAGTATGTATATAGAGAGTGACTTTCAGGAGCCACGGCAGAGAAGACCCTTCTCTTGGACCCCGCCAGAGGGATGAAATGCTACTGATTTGGACTGGTTTGCCCAAACAGGTAGTAAAAAATGTTATCATTTTGGGTAACTGGTATTTCTGATGATCAGCTGTGATGCATGATTTATATTAGCTAGAATCGTCGGATTTCCTGCTTTATAACTAATCTAAATCTCATGGCACAGTAGATCACTGTTCTACTTACCTTTGCAGACTCGGAAGGCTTCAAAATGTCCCTTTTTTAGGCTTGCACAGGTTTGCCTAAGGCGCAAATGCATGCAAAGCGTGCAAAGCACACACTCAGTAGCAGACTCATCGAACCAATATCAGAATTCAGAGGATTTCACCGCTGCCCTACCAATTAATATTCCTTGACTGACGGGACCTGCAGCATGCCCCCTCTTCTGGCATGGGTAGGGTGGGCCAGTCTCATTAGAGTCTGATGATTTCCCAAGACACATGAACTCATGTCAGGCAGTAACCTGGACCCATGCCATTATTGGTAATGCATGTACAATTTATTCAAAACAAGAAAAAAAAGAATAACATGGATATCCCAAATGTGCTTTTTCAGGAGGCAACTAGACTTTCTTGTTTTTTTTCCTTTGAAGACCTTCTGTTAATTACCAGCTGTCTGCATAAATCCTTCCATTCTCCGCTATCCCGTCAGAGCTGAAGAAGCTCCTTGGATGAGAAGTGAAACATCTTCAAAGAAAAAAACAAGAAAGTCCAGTTGCTTCCTGAAAAAGCACTTTGGGGACAACCATGACCTGAATGACTGAGAATCTCTACAATAACATGGGTACATAGATGTAATAATGATTTTCCATTCAATTTTAAGAATTAAAGCTAGAAAGATTCTTAGAAGAGGCTAAGGCATTGGAATTTAAATTTAAATGGATGGAATGTAATGTTTATAGAATTTACACTTTGGGATAAACCTGAATGCTTGGGTAGTTAGGTAATGTTGCTCACAAGTTTCTGTTGCCTCTGGGAACTAATTAGATGACCAAATAAAATGCATGAACTTAAAAGTAACTGAAGTACTTCATGCAAGACAGATCACATATTATTCAGTAACTTAACTAATTTCTCAGAGAACTGAAAATAAGTTATGATTTATCCTTGGCTGTTCTAAGCTCAAAAATTGTAGTTGGTTACTTAGTTACTATATCCAGAAAAATGGTAAGATACATTACACATATGAACATTTGGGGGTTCTTTTTGAGGAATCCAGTTAATGGCTGTCCTGCTATCATTCTCATGAAACGGTGTACAAACACATACAGGATAAACAAATGCGGAAATCCTAAACAATAAGCTTTATTTAATTCAGTAGATGCCAATAGACTTGTAGGAAGTTAGCACCCATCCCTCTCCTAGGAAAATGAGATATTTTAGGAAATATTAAAAGGGCAGAACATTTCCCCTAAAAGGGAGACAGAAACTCACCCGCCTCCTTTGTCAATTAAGGCCTGGGGCAGTCTATTCTACATAACAAAGATCTACCTCTTTCAGGCAGAGCCATAATAGGAATCCTAAAACCCTTTCATTACATCATCACTCAGCAAAAATCAACCAAGCTTGGGACTCAGGACAGCCTACAGAATTGCCCCTGAATGTCCCTATGAGAGTCTGACAACCAATCAGAATGCAAGTTCAAATTCAAAAGCCCAGACAGGGGATAAAACCCAGGAATTCTCAGCATCTCTTCCCCCTTTTTTTGCCCAGGACCTCAATCCATGTCATCCTGTTCACCATTAAACCATCTTTCCAATCAGCCACCATGTTTCCAGTGTCTTTCTCCCCACTTGGAACTGAACCTAGAAGGATGTTTCTTCCAACAGACTGGTGGAGAAGAAATATACTAGGCAGCAGAAATTAAGAGAAGCAGGCTATTTAAGAGCATGAATTCATCTTCCCATTACTATGACCTAGAATTCTTTCCAGTTTTTGAAGAACTTACATTGTAGCTTCTTCCACTAAGAATGCTCTGATGCTGTAGGCTTCTTCACAACTCCACAAACTCTTAACAATACCTATGTTTATATTGGACATTCTAGTTACAAGCTTACAGAATTATTCTTTTATCATTTCTGTAGCTTGACTGGAGGGGAAAATCAGAACAAACAGTGTGATGCTTGATGACTGTGATAACCATTCAGATAATATAACTTGACCCAAGATAGCAAGATTTGTTGCCAACACCCACAAGTGATACATGGCCTAACTCAAGGGTATCCAACTTTGACACCTTTAAGACTTGAGGACTTCAACTTCCAGAATTCCCCAGCCAGCCATGCTGGCTGGGGAATTCTGGAAATTGCAGCCCACAAGTCTTAAAGTTGCCAAGGTTGGACATCCCTGGCTTAAATGATTTGATGAATAAGTAATTCTTCAGATTTACATTCTTACAAGAAAGATGTTTATTCATCAAAGAACAGGTAAACAATACTCAGCATTGCATGGAAATCAGCACAGTGTGTGTATATGTGTGTAGATCATATAAAGTTACCCATTATTTTGACATAAGATGTAAGTCCAGACTTTCTGAAGCAATATACATAATTAAAGTCTGTATTAAGTTTTTTAAAAAGTAACAAAATATGGTATTTATGATCCAGATATCATTCTTAATCTTAAATGATATTCAGATGGAAATAATAGCCTTAAGAACGTCTGTAGTTCACCAAAGTTAGCAGCACTCCAATTCTTTAATTACCAATCTAGATCTGTAATAATTTTTTCACCATTGGAGATAGCTCTAAAACTTGTTTTTCTAAAAAACAAACAAACAAAAAAAAAACACCAAAACTTGCACAATTTAGGATGATAATTTTGTGCAGCACAGTATCTTTCTGCAGAAAAAAAATTCATTAAAATAGAGAGTACATTTATTAAGGAAGAACTATATTTATTACTCATTACTAATAATGTGCCTCTTCAAATTTAACATAATTTTTCAATTATTACAAAAGAAATTGGTTTCAATTTTTTTTTTTTTTGCAAAATCCCAAAGCACTTAAATGCAAATGGTAGGAGTTGGGTGATTTTTGTTTTTTGTTTTGCTCCTTTACTTTAGTTACCAAATAGCCCAAATTTATACAGCATATTCTTATATTGTCCCATAATCCTCAGCCTCCTTGGTGGCTCATGTAAGCCATCTAGAAAAAATTATATATATATATATATATATATCACAACCCCTGGTATGCCCAAGAATGGGAGGAAGGTCACACTTCCACTCTCTGTCATTAGGCTCGTCACAAGAGACCATCCAGACAGAAACCCAATATTTTTTACTGTTGCCTTTTTTGTTACATTTGTTATATTAAAAAAATTTATATTTGTTATATAAAAAATAAAAATAAAAATATTGGGTTTCTGTCTGGATGGTCTCTTGTGACGAGCCTAATGACAGAGAGTGGAAGTGTGACCTTCCTCCCACACTTGGGCATACCAGGGGTTGTGACTTTAAGTATATACCTCCCACCCTGGCTGGCTGATAAAAGGAGTCGTTCTCTGTAGCTCAAATGGTTAACTCCCTGCCTGGGAGGCAATAGAGAACAGGTTCGAATCCCAGTAAGGATATGGCTAGCTGATGAGAGCTAAATAGCTTGAAATAGATCTATACTAGTCTTCCTTTATTTATTTATCAGCACAAATAAAAACATATATATATATATATATATATATATATATATATATATATATATATATATATATATATATATATATATATATATATATATATATATATATATATATATATATATATATATATATATATATATATATATATAGTGTCACAACCCCTGGTTTGCCCCAATTATGGGAGGAAGCTAACTGCTTCCATTATCTGTCAATCGGCTCGTCACAAGAGTCCATCACGACAGAAACCCAATATTTTTACTGTTGCCTTTGTTATATTTGTGTTGTATTTTGTGCTGATAAATAAATAAAGGGTAGACTAGTATAGATCTATTTCAAGCTATTTAGCTCTCATCAGCTAGCCGGTTAGCTGATGAGAGCTAAATAGCTTGAAATAGATCTATACTAGTCTCCTTTTATTTATTTATCAGCACAAAATACAACACACACACACACACACACACACACACACACACACACACACACACAGTATGTATGCATGTATGTATATATACGTATATGTATGTATATATATGTATGTATTGCAATTGGAGACCAGTACAGAATTTTATATATAAAATGTTCTGCTAAAAAAACATGCATAAGCTTTCAGAAGATAGAAAAAGAAGAAAAAGTTGCCTTAGTCCCTTTTTTCTATGGTAAGCTTTCTTTTCTCTGCCAGCCCCAAACAGATGATTATTTCACAAATGGCTGGAATCCAAAGCACTCGTGTCAGAAGCTGGGGATCCGCTTAATTCTGTGCCAAAACATATCTGCCATCAGGGAGGTTGTAAAGTAAAGCAGAGCGGCGTCATCAAATATCGGAAGGAAGAGGAGAAACCAGCACCTTTCAGATCACACACTAATCAAGTATCCTCAAAAGCCTGGCAAAAGGCAGCCTAGACAAAATCCAAAACGTCCTGAGAATAAGATGAAAAATAAAAGCCTCCTTTGCAGGAGAAGAAAACTTCCAGGAAACTAGAAAACTGATTTAACACGGCATCATTAAATACCATCAGGAACAAGAACATTATTTAGAGCAGGAGGGTTCAACCTTGGCAACTTTAAGACTTGTGGACTTCAAAATCTCAGAATTGCCTAGCCCATGGCAATTCTGGGATTTGAACTCTGCAAGTTGCAAAAAGTTGGATACCCATGATTTAGAACCTGCATGATTCTAAATACTCTAATCAACTATTTAAAATGACCATTTTAAACAGTAGCTACACTTTTACCTGAACTAGTCCTTGCCGTTCTCTTTGCAATATTTTAGATATGGCTGCTTTATAGGGATGAGAGATAATAATTAGCCCACGATCATTCCCCTTAAGCTTTGAGCTTAAGGTGGGAACTCGTAGTCTTTTTTTGTCCCCAACCAAGTAGGCTTTCTCCAACTGATGAAAAATACCCTACTAATCCTGAAAAGCTAACTGGAAGCCATAGGCGGTGCAGAATGCAGTTGTGATCATAATCCTAGCTTCTGGATCCAATTCAAGGTTTTTACCTTGAAAGCCATACATGGCATGAGACTCTGGCTATCTGAGGAGCTGCCTTTCCTCAACGGGACACCTCACGGGCCAGCACAAGATTCCTGCTATGTATCCCATCTGCTAAGGTATTGAAGCAGCCAGGATCAAGGAGAACAGACTTTTCTGCTGCGGTCCCATTCTTCACTTTAACATTGTTCCACTGGAGGTGACAACTGCTCACTCTTGGCCTTCCAGAAGGGTATCAAGACCTGGCTTTGCCAGTTGGCCTGGGGCCCTCAACACCGCAGGTGGCTGGCAGTGTAAGAAGACCTCATCTCCATCCCATCAATCTCTTGGATCTTCTAAGTGTGATTTTGACACCGTTTTTAATAGTATTTTAATGTTGCTTTGTTTTAATCCTTTGAATATTTTTCATTATTTTCAATAATTTGTAAGCTGCCCAGAGTCAACTCATAGGGGAGATGGGTGGAATAAAAATTAAACAAATAAACAAGCAAATAAATGAATAAATACATCACACACACACACACAAACACACACAAACACACACACACACAGTTTGTTCCTGTTTCTAACATAGGATGGAAACCAAACAGCTGAATTGTACACACTGTGCAGGAGAAATTCCCTCTGAGTCTAAAGCCCTGTCACAAGTAAGTGTATATTCTTATAGTATAGTGCCATGTTTTGGACTTCTTTGATCACTGCTACTCTGAGTGGTTTGTAGGGTTTCCCACAGCTTGTATATCTAATGTGAGAAAATGCATTCCTTTCTGGGATTTGTTCTGGCTTTTATTGACTATTTTCATTTATTGCTTTTCACAGGTTTTGTTTTTTGTTCTGTTTTTTGCTTGTTGGCCCACTTACTGAACCATATTGGAGAGAGAGAAAGAAATCTCTTCTTTATATTGCTTCTTGGTTGTCTTGGGAACTCATTCTGCTTTTGAATCAACTTCCAACATCATCCCCTTTAATTTTTAAAAGTTCTCTCCATTAGGACTCTTCCTGAAAGTGACTCTGTTAACAGCTTTCGCAGCTCAGAACAGACCTTTAAAAATGATTCCATTTCACCAATGTTATGATAAGTTTTATCATCTTTAAAAATCCATGGAATTATTTTTTAAGGTTTTGTTCTGGGAAGCTGAAAGCTGGTAATAGTTTCATTTTCAGGGGGACTCTTAATAAAATATAAAAGCAAGTTGATTTGGTGTGAATACAACAAAATTAATGAGGTCTGCCACACTAAATGTATAAAACTTGAATGAAAAGTAGAAAGCTTTAAATCCCCCTACAAATGCACTTGGGAACCCCAGTCCCATCTTATACATGCTACTATTTAAGGATAAACATCTGTCATTTATATTTCACTTGTGGGCTGCAAGAAAAAACATACCCAGTGTATTATAAAGTGTGTGTATAAAGACCAGTCCAGACTTGGTCTTTTAGGAAAGAAAGACACTCGACTCCATTCGTGGTGAAAAGTATACTTTTATTAAAAGCCAAGTGGATTACAATCAAGCAAAGCCAGAACTGAGATTTAGGTAAAATAGTTTCCCGCTTAAATTTTCGTCTGTCCAATTCCTCCTCTTGCAATTTCCCATTGTCCAATTAGGTTTGAATAAATTGTTTTGGGAATGTCTCTACGATGATGGGCTAATTGGTGAGCCATTATATTCCATTCCCAGGCTTTGACCTTGGGCTGGTGTGATGATGTCTCTGGAAGGTACAGTGAGTGATTAGGGTTTCCCTCCTTCCCACAGCTTTCTCCCCCCATAGTTTATGGCAGGCTAGCAGGAAGCAAGGCAAAGCTGAAAGATACCATGGCAGCTCTGACAGTGTGGAGCAGCTTTTATGTATACAAATTAAGGTAAGCATTGGGAGCATTGCTTCCATAATTCTTTCTAAGCCCTTTGCCAACAATCGTCATAGAAGCCATCAGCATTTTCTTCCATGTAGCATGTTTCATCTCTGTTTCTGCTTTCTATTTTTGCTCTGTTTCTATTTCTGCTTTCCCTGGTTTCACATCTGGGTGAGTTTGTGAGTATATTTGCACTGGGGAGCACTAGGCAAGTTCTACGCTAGGTCAATGACAATGGGATAATCACTAGCTTTCTTAGCTACAAAAGGATGCACTGGGTGGATGGCTTTGGATTTTTCTCTGTAGCCTCTCACAAGATCAGTCCCATTTTTGAGCCAAATCATTCTTTCACAATTCCCCGCCCCCCACATACACACACACCAAAATTTGTCCTCATTCTATTCTGCTTTGGGAAAATTATCCTTCTGATGGAAAAAGCTATGTGCTTAGAGCTCAAAGCATTGTTAGAAACCCCACACACCCACTTTATGGTCCATTTCTGTTGCTCTCCTCCAGGAGCAGGTTTCAAAATATTTCTAGGAGGACTACCAGATTCTGGGACAGCTTTGTTCTCTATTCCATCCATCTGATAAACTCACAAGATTTGTTTTTCTCGCAATATACACATATACATCCGGACTAGACTGTTGTTTCTCTGGGTCATATAATATATGTGGGTATATGCATGATTTTATTTATTTATTTATTTATTTAGTCATGTTTATGTAGTGTGTCTTGGAGGTGTTGACCCTTTGAGAGCTGCATGCAACAAAATTTCATTTTAATGTATGTCGAATAGTGTACATTCAAAGTGACAATAAAGTTATTCAAAATCTAAATCTTAAAAAAAAAGTCTAAACGATGTTCCGAGTCTCTTTCCCTAATTCCTTTCCAAATTCCATTGGGTTGGAAAGAATAAAAAAATCACCAATAAAGGAAAATATTTGCAGTTCAGGGTTGAAATGAGGGATCCTTGGTGCTCTCTGAGCTTATTTTTTTTGCAGACATTTCATTACCCAAACTAGGTAACATCATCAGGATAATCAGGATAAAGAGGTTTGTCCAACTTGGACTTTGTTTCTATTTTTTTTCCTTAAAAACAAAATAAAATGAAACAAAAGAAAACAATGAAAGCTAATACATAAGCCAAATAAGCAGAGGGAAAATAATCAGTGGATGCACACTGGATGCAGGAGAGCTTCAGTGGGCTAAAATGGTATGTTTGAATAGCTGACTCACCGTTTTCATAGTTGGCTGGTCCTGAGGCAACATAATGCATAATGCACTGAACTGATAGCCCTAGTGTAAACACAGAACTCAGCCCCTTAAGTAACTGAAATAAAATAACTATGATAAATGCAGCTGACTGTTTGCATGGGAACTGTCAGTAGTAAGTATGTGGACTCTGTGAGCTATTTCACCTCAAGGTAAATAACATGCAAAAGCAGAATTTATACTTTAATGTCCTGACTGACCCAGTAGCTTCAGCAACACATATAAAGAGAGAGAAAGAAAAAAGAAAAGAGAGAGAGTGAGTAAGGTAGAGGAAGTTTATGAAATGAAGTATACCTCCTCTTAACTGTGTAACAGCACGGGTGACACCACTCAGAGACAAGCGGAATGCGTCCTCTGACACCGAGACAATAGCATCAGAACAGACTCTGATGACAATGGAAATAACCCTAACTTCAGACTCCAAATCGGAGGACCTGCTTTTCCATGGACTGCCGAGAGCACAGATACCATCTACGCCTTCCACAACACGAACCCCTACACCTATTCCTCAATAACGCACTCATCACAAAATGTCACAGATTATGCATACACATTAGAACCTCTACTCATACACACATACTTAGCAGTAGTAATCACATACCATTTTAACTTTGCAGACATCATCACATGGTGCAATGAGAACTCTCACGTCTGGATAGCCACACAAGAACTATTTCCACACAATGCTCCACATTACCACCTCATCATAGCAACTGCAAAACGAAGTGACAACTTCAAAAAAACATTTGAAACAAGATTTCCAACAGCAGGCTGCTTCAAAAGCAAACGCATAAAAGCATTACCATCACTACTATGATACATCACAAAACAACCACTCGCAATCTTCAGCAACAACACAACATTTCTCAATGCAGCATTAGCAGCAACATTCTGACCAGAACTCAAATGGAAACCACGAACAGATGCACAACATCCCATAACAGCAGAAATCCTAGAAGCAATGAAAACAACAAAAGCAATGTCACTCCAAGAACTACTACTACGAGCGCCACAAACCATGATCAAACACCTACACCGTTCAAACCTACAAACAATAGTACAAAATTGCAAACTATTCCTACTCAACACCAGCAAGAAACCACACCTGCTACACCAACTGCCATACACACACACAACAGAACCAAACCTAACACCAATACACAATTTCCTGAAATTCCAACACATAGCAGTAGCAGTTAGACTTATATACTGCTTCACAGGGCTTTCAGACCTCTCTAAGCGGTTTACAGAGTCAGCATATTGCCCCCACAGTCTGGGTCCTCATTTTACCTACCTCGGAAGGATGGAAGGCTGAGTCAACCCTGAGCCGGTGAGATTTGAACTGCCAAACTGCAGCTAACAGTCAGCTGAAGTGGCTGCAGTACTGCACTCTAACCACTGCGCCACCCAACATCCCAACAGAAGCATTCGATCGACATTTCTTCGAATGGGCTTAGAATGCTAAAGTAGAATGGTAAATGAAATGAAGCATAGGTGGTATTCAGCAGGTTCTGACCAGTTCTGGCTAACCAGTAGTGGAAATTTTGAGTAGTTTACCTCTGACTGGCCCCGCCCTATCTTTTCTCTGCCTCCCGAGTCCCAACTGATTGGGAGGAAATGGGGATTTTGTAATAACTTTCCCCTGGAATGATGTGGGAATGTTGATTTTACAATATCCTTCCCCTGCCATACCCTCCAAGCCATGCCCATCAAGTCATGCAATGCCCACCAAGCCATGCCCACAGAACCAGTAGTAAAAAAAATGTTGAATCCCACCACTGGAACGAAGGCAAAATACTTATAGTCATGCTATTGTGGCCATTCTGAATCCTACATGACATTAGGAAATTAACCTTTCTTTCCATGAGCATGATTCATGATAAATGAAACTAGTAATATATCAAAAAAAATCATAAAACTGTACCTCACTTGTCTCAAAGGTGCTTTTTTTTTTCTTCAAAAGGCAACTGGACTGTTTTTTCCTTGAGGAAGAACAAGAAAATGTTTCACTTCTCATCCAAGAAGCTTTATCAGAAGGATGAAAGGATAGGTACTGACAGTTGAGCCTGGATGGTGGTGGTGGTGGTGGGGATGGAAGTGTATCTCACTTATTTTGGCCATGACATGTGGAGGAATTTACTGGAGAAATCAATTATAATCAAAAGAGTTAGCATTAAAAGGAAACCAGGCTGCCAAACAACACAGTGGTTGGGCACCATCAGAACTAATAGTAGCAACAGCATAGAACAACACAAAGAAGATTTGAAGCTGTAGAGAGACCTTGTCCATAGAATCTCCAAGAATCAGACATGAGTATCCTCATCAATACATCAAAAGTGTTAACATAAATAAATTCAAAATACTGAATTAATGGCTTTCAAAATACTGAGACTTTTCTATGATAGCTAAATTTCAAGAAGGAGATTCTTGGAGAGAAGGACCAATCAAAAAAGTTAAGATGGTAGATGAAACTGGTGGGCCTGTGCTTAAGATCACTCCTGGAAATAGCCCCTGGTTGTTGATATAACTGGGTTTTTCTATTAATAATAGAGAATATTATTTTGGTATGTTCCATCTGATCATGCTTTGGTTGTTGGAAGACTATTGGATTGGATAATTGGATTGGTAGAATCACTAAGGCATTCCCTTCTTGATTTCAGTTTCCAACTAAATACAATCCAACTACACTTTCCTTCTTAATATTTCCAACCTTGGTATTCCAGCCTCCAACTAGAAGCAGTGCCTCTTGCTTACATATTCTGTCAATTTCAAGTTGAACTTGATCATAAATTCATCAACCTCCCCTTCTTTTCTGTGGAAGGATAAACCTAGATGATCATCATATTAAAAGATTGTCCATGGAGTATGGTTGATATTATTTGGTTGTTTGTCAAACTGTGTTCATACTATACCCGTGATGGCAAACTTATGGCATGCAGATGTGTGTGCTTTGGGCACTTAGCCCAGAAAAGGTTAGCCATCACTGTACTATACCTTCCAAATTATGAAAACAAAATTGTTTCTTCTTTGTTTTTCATGCCCAGAGTATTTGCTTTATCTGGGCCACTAAGATGACTTCACAGTTTAGGTGACCCTGCTGGGATTGTATAATCTTAGCATACATGCCTGACATTCTTGCTTATCCTTCCAGGAGTAGCATCACCCTCTCCCACCACAAGGAGACAGCATAGCAGAATGTGGGGAAAACATTTTTCAAGGTATTAAATTAAAAATAACCCCAATATTTTTTTGGGGGAAAGTGTAATCTTTTTTTTTTTAGGATGAAGAACTAAAACATTCACTAAAAACACTAGATTCATACATCAGAAAGAGAATCAGTATGAAATGGTTTTGCTAGAAGCAGGTAGATTAACTTTTATTTTGACAATGGTTACACAAAGCAGCATGAATCAGGGGGAAAAAAAACCAAGCTGAATTCCAGCATAAATAGGTATTTCAAGATGATAGCATGCTTACTATTTTCATGTGGTAACTTATACTTTTTCCATATAGCACTTCATTATGCTAGTGATCAAGAATCTTTTTAAAGAGAAATACATAATTGATAGAAGTTAGATAGAATAAAGCAGTAGCCAAGAGAAGAAATAGGAGTCCTCTATGTCATTGTAGCTTCACATTTTCCTGATGTAAATAATGAAAGATGTCCCAACAATTAAGCCTAGGCAAAATTGGTCTCCTACAAACTCCACAGGAAGAAATGCATGTTTATAATTTATCTCTTACTGTTCTTCTTTTTAAATTCTTGTGGCAACTCTTTTCCCCCCCAGAAATTTGAAAATATCCCATCATTGTCTTAGGTCGAGCATCTTCATAAATAATTTAGGTGAGGGCATAGAAGGAGAAGTGATCAAATTTACAGATGACACCAAGCTGGAGGGAATAGCTAACACTTTGGAAGATAAACCCAAGATTCAGAAGCATCTTAACAGATGAATATTGCAGTGGTGGGATTCAATTTTTTTTTACTACTGGTTTCGTGGGTATGGCGTGGCTTGGTGGGCATGGCAGGGGAAGGATAGTGCAAAATCCCCATTCCCTGCCCACTCCAGGGGAAGGATACTGTAAAATCTCCATTTTAATAGCAATAGCAATAGCAGTTAGACTTATATACCGCTTCATAGGGCTTTCAGCCCTCTCTAAGCGGTTTACAGAGTCAGCATATTGCCCCCAACAACAATCCGGGTCCTCATTTTACCCACCTCGGAAGGATGGAAGGCTGAGTCAACCCTGAGCCGGTGAGATTTGAACAGCCGAACTGCAGAACTGCAGTCAGCTGAAGTAGCCTGCAGTGCTGCATTTAACCACTGCGCCACCCCACTCCAGAGGAAGGACACTGTAAAACCCCATTTCCACCCCACTAAGCACTAACCTGCTTTCCAGCTTTGGTCTCCTGTGCTGGGCAACAGAAGAAGACCCAGCCAATCAGCTGGGACTCTGATCAGCTGGGACTAGGGAGACAGCGAATAGATGGGGGTGGAGCCAGTCAGTGGTGGCATTTGCCGGTTCTTCTAACCTGTCAAAATTTCCACTACTGGTTCACCAAAACCAGTCAGAACTGGCTGAATATCACCTCTGGAATACTGGGTCCTAACCAAGAAAATTCAATTCAATGGTGAGAAAAGTAAAGTCCTATACTTAGGTCAGAAAAACCAAATGCATGAGTATGAAATAGATGGTACTGGCTCAACCAGTAGTAACTGTGAGAGGGATCTAGATGTCCTAGTAGAGCACCATTTAAGTATGAGCCAGCAATGTGCTGCAGCTACCAAAAAAGTCAATGAAATTCTAGGCTGCATCAACAGAGGGATAGTATCAAGGTCACATGAAGCGATAGTACTGCTTTATACTTCAGTAGTGAGACCACACTTGCAATACTACATCCAGTTTGTGAGACCACAATACAAAAAAGATGCTGGGATGTTGGAAAGAGTACATATAAGAGCAACAAAGATGATAAGGAATCTGGAAGCTAAACTATACAATGAATAGGTGAGGGAAGTGGATATGTCTAGTCTAACAAAGAGAAGGACAAGAGTTGACATGACAGCAGTCTTCCAGTACTTGAGGAACTGTCACAGAAGGGGGTGGGTCAACCTATTTTCCAAAGCATCTGAGGGAAAGATAAAAAGTAATAGGTAGAAGATCATTAAAGAGAGATCCAAGGAGAAATTTCCTTACTGTGGGAAAAATTAACTAGTGAAAGGGCTTGCCTCCAGAAGTTGTGGATGCTCCATCACTGGAGCTTTTCAAGGAGAAATTGAACAAATATTTGTCCAGGATGGTATAAGGACTCCTGCTTGAGCAAGAGGTTGGACTAGAAGACCTCCGTGTTCTCTTCCAAGCCTGTTGTTCTATGTTCTATGTACCCTCTTCTTATCCTTCTCTTTATCCCTCCCAGATCTGGAGCAATGTTTATAGTTATGTCCATTTGTTTAACTTAGTAAAAAAATGTTTCCTGGAAATCTCTGCTCTTGTTTCTCTTTGTTTTCTACAAAAGGTTTTTCAAGGGCACACTACCACCTTGTCTAAAAATCAATGCAAAGTTACACATGCTGTGCTTCTTTGTATTTGGAAAACATATTGGTTGTTGGCTCACTTCTATTGGGTAAACAGTTGTTGCTCTCCAGAGAATGAAACCAGCATCACTTATAGGAAACAGTTCAGATTTTACACTTTTAAAAGTACACCCTTCCCCAAAGCCTGCATGGGCTTTTATTTAGCCTCTATAATACTCCAAGAAAGAAGTGCCTGAACTTTGATTTTATATTTTAAGGAACAAGCAAACAACAGCAAGAACAAAACTATAATTTCTCTAACTTGCCAGATATTTCTCTGAATATTTTCTTTGCACTGCCAGGAAAAGAACAGCACACACTTCCATGCCTTCTTTTGAAAGCAATGTATGTGACACCCCAAATTAGCTGAAGGCTGGCTAACATAGGTTTGCTTTTCTTTTCACAGCAATTTTTGGGAAGATCGATAGCTCCAGACTGCAGCTGAAGCCTCTGCCATTCATCTAACTAAAGTGCAGTGTCATAAGTACCTTTGACCTTAACCAATAAGGAGTTGTCTCCGATGGACAGTGGCAAGTTTTCAATAGAAACAATGATTTCCAATTACCAGTCCCTGATGCAACACGGAAAGTGTCAGCTCACAAGATAACTTGCATCATCGCTGGGTGTCTGCAATGTGTCACATCTGGATTTGTGTAGATAAATCCACACATCACTGCCACATTGGAAATCTTATGGAGCTTATAATTGAAATTTGCTAGTGTGAAGCAAGTCCCTGCCTGCATGAAAAATTGCATTTCTTCATATGTAATAAGGAAAATAAAGAAACCCTCAAGCTGAGTTTGGCTCCTGGTGAATGCATTCATGCAGCTTTCTTTGCAGGGTTACAGAACTGGTTTGCCTCTGCCTTCCTCCAGGAAGTTATTACAATGTAATATAATAATATAAATATTTGATTTGTGGGAAGAGAAAGATTTTCAGTGTTCCTCAAAGGATTATCTGAAACTGTAGGTCATACGTTTCTTTACCTAGAAATAAAGTTGTACGTTTTTCCTTGGCCTACCATCATGAAAACAATATTATGTATTGGGGAATGCAAGTACAACAGTTGCCAAAGAGGATGTGGGAATTCTGGGGCCATGGTTACCCCATCTGAGCAAATTATTAATGCCTTACTTAGAATCTTGAAGTAAACTTCTAGGCCCATACACACTTGACAGTCAGATAGACATCATATAAATTTAATAAAGAATAAGTAATAAATAAAATGCTATGTTTTCATCCAAAGAACATTAAATAGCTGCACTTATTTTAAAGATGAATATTAATTTTTAACTTGGTAGCAGCTAGTGTGTTAATTTCACTTCTTACTGTAATTGATTTTTATTTATTATTACTATATTTCTGGATACAGAAATTTACAAATGTTTTAAAGTCCTTATTAGAAAAACTGAGCAAAATTCTTTTATTCTTAAACAACAACAAAAACCCTCCTTGAAATATATCTGCAAAGAGTTGTTTTTCTATTACCCTAAAATTCCACTTCAACCTGACACTGAAAACTGCCTGAAACAAATGTGGATTATCAAGATTTTTCTGAAGAGGATACAAGACGAAATTCAAGCACTTTTTAAAACACCTTGAGTGCTCTGTCAAAACAAAACAAAATGCCAATTTATGAAACGAAGAAAATTGAACATAAAGAGTCCTGTTAGACTGATAGCACTTACACAAATCAAACAGTTTTTTTTTTTACACACTCTATTTAGGCCAGGATGAAAGAAACATCTGACGATATCTGTTCTCTCAGAAGAAATGCAGCTGAGATTTTGATAAGAAATTTCTGTATTTATTCTTCTCCATGCACCATTTTTATTTCTGCCTGTGCCTATGTGATGAACTAAGAGCAAAGAATATCATATTGTACAGATCTGCAAGGAATAGAAAATCATTTTCTGGCTGTTCCAGTGAAATCAATTGAAGCAAATTAAATGGAGTGGAACAGAGATGATAACACAGAGAAATAAAAATGGTGCACTTAGGGCTATGCTAAACAGGCTGCCACTTTGGTTAGTTGGTGGATTGGTTTTGATAATGCCCATTCAGACAATTAAACAAGAAGCTAGTAGACTCCTTTTTAGTCCTTTGATGTTCAAATGTAGGCTAGACAAGCATTTCACTGGAATGCTTGAATTGGAAGATGCTTAAATTGCAGGCGTTGGTTTCAGGGGCCAAGATGGTTGCTTCCCAGGAATCCATTTCATGGATGATATTTAGGTTTGGATCTGTCCCTAAGTTGCAGTGTAGGCAGGTTATATGTGTGTATTCAAAGCTTCATCCTTCAATGAAATCTCAGTATATTCTACAGCAAGGGTGTTCAACCTTGGCAACTTTAAGATCTGCAGACTTCAATTCCCAGAATTCCCCAGTTAGATTGGGAGGTGTAGGCAAAAATAAACAACAACAATAATAAATAAAAACAGATAAGTGTTCAGTGGATTAAAAGGGAACAATAGTATTTGCATTTGTATTTATTTGTATTTGTCAAACATGTACAAAATAGCAGGCATAAGTATGAACATAAACATGAACAAAGGAAGTAGATGTAGTTAAATGGGGACAGTAAGACAGGGATAGTAGGCACACTGGTGTGCTTATGCACGCCCCTCCCCCTTATGGACCTCTTAGGAATGGGGTGAGGTCAACGGTAGACAGTTTAAGGTTGAAGTTGTGAGAATTAACAACGGAATTAGGTAGAGCACTCCAGGCGTAGACTGTGTTGCTGAAGTTGTCTTTTCTGCAATTGAGTTTAGAGCGGTTTACCTTGAGTTTGTATCGATTGTTTGCCCGTGTATTATTGTGGTTGAAGCTGAAGAGGTTGTTGACAGGTAAGATGTAGCAGACAATTTTGTGTTCTATGCTTAGGTCAGACCGCAGGCGGCACAGTTCCAGATTGTCCAAGCCCAAAATTTCAAGCCTAGTGGCATAGGGTATTCTGTTGTGAGCAGAGGAGTGGAGTATTCTTGTGAAATACCTCTGGACTCTGTCAATTGTATTAATATCCGATATACAGTGTGGATTCCAGGCAGACAAGCTGTATTCGAGAATTGGTCTGGCAAAGGTTTTGTATGCCTTAGTTAGCAATAAAATACAAGTTACCTGAGAAGAAGCTTTGCAAAATTGGATTAACAACTCTTAATGCCTTTTTGGCATTAAGTTGTGTGCTCTTTCACAAAAACACAGGAAACCCAAAAATATCACCGAAATAAAATCAAAAGAAGTGCTAAAGCATCTGGAGAGCTTGACAGAAAAAGACATTTTTTACAGGGCTGAAAAACTTTCAAGAAACTGGAAAGCCACTTTCAGGACAAAACTAAAATATCCACATCTTTTAACACAAGGGATAAAAATATCCCCAGCTTCTGATGAAAGGATGGTTTTAGGTTGGGAAAAAAAGTAAAGAATAACTTCATGATTTATGCCAAATACTTTTTTTCTCCAAAACACAGAGCTTTGTACATTATTTCTTTGGCTTGTTTATTTGCTGGTATTCATGTGGTAGCTCTTATAATAAAGAGATGAAATCCTAAGCCATACAATAAAGCATCATCAAAATTGAGCTACCTTTCCATTTTCAGAAAAAGTAAAGGGGGAAAAATCAATCCAATCCTATCATATAGAAATGTTAAAATCATTAAATTCAAATATTGAACTTGTATGTGAAAACAATAATGGCAGAGATCAAAGTATGGAGTTGTTATAGCAACTGGCATTCCAAGAATATATCTGAATACAGCAACACAAAATACACAAAAAGAATAAATTAGGGAGAAAAATCTGAGGAGATCAATTAATATTACTCAGTCCGTAGAGAGTTTTAGTTAGTTGGACAAGCAAATTTCATCAATATGAACTTTCATGAAGAAGTTGATTCACCTTTTCTTTCCTTATTTTCTATAATTGGATTTCTTCATGGCAACAGAGGTTTTCAAAGATAATTTTTAAAAGATATGGAGCATTATAACCATTTTTAGGATTAATACAATGTTTTTAAAAAATCCTCTTTCTTCTTATATAGATTGGATTCATAAGCATGAGAGAAGCATTCCGGCAATTGAATTTCTCCCATTTGTTGCAAAATCCACATGAAAATATTCCCATTTCATCTCTGCTTAAATGCATCCAGAAAAGGTAAGTGAACCATTTCCCTGGGGAATTATTTCCATTTTCAAGATGCTCTTACTCTTCAGAGGACTGTTATTATAATTCAGTTGAAATTTGTCTTACTATATCTTAAATCCATATTCTGAATACTCACCCTAGAACAATTGAGACCTGATCTTGATGTTCCACTCTGTGATTTCTTTTCAAATATTTAAAGAGTGCCAACATAAATTTCTTCAGTCTTAGCAAAGGGTTATCACTTTCAATCTTCTTCAATCTCTCTTTGTGGGACTTAATTTCTAATTCCCTGGTCACCCACATTGCATAACGGACTGAAAAAAAGACCTTGAGAGACAGATGGCAGAGCCGCAGCCTAGGTAAATGTCACACAAAAGGAGAAGGAAAGAGATCAGGGAAAAAATCTGTGAAGGGGCCCTCCTTAGTTTTATGGAAATTAAGTAAAAAAAAGTAAAAATAAAAGAGGGGAAAAGTGCTTTCAGACTTGCAAGATTGTGTTACTGTATGCCTAACAATAAAGGTAGCAGTAGCAATAGCACTTAGACTTATATACCACTTTACAGTGCTTTACACCCCTCTCTAAGTGGAGTCAGCATATTGTCCCCAACAATCTGGATCCTCATTTTATCCACCTTGGAAGGATGGAAGGCTGAGTCAACCTTGAGCCTAGTGAGATTTTAACTGCCAAATTGAAGGCAGCAGAAGTAGCCTACAGTACTGCACTCTAACTACTGTGCTCAAGGTAATGTACTTATGGTTTGTGTTTCTTATTTGGATTACCTTGAAAGACTAATACATTTTATCAATACAAAATCAAGTGCATGACTGAATGAAATTATTTTTCATTACTTGTAAATGATATATCTGTTGATGTAGCCTAAAGTTTCATTTGCTATTTTTGCAGCTACATCACACTGCTGGCTCATATTCAGTTTGCAGCCTAGGACTATTCCAATATCATAAGTACTTTTGTTAATATGGTACTAAGATCTGGGCAATTGATTTTAGCTTTCTATGTAAACACTTTTACATATTTTCTATTATAATATATTATTTTTTCTCTACTGATTAATCAATTTTGATTCTTTTAAATTTCATATCTCTCTTACAGCATCTTACTGTATTTATATTTTATCTTATAAAAGAGTGCAAGCTATTTTGTATGAAAATATGATAAGCATTTGCTTCACCTTTTCATCCAAGTGTTAATAAAAATGTTGATGAGTCTAGATGTCAACACTAAATCTTGTGGAAATCACTTGATCCATTGCTTTAGTTTGATGAAGAGCCATTTGTATACACAATTTGGATTTTCAAGCCACCTAGGTTCTCCCTGATTTGTCATGTTATCCAGTCTGTATTTAACTAGATTGCTAATCAGAAACTCATGAGATGTTTCATTAACTGGTTTCCAATATAGCAATATATAATGTGTACAAAAATATCCACTTTAAATGAGTTAATATTTATCTGGCAAGGTTTGTTTTTATAAATACATGTTGACTTCATTACTAATTTTTACTAAATGAATACTTTGGGGGTGATGAGCAGTTTAGAAATGAGATAGATGGATGGATGGAGGGAGGGATGATAGAGACAGACAGACAGATAGATAATGTTTTTTTAAATGTTTCAGACTAGTCATATTAAAAGATTCACTCCATCTACCATCCAGAACGGTTGGGAGACAGAATGCCTATAACTTTAATAAATTTTGGTCAGTTGCAATCAGCCAGATGTTTAGACTGAGTTTGGTATTTTTGTTCACCTTGCATAGACAGATGTTGCTTGATGATGTTAAAGATATTTTCACAGGATGTTTGAAGTAAACAATTGCAATTGACTGATGGTGATTGTGTCAATGCCAATGGTGTACAAGTGGTATTCCAGTTATTACTATCGTGTTTCCCCAGAAATAAGTCAGGATCTTATTTTCTTTTGACCCCCAAAATAAATGCTTGGCCTTATTTACAGGGAGGTCATTATTTTTGAGGTGCAGAAGGCCCCTTAACCTCAGCCTGCAGATCAGCTGATCCAGAGAGGGCCGGAAGTTATCTCTCTGTATTTTGGCACACTCTCGCCAGCCCTAGCGTCACTGGGCCAGCCACTCTTTTTGCAGCTGCCACTAAGAGAAGTGGCACTGTAGCTAGGATTTGTGGGAGTGGCCTCTGCAGGACCATTCTGTGTGGATTACAGGTGCATGTGGGGTGTGTGGGCATGTTCCCATTTTTCCCCCTAGGAAATGGTGGGGACCAGCTGTGCATGCGGTTAAATATTTTAGTGGAGGACTTATTTTCAGGGGAGGGCTAATTTTAGCGCATTCACTCAAAAGCCTGATTGGGCTTATTATCTGGGGAGATCTTATTTTCGAGGAAACAGGGTGCCATTCTAGAATCTTCCAAACACTGATCTCAGAATGAATGGTTGCAGTTTGTTTGGTTCTTTTTTCCAATCACCTCACAAGGAATGTAATGGAAGCTTTACTAAATCATTCTCTGCATATAGCTCTGGCATATATATCAGCAGTTTCATGTGACTAATAGTAACTAAATGGTATAGACTTTTGAAGCGAGAACAAAAGGTCTTTTTTAATTAAAAACCCCCACAAAGTTTTATAGTTCATAAAAAGTGATAAGTAGGTCCCTGCTGCTGCTCTTCCTTCTTTATTGGCCTAAATCTCTACAACATTTTTTTTCTTAAAAAGAAGGAAAAAGAGAAAAAAATATCCAATAAACTACAGGATTAAAACCTTCTATCATCCTTTGCAACAAGAAGGAAATACAGTAAGCCAAGACTCCAGATGTCTCCTTATATCACAACCAATCTATTTCATGGCTGGGGATTATAATCATATTTTTATTATTTTAGAAAGTTTCCATATTCACTTTGTCTGCATGAACAGATGTCAAGTGTTCAATCAATTAATCAATTTTATTTTGGTCATAGACCAGCATGGAACTAATAATTCTATAATTACACTAAAATTGGAATAAAAATATAAAGTTATCTTGCTAGAATAAAATTATTAAAGTAAAATTACACAGTACAGGTATTAAAATACAAAGGAAACCTGTAAAAGTGGAATTACATTTTATAATGAATAATTTAAATACTATGACATGCTTATAAAAGGACATAAGCAATATTTGAATTTTGAAAACCCTATGTATGTGTAAGCCCATTCTAACTAATACTTGCTGAAGCTCTGCCAGGGAGTGGAATTAAGACTATGTTCCAGCTAATTATAACAAATAAATAACAAAATAAAACATAGAATGGTATGTGTATATATTTAAAAGCAGTAAAACAGGAGTGTCCTACACTTTGCAACTTTAAACTTATGGACTTCAAGTCCCAGAATTCCCCAGCCAGGATGCATTGAGAGTTGCTCAATAGGTTTTGTGTTAAAGTTTAAACCCAAACAATTCCAAGTGAGGTGAATCTGAGCCTTAACTAGGTTTTCATAACTCAGTACATTTTCTCTTCCTCATATGAAGGAAGAGAAACATATGAACATATTAAACATATGAAGAATGGCTGCAGGATTTGGGTTTGGGTAGTCTAAAGAAAATAAGAATTAGGGGTGACATGATAGCAGCAGCCTAGTATTTGATGGGCTGCTACAAAGAAGAGGGGGTCAAATTATTCTCCTGGGTACCAGAGGACAGGACAAGAAACAATGATTGGAAATTAATCTAGGAGAGAAGCAACCTGAAATTAAGGAGAAACTTCCTAACAGTGAGGACAATCAGTCTTCAGAAGTTGTGGATGTTTCATCACTGGATGTTTTTAAGAAGAGATTGGACAGTCACTTTTATGAAATGGTTGTAGGTTCTGCTTGAACAGGGGGTTGGACTAGAAGACCTCAAAGGTGCCTTCCAGCCTATTCTATTCTATTCTATTCCTTCCTGTTGAGGTGAAGTCCACAAGTCTTAAAGTTAACCATAAAGTTGCCAACACTGTATAGCCCTGCAGTAAAGAGGAGAGGGTAGAGAAAGGATGGAAGGAAGGCAGAGGAAAAATACATTGAGTTATGGAAACCTTGTTAAGGTTTAGCATCACCTCACTTGGAGTTGCTTACATTTAAACATAGCTCTAGCACAAAACCTTGTGTTGATGAATGCTCAGTACTACCAAATGTACTTCAAAAGGGCAATTACTGTTGCAAACTGTCCTTTCCAAACTGCCTTGATGGGTGGTAAATTTGGAGCCATTCCCAAGCTATGGCAGATATATCAAATTGTAACAGTTCACTCTTTTTTTTACCTATAGTGTTCTGGGATTACTAAAGTTCTAATGGAATTAAATAGAATAACCTTAAATTTCTAAGCGACAGTTTAAAGACAGGTCCCAGCTCCTGCTTTGATTTCCTGACTATTTTGCATATGACAGCATTGGAGGTCCGCCACACACAGCAAAACCTCCATGTTTAAAACTGGAGATTATCTTGTGGCATCCCATGAATAAGAGAAAAGTAGCATCTTTGATGTAAAGTATCACAGCTTTTAAACTCAGCCAGGAAGAATCAGTGTAAAGAGAAACAATAATAATGCCCATTTAGAAACAAGAGGATTACAAATAAATAACTCCAAATGTTTCCAAAGCAATTAGTCCTACTTACTTTATCTGGTTATATGGAGAAAGCTTTTGTATTTATGCTGAGTTGAGCTGCCAAAAAGAAATCAATCAGAATGGAATGACCTTCTGCAGGATAGGTCAGTGTTTTTAAAACTTCACAATATTTAGTGTGTGGACTTCAATGCCCAAAATTTCCCAGCTAGGGGATTTGTTGTGAGCACAATGTGTGATGGGTTTTTTTTATTTATTTCTGGCATAAAGCATCCATTAGGAAGACTGGGTTCACCTTTACAACCACAGTGTTTAGTTAACAATCACAGTGATTCAATTAGCAACAAAAGAAAAAAAATGTTCAAAAAAATCAGGTCCCGCCTTAAATCTTTTCTAAAAGAAAACTAAAAGTCATTTCTTCTTTTCCTTCTCTTTATGCACTTTTGCTTTTGCTTTTTTTCATTCTTTTTTTTCTCTTAATTATTTCTTGTTAGCTTTTATCTCTTTATTTTAAAATCTAATAAAGTTGGTTTTTTTAAGGTCCAGCTGTCTGCATAAATAGATCCTTTTATACAACAGAGACAACAAACCTTTTAGATTGGAGGATGTACTGGGGATTTTACAGCATTTCATAAAGGGATATAATGAGAAGTTTCACCTGTTCATGAATTACCACAAGAATGTGGCAGTGTGGAAGCTTCCAATATTAATATGGCTTCCAGGGCTGACACTAATAATTGATTATCCCACATTGTTGTCCAAAAGGATAATAACAAAGTTTCCCAGTCAGAGATAAAGTTTACTAATAGGTTAGGTTAGGTTATAAAGGGTGATGAAGGGTTATGGCAAGCTTATGAAACCTTCCCCAAATCTCCTGTAAGTTAGACTTGTCTCTTCCTACTAGAAGATATAATGAAAATGACAATTCCAATTCACTAACACAGGGGTGTCAAACTCGCGGTTCAAGGGCAGGATGTATCACATGCTGGCCATGCCCATCCCCGGTTTATCAAAGGGGGGAAGTCATGATACATCATGTGATGACATGATGATGTGAGTTTGACACCCTTGCACTAACACCAATTCTTCAGCATCATGTCATTTTATCCCCCACTAATTACAATGAGAGCATTTTTGCTGCACCTTCTTTATTCTGAATAGGAAGCATGTCATAGCTATAAATCCATCCAAATTATCTTTGATCAAATTGCAAACAAAGCATATCTTTACATTGCCTATGATTTTAATGTGCTCAATATCCTTACTTCTTACTGAATTTAATCTTATAACAAACTCGTGGATCAGCTCCAAGTAGCTTTTTAAACAAGATCAAAATTAAATGTGCATCTCCTCAATTAGGTCATCTCCATGAGGTAATGGTTGAGTTGAGTTCCTACCCTGGGAAAAGTGGTCTATCTTGCATTGCTTAGTGCAATTATGTGCATATGCTGCTATTACAACTGTTTTTCACTGTAACTTCTTGAGTTACATCTTCTGCATCGAAGGAAGCATGGAGTTTTTGTCCTGCAGTTTTTAAAATAATCAATTTATCATCAAAGGAGCTGTTTATATTTGCACGGAAGATTTTTCACCATCTTGATATATCACCAATTGCTTCCACAACTTCTCACTATTACTATATAACTCAGTTTCTTTATTTACCTACAGGACTTACATGGCTGCCTATTTCATACAAGGATTCAAGGTAGCTCATAACAGTTCCTCAAACATAGTTGAAAATAAAGGTATAGTATGCATTGATCAGACGTTGTATTCTGCTGGTTCTGACCTGTTCGCCCGAACTGGTAGCGGAAATCGTGGGTGGCCCCATCCACCCACTCCGGCTCTACAGCATCCCATTTACGCCCCCTTTTTAGACAAAGCGCATGCACGGAAGGCAGAGGTGAGGGTGCTCATATTTGCAAAATGGTAGGGAAGGTAAGTGAATACTACCCTGACATAGATGTGCTGTTTAAGGAAATAAATAGCATGCATGTGTGTGCGCACAAACACACACACACACACACACACTTAAACTAATTACCTAATAAAATTTTCTGATTGGTTCACTGAAAACAACAGACAAGCACCACAAAGAATGTACCCAAAATATCTAGATAATTACATATTTGTTCAATCCTTCCCTGATTAACTGTGATGTCATCAATCAAATGGGTCTTTTGTATCCATAGCTGCTAAGATAGAACCTCTTCTAAGTGAGGTAGGTGTTTAAGAATATGATTTATCAACAATAAGAAAAAGATCTTTATTTTGTCTCTGTAAGACCAGGTAAAACAATGTTCTTTTCTGTGGTTATCTTTAGCCATCTCTTTTACAATCAGGCTCTACCGAGAATTCCTGGGTGGCGACAGGTATTTTGGCAATACTGTATTCTAAGGCAAACTTGGAGCACATGTTCTGCGGTATTATTAAACTACAATTCCCAGATGCCTGATATCCTTGATTCTGCTGGCTGGCATAGCTAAGAGAGATGATCTACAGTAGTGACATTTTGTAAGTCTTAAAGTTTCCCCTGTGTCTTCAAGGATTCTAGACCAACATTACAGTAAAATGCTTGTGCAACTGTGTATTGCTCTTTAAATAACAACATATTAAAAGCTTTAAGGAAAATGTAAGGAAAATAGAAATTGTTAAACCTTCTACCAATCATTTTCATGTATACTTCTAATACAGTCATGTATCACATACTGTTTCTAATCTGCAATTTATTATTCCATCTTTTTTTAAGTTTATACCTATCTTACCCTAATATGCATATTTTATTTGAATTTTTATGACAGTTAGAAGGCTTTATGAAGATGATGATGATGATGATGATGATGATGATGATGATGATGATGACGACAATAATGATTTATTTCTAGCCAAATAATGCCTACAATTGAACAAATAGACTGGACTATGGGTAACTTAATAAAAAAATGTAGGCAGAAAATTTTAGGGATTTTTTTCATTTTTCATAAGGAATCCTTGTTAACCATGTAATTTATATAAAATTCTACAAATAGGAAAAAGAATAATCCCCATTAT
Organism: Thamnophis sirtalis; assembly: GCF_051295495.1. NCBI lineage: Eukaryota > Metazoa > Chordata > Lepidosauria > Squamata > Natricidae > Thamnophis > Thamnophis sirtalis. Next base: position 76,324,372 of record NW_028261385.1, on the reverse strand, counting down.
ATATTTACATATTTTAACAGCAGGGAAAGATATTCTATCCAAACATGTTTCCATGAAAACACAATGGGACAGGTAGTGAAGTTTAAGTGTGACATAACAACATTAAAGCTAGATGAATAAGAACGGTATAGCAAATGGAATCTGTTTTATTGAATTATATCAGCTTAATTCTTTTCAGTATATATTCATTTCATTTGGTCCACAATTTTAATTTGACTTAATTTGCATCCATTGAACTACTATGCATAATGGAATATAGTTATCTTTCACATTCTAAAACTTTGCATTTTGCCATAATATTCTTGGCTCAGTTCTTCCATTTAAAAATCATATATTTTAGAGATAGTTCCATGGTAAGATGCACAAGATGATTTAAGTCGTATCTGAACCACAACTTACCCAAAACTGTACCAAAAAAATGTACCTACTAGAAAAGAATATATATGAAATTAATACACAGCCTGATCTTTCAGGATTATGGTAACATTCCGCAAAACAGAGACATGTACAAAATATACTAATTAGCAAAGGTGGCTTATGAAAATAGATGGAAAAGAAATGCATTTTTTTAAATGCAGAATCAGAATGCAGAAATAGTATAAATGGGCTTACAACCCAAATGGTGAGGCATCCATGCATGCTCTGAATGAAATTTTCCCCCTTTAAATCCAGGCCTTTGCATACTCTATTAGAAACAGGCTAGTGCCTTCCAGACAGAATACAAATGTTCTCTGTGCAACGATAGAACTATCCCCAAAGTACATCAAACATCCTCCGGTTCCCAGTCAGATTGACTGGCTTGAAACCTTTGGTCTCACTTGAAAAGAAGACTATAGCCTTTTCTGTTCCTGCAAATATTGATCATTAAATTCTCTGTTCTGAAACTCTACCGCTGAAGGGACAGATATTTTTTTCCTATACATCTGTTCTTAAGAAAGACCAACCATAGTAATGCATTAAGCTCTAAATTTGCTACGAGATTCTGCGAGATTCTTTAATTTTGCAGTGTTTAGGGTGATTTTCCTTGGATTATGAAGTGACTGGTAAACATGCAAACATATCTTGCCCTGAATGGTATCAGCTTTCAAAGGATCCTAGAAGGTGAAAATGACAGCTGTCTACCTATTCTTCATATCTCCAGCTGACTGTTATTGTGCTTTACATACCACTGGGAAGTATTTTTCGGCATCTCTTTGTACCACACATGGATTATTCCATTATAGAAAGAACACTGCCGTGTTATTATGTATTATGTTCAAAAGGATGGAAGTAAAGTTGTGCCTGAAAGCACTTTTTCTTGTCACCATTCTGTAGGAAGCATTTGAAAATATTTTGATAAATGAAGCATTCTAGGCTTGCCCTTACTCGACAAAGGAATCCTTTTGGAGTTTCAATGCTTTGAAATGAGGTGCTTCAACCATTGTAAATCAATATAACCTACTTTCAGAAATAGAAACTTGGACTACTAAGGGGTTGTGCAACCCTTAAGAGCAGCTTTGGCTTAGCCACACAGCACACACCGTTTGTGTCTAGATGATCTCAGATCAACCCCAGAGTTCTTCAGAGAGAAAATTCCTCTTTGGAGACTGGGAAGAATTTCATTCCAGACACTGGAGATGTCAGAGTTTTGGCAGCTTGACTAGCATTATGAGATAAACCCAGGAGCAAAATACATCACACAGAGCCTTCATACGATTAACAGTGGTTTATATTCAAATATATACAAACATATACACAGAGATAAATTCCCTTAGCATTCAGCTTGGACACAAGGAGAGAAATGAAAATACACGATGAGAGAGAGAAATGTCCTCTAATAGCCACCTGTATATAGACTCGTGTGGACCTCCCATCAGAGTCTTAAAAGGGTTATACCATAGCTGCAATGAATCTGCCTCATTGCATCAGCCTTGCCTCACATTGCATTAGCGTGCAACTTACAGCTCACAACTTTACATCAGCTGGCAGCTATTAAATCCTCACTACCTTGACAGGAGGCCTGTTACTAATATCTGTAAAGCTAACCAAAATGGCAGTTAAATTTATGTTTTTATCAGCAAAGAAATTTAACAGAAAAATAGTTTGTCACGAAAGCTACTGCCTGCGAAGGCTCCTCGATTGGAGATGAAAGGCAAAAATGGAAGCAGTATGCTCCATCCTATAATTGGGTAGGCCAGGTTGCCCTGATAGACTGGTCCCACTGGGGAAAAAACACTGAAGATGGCAGTTAGGGGGTGAAATTTTGCACCCCTCAGAGAGGGCCCGCAACTTGGGTGTTCTCCTGGATTCACAGCTGACACTAGAACACCATTTGTCAGCTGTGACCAGGGGAGCTTTTGCCCAGGTTTGCCTGGTGCACCAGTTGCGACCCTACCTGGACCGGGAGGCACTCCAAATGGTCACTCACGCTCTTGTCACCTCAAGACTCGGCTACTGTTACGCGCTCTATATGGGGCTGCCCTTGAAAAGTGTTCGGACATGACAATTGGTCCAGAATGCAGGCGCGCGAGCGATACTGGGTGTACCTAGATACACCCATGTTATACCTATCCTCCGTGAGCTGCACTGGCTTCCTATTGGTCTCCGAACACGCTTCAAGGTGCTGGTTATTACCTTTAAAGCCCTACATGGCCTAGGACCTGGATATCTCCATGACCGCCTCCTGCAACATACCTCCCAGTGCCCAATAAGATCGCACAGGATGGGCCTTCTCCGGATGCCGTCAACTACACAATGTTGTCTGGTGGCTCCTTGGGGGAGAGCCTTCTCTGTAGCTGCCCCAGTCCTATGGAACGATCTACCCCCTGAGATCCAGACCCTCCGCACTCTCTCGGACTTCCGAAAGTCTGTTAAGACCTGGCTGTTCCGGCAGGCCTGGGGCTGCTGATCTCTGATTAAAATTCAGCCCCATTAAGATCGAGTGCATGGTATCTCTTTTTAAATCCGCTTTGTTTTGTATTTTTAAAATTCTTTTAATATTTTTTTATTGTTTTTATGTAAGCCGCCCAGAGTCCTTCAGGATTGGGCGGCATACAAATCCATTAAAATTGAAATTGAAAATTGAAAGTTAGTTTGCTCAATATAAAAGAAGTCCCTGTGTTCTTCCTATAAGCAAAAAATATGTCTCATCCACAATGAAGTTCAGGTTGTGTGTATATGTTAAAATATATTATGCCAAGCTTATGTTAAGTAAATTAAATGGTATAAATAGGTATGCTCATCCCTATTTTCATCAAGCTAGAAATAAGACACATATTGCGTGTTATCAACAAGAAGCATGGATTGTATGGCTAAGTTAGTATTGTATGGGTTAAATCCAAACTTTACATTTAACATCATTTCCAGTAAGCCTAGGAAAATCTCAAGTCTGTGTGCCCAATATCTATCTTATGTTTTTTTCTGTCACGGAGGAGAAGTATTTCATGGTCATACTGAAGTCCATAGGTAAGAAAATTCTTTGTATGCCAGTCTGAATTGCCAGCTATTGTATAGATCAGGAGTTTCATTGCTGGCCGCATCAGGGTTGTGTTTGACCTCGGGGAGGTGGGAGGGTGGCCAGGAGCATGGCCAGCTTGACATCGCTCATGTCGGGGGCACCTGTGGTGGCCCGAGCACTCTGCCAGTGAAAAAGGGCTCCCGAGCTCCATTTTTGACTGGGACGGCCTCCTGCAACTCCTGTCAGGATCGAACTCCAGACTGTGGACAGAGCCTACAATGCTGCATTCTAATCATTGTACCACCAAGGAACAATGTGTGTGTGTCTGTGTGTGTGTGTGAGAGAGAGAGAGACAAAGGGAGAGGGAGAGGGAAAGGGAGGGAGGGGGAGAGGGAGGGGAGAGAGAGAGAGAGCTTCCTATTACCTCTATCCCATACCTTATTCTATTACTATTACAATGTTTTCTCTATTGTATGCGCTATACTATTATTCTTATTATTAGTGTTTTCTATATACTTTATTATCATTTCTAGTCTATGCTCTGTGCAGATTCTGTTCTATTTTTTTTCTTCCCCCTGGGATTTCTTCTGCTTTTTTTCTTCTCTTTTAATGGCCAGAAAGTAGACCAATTGCAACTTTCCAAGTTGTACTTTCCTTTGTGGGCCCCTATAATCTTTTTTTCCAATCTCTGGATGGTCCACTCCCTCTGAAAGGCAAAGCAGCTTCTTCCTTTAGGCTGCTACACTTCCCTGTTGCTGGTGGTTGCAGGGCTCCCAGCACAGGCCATGCCTCTTCTCCCCTCCCAGCTCCTCCCATCCTGTCTTAAGGCCCCCTCCCAACTCCTCCCATTCTGTCTTTGTTGGCAACTTTGTCCTGTTGAGATTGGGGGAGAAAGGCTTAAACAGGAAGGGTGGAAAAGGAGGAGAGGGGATTGCAATTTGGTTCAAGCAGCCTACTCTTCTACAGTTCTTTTTTAACATTCACACATTAGAGGACTTCCTCTTTAAACTGGAGGCAGAACGTCGCTAGCCTTGGTAGTTAGAAAGGATGACATGAAGCAGAATAAAATCTAAGCACGGTAACACCAAATATCCTACAAAAATAGAAAACTCCACATAAGCAATTCACATTAAAAATGGACTAAATTTCCATACACAGAGGCTTCTGTAAGTAAAACAGGTTTGCAATTCGCACCTCGGGGAGATCAAGCAACAGACCCAAGTCGAGAGAAGCTGCTGTCAGCGAGCAAATGTAAATTAAGTTGCGCATGAAACAAGTGTTATCTGGAAAAAAGATGCAACCTTCACACCCTCTTCTCGCAAAAGCTGAAGTTTAGCCTGCAGGAAACAAATACTACTCAGAAGTGATACATTCCCTTCCTCCAACACCACACCACCCCAAAAAACCCTAACAGAATTTTTTTCCTGTATGCCATGTTCAGACTAATCAACCATAAAGGCGGAAGTGATTTGCCACATTATGGGAATAAACACCCCAGGGAATTTAAGATATTGCTGTGGGTATATTCAACTATGTTCACAATCAGGGACCCCTGCAGCAACCCATTCTATAGGATGCCCCCCTGTAAATTAAAGCAAAGGTGAGTGAATCCATCATTAATTATTATGTGGCTTTTGTTCTTAGCCAAACGAGCCACTGAGTTGGTGGTTCTGTTTTGGCATTGAAATTTGAGGGATGAGTCATAATTCATGTTTTGGTTGTCTCTGATGCATAAATGCCTCTTCAAAAAAAAAAATCCTCTAAAGCCAACAAATGATATGAATGTGAACTGCCCAAATAAAATTATGAATGTCCATTTTTTTGTTCCTCCTCCTCCTCCTCATTTTGGGAGTGATGCTTGGGAATTTATACTCAGTGCTTTATATGTTGTTGTTAGTTGCGAAGTCATGTCCAGCCCATCACAACCCCATGGTCAACGATCCTCCAGGCCTTCCTGTCCTCTACCATCCCCCAGAGTCCATTTAAGATCATACCTACTGCTTCTGTGACTCCATCCAGCCACCTTATTCTCTGTCATCCCTTTCTTCTTTTGCCCTCAATCTTTTCCAGCCTGGGCTCTTCTCCAGTGAGTCTTTCCTTCTCATTAGGTGGCCAAAGTATTTGAGGTTCATCTTCAGGATCTGCCTTCTAAAGAGCAGTCAGTGTTGAGCTCCTCAAGGTTTGATCACCTTGCAGTCCAAGGGACTCACAGGAGTCTTCTCCAGCACCATCATTCAAAGGCCTCAATTCTTTGGCGCTCAGCTTTTCTTATGGTCCAACATTCACAGCCATACATTGCAATTGGGAAAACCATAGCCTTGACTATACACACTTTTGTTGCCAGGGTGATGCCTCTGCTTTTCTTCCTCGCCCCTGCAACAGATTCAACTTTTCAGTTTCAAATTCAACCCCAAAAAAACTTTCAAGCAGAATTTCAGGTCATAATAAGTAAAATATCTTAACCATCCTTTGCCAACCTGAAACTTCTGCAAGTGATCCAGCTCAGTTTTCAAAGAGAGTGGAATTGTAATTTTCTGGGCGAGACTTAAAAACCATGTTGCTTCATCACCATTTTCTTAAATTCAGGACACAATTTCTTTGAAATCTGATTTCTTGACCCCAATGAATTTCCAAGAGACCAGTTTAAGTGCTACAGAATTCAAAATGAGTAATGTTCTCTACTCTAGTAACATGCCGCTCAATTCCAAAAGGAATGGTATCATGAGTATGCATTAATTACTGCCATCCTATTAACTGGTAGACAAAACAATTATGTTCTTATATGAACAATATATTAATTTTAATTGATGGTTTCATACCTTCCTGAAGTGTCACTTGTGCTGGGTACATAATTACATGATTATAGATGTGCTTCCTTCTAGTCTGAACAATGAAATGTTCTTCAAAGAAAGGTGAGGGTGTGGGGGATTCTTTTTTAAAAAATATATTCTTCTTACAGAAAATGTGTCTAATATAATACAGCCAAACTACTTATTATGCCAAGGATGTAGTACATTGCTACATCTGTTGTTTTACTTTAATTAATTACAACCGGGGGGAATTATTATTGAAATTGCAACAATAGGCCAGGCAGTTGGAAGTTATTTCTACGCTCCTAGGCTATGAAAACTGCACCTCCACTGCCAATAGGCTTACTGAAATATCCTGTTGGTGCCACTGGGAGCCTTTTTATTAAACTCTTTTATTTTATGCCACTGTGTAGAGGGGGGTCATTTTTGGAATGTCCTGAGCTTAGGGAAGGAAAGGATCACATGTCTTTTTAGCCACATTGATAACTATTGTTTCCTAATTGCTGAAATCTAATGAAGGAGTATAACAGACAAGTTGCATATTATGTATTAAGTGTAATGTGCAGATGGACTCCAATTTTCAGTAAATATGTCATAAACAGAGGATTGTTTCACACTTTGTGCTCATTATAATAACTAAAGACTTTTAAGTATGCAGGAGTTGTTCTAAAGAGGAGGGAATGCTTTTATAAGAATAACAATGTTATGGAGTTAAAAACTGTGTTCCATCGCTCCTTATTTTTTTAAACTCTGATATGCTCTTCTACTCTGAATCTTTAGGAAACTCATGACAATATTTCCTTAAAAAGCAAAAAAATAAAAATACAACAATCAGAATGAGAAGGAGCGGCAATTCAAACAAAATTGTAAACCAAGTTTACAAAAATACAGGCATATTTGGGTAAAATCAACCTGTCTGAAAAATCTTGACCGTGAAAGACAATGAAAAGTATTTCTCGACATCACATACTTAGGATACACAATTTTTGCAAACAAACCATGCTCTAAGTCACTTCATCCCAGTACTCAGAATTTTCAATGTGTTTAGATTATTTTAAATAATCGAGTTACATAAATTCTTAATAAAATGCAAATTGAACCCAACCTACATTGCTACATATAAGTTGCAGAACCATTCCTTCCAAGGTCATCTCACCACATCCAGGAGAAGAGGGATCTCTTTCCCAAAACCATCCAATTTCCTGAATGGCTGCAGCTTTATAGGTGCTATATTGATCGAAGTGATTTCTACACAACTTGTGCCAGTTCACAATCAATTCTTTGCAATTAAATTTGAAAGCTGATCTTTTTTTTCTTGTGTGTGTGTGTGTGTGTTTGGTTCAAAAATGGTTTTGTCTGAAACTAGAGTAATCTGGTTTTTTTATCTTTTCAGTGTTGCAGTTACACAGTTTTTGAGTGGTTTATGACGCATTGCTAGGTATTCTTGCTTTTTCCTATTTCTACTTATTGCCTTATTATCCTACTCATTTCCCATTTGTCATCTGCTGGGTTGATATTGTTTAGAAAGTGTGGTTCATCCTCCCTTCTGTTCCAGCTGTTGTGGCAGTTTACAATATGGTTAAAAGTGTGGGCTTAAATCCTCTGTTTACAAAAATGCTTCTCATTTTCAGATGACTTGAAATACAAGAAGAATGGCAGCACTTCATCTGGAAAGCTTCTCTTCCTAGCAACCAGTTTTATTTTTTCCACATAAGTAGACATATGTATGCAATGTGAATTTAACACAGATGGAGGGCTCGCAAAGCCTTTTGGATGGTGTCAAGTGGAATTTATATGACATCAGGTTATGTGTAAGTTGGGGAAACAGACTGAATGATCACTTTTGCACTTCTTTTGGACAGGTGGAGGTGAGGTGTATGTTGGTTGGTTCAATATCTAGAGATCAGCAAAAGTAGAGTAGATCCAGATTTGCTTTGAATTGCTTTGTTGGAATTAGGAAGTAGAAGTGCCCTAAGGATCATAATTCTAGAAGTTTTGCAATGCTAATTAATTTGTTGTTGATGTATTCATTAGAAGGCAAAAGAGATCACAATTATTATTTAACGTGGAATTCACTCTCATATATTATCAGCAGCGCATTTAGAATATCTTGAAAATCACTAAGAAAAGTGTTACCTTCTTTGCATAACATTCTAGATATTTTTAAACAATCTATGCAGTGGTGGGATTCAATTATTTACTACCAGTTCTGTGGGCGTGGCTTGGTGGGCGTGGCAGGGGAAGGTGACTGCAAAACCTCTATTCCCTCCAGATCAGCTGGGACTCAGGAGGCAGAGAATAGATGGGGGCGAGGCCAGTCAGAGGTGGTATTTACCGGTTCTCTGAACTACTCAAAATTTCCGCTACCGGTTCTTCAGAACTAGTCAAAACCTGCTAAATTTCCCCTTCTCTGCTAAGATACATTCACATTTCTACCAGATAAAATGTTCATTGCGCTCATTTTTGATGTTCATATATGGGTATGTGTACAGGTGGTTCTCAATTTACAGTCATTTGTTTAACAAATGTACAAAGCTACGATGGTACTGTAAAAGAATGACTTATGATTGAGTCTTGCACTTATGACCATCGTAGCATCTTCACAGTTACATGATCAAAATCCAGGCCTGGGTAATCAGCATGTATTTGGGATGGTTTACAGTGTCCCAGGATTCACCTGATTGCAAACTTTCCAGGGGATTCCTGACAAACAAAATAAATGGGGGAAGCTGGATTCATTTATCACTCATGTGATTCACTTAATGACTGCAGCCAAATAAAGATTATAACATTTGGCATGACACAATAATTGCATCACTTGGTGACAGACATTTCGAGAGCAATAGATCCCATTTTCCTAGCAGCCGTTAACAACTGAGATGATTAGGGAATTAGGCAGATAGATCTGGCAACCTTTTCGTATTGCGTGGATTGTGAAATGGACACGTTTGTTCATTAATTCGATAATGGAAGTATTCTGACATGAGACGAAAGATGGATATAATGTGTTTATTCTGAAGCCTCCAACTCATTTGTAGCTAGTCTCCAATAAGCCAGAAAGAGAAGGATATTGTACCGAGACTGCTTGTTCAGGTCAGACTGAGTCAGTCACAACATCAGATGTTCAGACAAAAGAAGAGGAGAACATTTGCTGATTTTTGGATTGAATGCCTTCTTTTTGGGACTTGTAACGAATCATCACCAAAATTTTCTATATAGGTATCTTCATCGTTGTTGATATTACATAATAAGGATCACTAATATGATAAGTGAAATGAAAAAGAGGCTACCCTGATTATGTCTAGGAACTGCTAGCAATAATTCTTAGCTTCCTTTAAACATTTCCCATTTTAAATTCATTCTGTCCTATTTGTGTTGATTATGTTAAGAAATAATTGCCAAATGTTATCATGGCACTGTGGCCGCATTTTCATATGTATATCAATATGCATGTGTGTATGTGTGTATCTATACATATCAGAGGTGGGTTCATACCTATTCGGACCAGTAACTTGGATGGACATGTGATGGTACCAGTTCTATCCAGGGCACTGTCATCTTTATTTTCTGTTCTGAACATGAGCAGAACAATCTTCATTGAAAAAATGTAATTTCCCCCTTTTTTAATGTTGTATGCATGAGCAGACCTTTTTAAGTACACATGTTCATGTGTGCAAAGTGCGCAATTTTTTTCAGGCACTGAACTGATAGTAATGCTGGCAGGAACCCACTCCAGATACATATGTGTGTGTGTGTGTGTGTGAGAGAGAGAGAGACTGTGTACATGGCTAGAAATGCATTTTTAACAGTTTTTCTAAAATAAAATGCACTGTGTGCACCAGTGGTGGGTTACGGATCCTGTCCAAACGGGATGCTGTGATGGGGCCGGGCGCCCACCATGTATACACGTGCTGCACACACATGCACACCTACTGCCCGTGATGCTCCAGCTGCCCAACGGAGCATTGCACAGGTGCTGTATGCTGCCTGCTCATGCACAAATGGCCCAGTTGGGTCAAATACAGCTCAGGAACGTGGGTGGGCAGGTGGGCCCTCTGAAGCACCATACCGGAACAGTGCCACCTGTACCAGGGTGTACCACCCACAATCCACCACTGGTGTACACACTTCCCATATATTTGCTTTTTTGTATACAGTTTCAATGCTTGAACTGCATTATAAAACATAACATTTGGAAATCTTAGCATTGAAGTATTCCAATTTCGACAAATGTTCAGGAACAGAACCTGGTTAAAACTGATTTTTTAAAAAAAATATAGAAATCCCTCTAGTCATAAAAGCACCTAAGCAAAATACCCAATTATTGGCAAGGTAATGGGATGCTCGGCACATGTGTCATTGCTCTTTATTGAATATACAGTACTTCTAAAGTGTTATACATTTTTTATGATTTTTCCAAATCTTTCATTGCATTTATATCTGCTTCTACCTCAAAGCAGTATAACCGTCTTTCAAAATGGTATTTTTGCATTATCACTGGATGCGATCAAATGTTCTTTCTTTGCAGTTCCAACATTTCTTATTTGCATATCTTGGCAATTGTTGGAAGAGTTATAAAGAACAGTTTGTATCATTTTTCCATTAAATTATAGTTTGGAGTAAATTTTATTGATTTGGTTTCCATTACTCTTCCTATTCAGTCAGTAGGATTACTTCCCTCAAATTTTGCATCCATTTTCTACAGTTTTTAATTTGATCCATCTCTGTATCATACAGGCAGTAACTATTTAAATGTGTCCTTATAGATTATCTTGATTTTACAGAATTACAGAATAACAGAGCTGGACCTTGAAAGTCTTCTAGTTCAACCCCCTGCCCAGACAAGAGACTCTATACCAGGGATGTTAAACTTGATTTCATTGAGGGCCACATCGGGGTTGTGTTTGACCTTGGGGTGGGGGCAAAGTGGGCATGGCCATGGTGGATGTGGCCAGCTTGACATCACTTGTGTTGGGAGCGCCTATGGTGGCCCGAGCACTCTGCCAGTGAAAACAGAGCTCTGTTTTAAACTGGGACGGCCCCCTGCATCTTTCTGCCATTGAAAATGGAGCTCAAGGGGACCATGCATGCCCTCACGATCTCTGTTTCTGGCTAGGACAGCCACCTGCAACCATCTGCCAACAAAAATTTAGCATGCAGCCCTCCTGAGCTCCATTTTTGCTGGCGGAGGCACTGTTGATCAGTCCTTACTATTTCTAAGGCAGCCTGTGGGCCAGATCTAAGCATCCCACAGGCTGGATCTGGGCCCCGGGCCTTGAGTTTTACCTCCCTGCTCTATACTATTCACAGCAAGTGGTTGTCCAACATCATCTTAAAAATCTCCATTGATGGAACACCCATACCTTCTGGAGGCAAGCAATTACACTGATTAATTGTTCTCACTGATATGAAATTTGTACTTAATTCTAGGTTGGATCTTTCCTTGATAAACCTCCATCCATTAGTTCTTGTCTTTCCCTCAGGTGCTTTGGGGAATAGGTTGACCCTCTCCACTTTGTGATAGCTCCTCAAATAATGGAAGACTGCTATCATTGAATCCTTGACTGAATCCTTCTCTTCTTTTTTATAAGAATTTTAAATTCTTTCACCTTTTTCAAAGTCTCATCTTCTTTGAGATCACTTTTTATTTTTCCAGTTATTTCTAGTCTCTAACTCTAGTAACCATGGTAAAGTCCTTCCTTCAATCTGCAATTCATGTTGTGCCTTTAATCTGCTTTCTAAATCTGATTTTCTCATGTTGGCATATATAATTAAATCTTTTCTACAATAATCTTTAGAGTAAAAAGCATTTATCGGTGATGTTAATAGTGAGATTCAGTGGTGTGATTCAAGAATTTTTACTATCAGTTCTATGGGCATGGCATGGTGGGCATGACATGGCTTGATGGGAATGGCTTGGTGGGAGTGGCAGGGGAAGGTTACTGTGAAATCTCCATTCCCACCCCACTCCAGGGGAAGGATACTGCAAAATCCCCATTCCCTCCTGATCAGCTGCGACTCAGCAGGGAGAGAATATATGGGGGAGGGGCCAGTCAGAGGTAGTATTTACTGGTTCTCTGAACTACTCAAAATTTCCGCTACCAGTTCTCCAGAACTGGTCAAAACCTGCTGAATACCACTTTTGGTGAGATTCCTGGATTTACCCTTGCTTTTAAAATATTGCAATGATTAACACACTTTGTCTTATAATATATCCTTATTGATTCTGCTTTTTTTTTTTTGTTTCTTTGTAGCAAAATACCACTGGCTATGCCTGCTGTTTCTATTGATGTTCTGATGTTCTATTATTTGAATATTTTATCCACTTTGTTATACATAACATGCAGCCTCCTGTATACAGGTAGCCCTCATTTAGTAACCATTCACAGTTACGATAGTAATGAAAAAGTAACTTTGAAGCCAATTCTTGCACTTAAGACTTTCAGAGATCTTGAAAGGAAAGGAAAGTTGAAATAAGATTCAAGCATAGTCACTATTTCACTTAGTGGCCACTTAGCTTAATGACCAAGCTTCTAGTCCTAATTATGGATCACTAAAAATAGTCTGTCTGCAATATAACTTCAGATTGGGAGACACTGACCTACGTCTTTCTTTTGAATCCTGCAACATTTTGAATCCTACTCTTGGTTTTCTCCCACTATATATAAAGCTATTAGACATGACTTGCCCGTCCTGCAGATATTTTTCCCCCTGGAATTGATGCCATTTTGGGCTAGAAAATTTATCATTTTATGTTGTGACAAGAAGTCTTAACCAGGACAGATTTAAATGTTTCCACTTTTCTTATTTGATTTTTCCATGATTTGTTATAGCTCTTTTGAAATATAAGCTGATTTACATTTTGTGTGATTTATGTTTTTATATCCTCTCAAATGGAGCCCTAAGTATTTCATTGAGACTTTTGTTTATTTACATGGTGTGTATTTTCTGACAAAGTCTTCTTCATTAAAGATTAAATGCCTTTATGCTCATTTTATTAATTTTATATCCAGAAACACATATATAGCTGCTGGCATAAAACTGTAGAATGGATATTTCTTATGTAATTATTAATCCTACAATGTATCAGGTGTTCCCAACTCACGGGGCGTGGCCTATTCAGAGCTGGGCCACATGAGTGGTGGGCTGGCAAGCATGTACATCAATGGGGTTTGGGATCCCGGTGCAACCGGTACGGTGCAACAGGGCCGGACATCCACATGTATGCCCGCAGCATGTGCGCAGCACATGCATGTGTACTTACCGCCCATGATGCTCCAGCTGCTTGGTGGAGCATAGCACAGGCGCCATATGCTCCGTGCATGTGCGTGGAAGCCCCAATTGGCTCAAATACCGGTAAGGAGGACGGGCGGGCAGACAGGTGGGCCCTCCAGAACATTGTACTGGAATGGTACCTGGTGGTCCCAGCAGGCACTGGTACGCCCATACCGAGGCGAACCAATTATATACTACCATTGATGTACATGTATGTGCAGCTCAATTTGGTGGCCTGGTTTCCCTTCTCCAGCCACTAAGCCACAAAGTTTGGGAACCGCTATACTGTACTATCTGCATGTTTTATCTAGTATTCTTTTTAAAATTTCAATCTGTCTATTACAGATGATGCTAAACTTACAGCCATTTATTTAATAACAGCATAAACGTATAGGCAGCTTTGGGGAAAAAACCATCCTCAAAGTTATAATTATCATACAATTATACAGCTTCCGACATCTAGGCCTCATGTCCCATGATCGCAATACAGGTGCTTGACAACCAACTTCATTTATAACAGTTGCAGCATTTTGCAATCATATGACCATGACAGTGACGTGCGGTCAGCTTTAAGCCTGGTGAGGCACTTTTTAGACTTGTGGACTTCAACTCCCAGAATTCCAAAGCCAGGCATGCTCAGTTCTGATTTAAAGCGACAGCATTTTTCCCCCTTGCAAAATAAGTTTTCCCATTCTTTTTCTTCTCCCTCCCCCTCCTTCCTCCCTCTCTCCCTCCCACCCACCTCTCTCAAACAGACACACGCACACAGAGAACTTGGATCCCTCTCTCACTCACTCACTCTCAAACAAACACAAACACAGAGGTTGGATTGGATATATTTTCCAAAGGCTCGAAAGCAGCTCCTCTGCCATACCCCCCACCCACCATTCCCCTGCTGCCTTCCAATCGAAGCCTTTGGTTGCAGGTGAATCACGTTGCCTTTTCAAACTTGTAATCAGTGAAGCTGGGCTTATATACTTTTATCCAGCTCTCTCTGTGTGTGTGTGTGTGTGTTTGTGTGTGTGTGTGTGTTTGAAAAAGCAACATGGTTTTGTATGCAATCAAACTTTTTGAATTCCTCCCCCCTCCCAACACACACACCTTTTCCAGCTGTTTCAGAGAGGATTTCAACTCTGCTTTTGCCTGCCCTCATGAAAAGAAAAAAAAACCCTCTAAAAATGCCCTCTACAGGAGGCGAGAGAACACGTGCCTCCTTTGCATAAGAAATTTTTCATCTTTTAACCCTTGCTTAACTCTGCTCAAGTGATCATAAAGCTAGAGTAAAGGAGGCCCATAGTTCTCTCGCCTCCCACTGCAGTTAAGCACTAAGCAGAGTCATCCACTGTGACTGTGGCAGCAACTAACTCAGCCTTTTTCCTTTTAATTATTCTTTTCTTTTCCTCATGACGCTGGTGAGGCCACGCCTCCCCTGACTGCATGTACCTGTGATGATGATGTTGGGTAATGAAATGTCTGCAAGCAATAAACCAAATTCAGAGAGCACCAAGGACTCTACATTTCAACCCTGAGCTACAAAGATTCTCTTCCATTAGATCTCATCTTGCAAATTTAAACATGGGGGAAAATGTATTTTCTACAGTGTTTCCTATGTGGCAAGTTGGTAATGTTCTTTCATTTTTTTTCAACAACTGGGATGATAAAATATTGAATTAAATTGAATTCTTTGGCTAAAGGGGATACCACAGTGGATACAATTTTCCCAGGAAAAACTTCATGTAGGATTTTTTTCTTGTTTCTGCTGTTTCAAGTTTATAAAAATGCAAAAAAAAAGCAGATGAGACCACCACATATATGAGGAACCATGGGGATTTTAGAGTAAAGGTTTGCCATTTGCCTTTGGTATTAGAACAATGATATCCTTATTTTGGTGGCATGAGGGCACCCTTTGTCCCCCTTCATATTCAAAGGTGCCCATTTCTTGTGAGCCATATAAGGCTCACCCCTAGCACCTATCCACAGCTAGATAAAATATTAAGGCCGTGTCATGAAACACTGATTGTGATGACTTTGACTGCTACACACATATATATATCCAGGATCCCAATCCTTGTGCTGAGGAGTTGAGGTGCTGAGTAGCGGAGGAGCTGAGGTGCTGAATTGCGGAAGTGTTGAGAAGCCAAGGTGCTGAAGTGCAGAGGTTCTGAAGTGCGGAGGTTCTGAGGTGCTGAGGTGCTGAAGTGCGGAAGTGCTGAAGTACTGAGGTTCTGAGGTGCTGAAGTGCTCAGGCACTGAAGTGCTGAGGAGCTGAGGTGCGGAGGTACTGAAGTGCTGAGGTGCTGAAGTGCTGAGGAGCTGAAGTGCGGAGGTGCTGAAGTGCGGAGGTGCTGAATTGTGGAGGTGTTGAGGAGTTAAGGTGCTGAAGTGCAGAGGTTCTGAAGTGCGGAGGTTCTGAGGTGCTGAAGTGCTGAAGTGCGGAAGTGCTGAAGTGCTGAGGTGCTGAGGTGCTGAGGTGCTGAGGTGCTGAGGTGCTGAGGTGCTGAGGTGCTGAAGTGCTCAGGCACTGAAGTGCTGAGGAACTGAGGTGCGGAGGTACTGAAGTGCTGAGGTGCTGAAGTGCTGAGGAGCTGAAGTGCGGAGGTGCTGAAGTGCAGAGGTGTTGAGGAGTTAAGGTGCTGAAGTGCGGAGGTTCTGAAGTGCGGAGGTTCTGAGGTGCTGAAGTGCTGAAGTTCTGAGGTGCTGAAGTGCTCAGGCACTGAAGTGCTGAAGTACTGAGGTTCTGAGGTGCTGAAGTGCTCAGGCATTGAAGTGCTGAGGAGCTGAGGTGCGGAGGTGCTGAAGTGCTGAGGTGCTGAAGTGCTACAGATCTGAAGTGCTGAGGTGCTGAAGTGCGGAGGTGCTGAAGTGCTGACTTCTGAGGTGCTGACGTTCTGAAGTGCGGAAGTGCTGAAGTGCTGAGGTTCTGAGGTACGGAAGTGCTGAGGAGCTGAGGTGCGGAGGTGCTGAAGTGCTGAGGAGCTGAAGTGTGCAGGTGCAGAAGTGCTAAGGTGCTGAGGTGCTAACGTGTGGAGGACCAGCGGATCCTGGTAAGGACACACTTCTGGAATTATGGTCCAGTGGGTCACAGGTCACACTTCTAAAGCTGAGATGCCACTGTCCACCCACTGTCCACCTTGCACCAAGCCTTGATGACATGTTTGCTTTCAGTATTTAGTGAAATGGGGGGGGCAGACACCTTGGTGGATGTCTGTAAAATCCTGTTGCCAATCCCCATTTTAAAGGCAGATAAATCATAGAATCAATGCAGAGTATCAAGAAGACTTCTGCTATTTGTCAACCTCCGTTCTGATCAAACTTTGAAGAAAAAAGCTGCAAACCTCAATAGTTGAGCTTGTTTTGCATATGAAGCTCTCACCACTATTGCAAATTTTGTTGATGCAATTGTGATGTCATGCGACCTCACAAAAAAGGTACTGTGAGGAAGTAACTTGTTGGGCTACCTTTGCAGATTGGCATTTGGGAACAAAGTGAGAACTTTTCCCACACACTAAATCAAAACATGTACCTCTAGAAATTGTTTTGGATTGTTTGTGTCTGTTGTGGCATGAAAGAGAAAAATGTTCTTTGAATTGAAAGGCTCTTCATGGGGAATATTGATGACCAGTTATATAGATCATTTGAGATAGTTCACAGATCCACGGCTGCATCCCAGTGGTGGGATTCAGCCAGTTCACACCTATCCGGGAGAACCAGTTGTTAACTTTATGAGCAGTTCAGAGAACCGGTTGTTGGAAGAAATCTCCTTTTGTTTTTTTCTACTTTACAGGGCTAATCCTGTAAGGAAGGCAGGAAGGAAACATTCTGGTGCTGTTTCTAGCCTAATCTTTATTGCCCTCCTTACAGAAACTGCCTCTCTGGTTAACCCTAATTACATTGTAACAGCTAAGGTGAAGCGCCCATCGACCTGAGTGATATTGAGTTGGCCACACCCAAAGAGTCACATGACCACCGAGCCCCGCCTACCCAGCTGGTCATTAGGGCAAAGAACCTGTTGTTAAATTATTTGAATCCCATCACTGCTGCATCCCCTACATTGTAGGATTTACATTTTTAAAGCAATGTTAGTTTTGATTTTACCTGTTATAATCTGTTAATGTTTTATTTCATTTAGCTGACTAGTGTTGCCTTTAGGTCAGATGGGCCACATATAAATAGGAAAATTGAATTCTGTGGGGTTTAGATAGGTAGGTTGTAGCTTCTAGGAACAATTGAAGGGGTGGAAATCACATGGGGAACAGGAATGTCTCTTACATGTTGAATTGTCTATCCATCTGCTTTCATGAAAAAGGTCATAAACTTCCCCTGTAAGTCATAGGAGATTGAAAAGTAGCTTAAGGTTATGGGACCTTATCAATTGGAATAGAAATGCCAAATATTTAGTTGAAAGAAAAAAAGGAAAGGGGAAACTGCTGGGGAGGGAAGGGCAACGCTTGTCCTAAAGGATCAGAGTAGAGGAATTTGAGGGCAAATGTAATTAACCAATCATGTCCTATTCTAGACATTGTCTCTCAAGTTTACATTCCAATTTTTGAAATAAAAATGTCAAAGCTATTCCGCCTTGTTTCCTATTTCTTTATCTTCTAGTTTCCATCACTAATTTTACGATGGAAAAAGATCTGTTGAGAAAATTAAGAGAAAACATGAAGTGTCTCCAAAAAGAGGTAAGAGAAAATATTTGTTCATAGGCTGTCACAATAAACATGTGATGGAATCAGTGGTGGGATTCAGCCTATTCGGGAGAACCGGTTGTTAACTTTCTAAGCAGTTCAGAGAACCGGTTGTTGGAAGAAATCTTATTTTGGTTTTTTCCGCTTTACAGGACTAATCCTGTAAGGAAGGCAGGAAGGAAACATTCTGGTGTTGTTTCTAGCCTAATCTTTATTGCCCTGCTTACAGAAACTGCCTCTCTGGTTAACCCTTATTACATTTTAACAGCTAAGGCGAAGCCCCCAGCGACATGAGTGACATTGAGTTGGCCACGGCCACCTAGACACATGACCACCAAGCCCTGCCTACCCAGCTGGTCATTAGGACAGAGAACCGGTTGTTCAATTGTTTGAATCCCACCACTGGATGGAATGTATAAAAATTTAAGAAAGACAGACAGGCAGATTAGATAGTTAGAGACAGACAGAAAGAATATTAATTGTGGTTTCTGTTACGCCATGGTTAAGGCATCAACCTGCAAACTCAGAGACCTACATTTCTTGCCCCACTTTAGAAACAAAGCCAAGTGGGTCACCCTGAGCCAGTCAGCTTCTCTTAGCCCTAGGAAGAAAGCAACACCAAATCACTTCTGAAAAACCTTGCTAAGAAAACTGCAGGGACTCATCCAGCCATTCCCTGAGAATCATTAAAAACTTTGGGTCTTTGGTCATTGCAGGAGGAACAATCGAGACTTCCTCTTCTGTCATCTACCACCAAAGAACGGAGACGTGCTGAGGTATATAATGTATACTTGTAGCTCACCTTAGAATATATTTATGAGAAAAATAAAAACAAATGATTTCTTCACAATTGGTAATTGTGAATGATTCATGTGCAGCATATTTTATAGAGCATATATGTTTGCTTTATATTTCTACTATACACATACACATCTATTTAATACAAACTAGTTTATTTGAAACTTCTATTCAAGAATGGCAATTGTCGGAGTTCATGCTCATTCTTGGTTGGCTCCTTTGCCACATTAGGTAGTTTCTTTGGCCACATACAACACCAATGGCAGTGAAATAAAATGTAGATGATTCAGATTTTGTTTGAACCACCGTGTTTTGCATTTCCTAAAGAAATGAACTAACACTAAATCGTTCTTTTTCTATCCCGGTGTGAATAACCTTTATTGCCTGCATTGATCATCTACAGCAATAAATCGGGAGTTGCACATTTGTGTTCATCTTGACATGCATGATTTTAATATGCACAAATACGCTTGTCTACACCCCAGACTTTTTTTTCCTAAAGAGGATGTTTCAACGAATATCTTCTTTACACTGACATGAGAGAATTTATGGAAAACAAATTCATGTAATTCTTCTCATGACCATGAAATGAAGGAAATTATCCAGCAAGCATTTAAAATTCATTTTGTTTTTCATTCTTCACAGAACTGCCAGGTTTCACAGAGTCCAGAAAAGCACATGGACCAGAACATCCGTTTAAAGATGCGTTCCCATCGGGTAAGCAACCTAGCATGTGAGGAATCTGTTGAGAGTCCAGTACTGAGAGACAATTCATGTCATAAGAAGAAGTGAAGAAGCCCAGTGGGGGTGATGGGGTGGGGGTAGGGGGTAGTGTGTGGGCTGATATGTAAATATATTCCTGACTTGTGATGTATTTTGGCTTCTCTAGATTGTTCAGACAAAAACAGAAAAACTGGAAGGAGATCTGAAGAGAACAAGGGACCAGAGTTATATGTAAGTCTTTGCATAGGTCATCACATCTTTTATAACCCTATTCAGTTCACACTTTCAATACAACATTCATCATTTGTCCATTGGCAATGGGACTGGCCATTTTATGAAACAAGTGATGGAAAATTATATTTTAGTAAAGCTTGGGAAAAAAGGGTGGAATGTGTTGTAATTGTATCAAAAGGTTTATAATTCAAGTACACACACACGCACACACACGCAAGGGCCTAATTTCTCTCTGGTCTTCATAATTTGCAGAAAGACAATGGAAATCTCAAAACTTCTGGCAGAAAAAGAGGAGCTCAAAGTCCAAATTCAGGAGTTTATAAAGGAAAACCACCAACTGGCCAAAGAAAAAGAGGAGCTCTGCGAAGAGTATAAAGAGTATAAAGAAAAGATAAGCAGGTTAAAAAATTTAGATAGCCACCCTGACTTTCTCTTCCTTTCTCAGCTATTTCAATTAGTTTTAATTTTAAACAAGTTTTATAATTCAAATAAAAAAACCTAAGGGAGCTAATTACACTTTGCGCTTGATATTTTACAGAAAAATTAGTTCAGAGGAACTTGGGCAGCTGGAGAAACTGAGGCAAGAATACGAGAGACTCCGCTGCAAGGCTCAGAAAGAAGCTGCGGAGAAAGCAGAGCTCCTACATGAGAATAATGATCTCAAGGAAGAACTTTATAGGTGAGAAATATTTAGATAGCGATTTGACTTTTTCTTTCAAATTCAGATTTATTTATTAGATCCCTTAGTCCAGATATACTGGATAAAAGAAATATTCCATGTATGTATGTATGTATATATGTATGTATGTATGTATGTATGTATGTATGTATGTATGTATGTATGTATAACTGAGTAAGAGAAGATCAATAGTTATAATGGAATGCAATAATAATTAGTAATTAAAGTAACAAATTAATAGGGCTAATATCTCTCTGGTCCTCATAATTTACAGAAAGATAGCAGTGATGTCAAAACTGACCGTAGAAAGTGAAGAGCTCCGAAACAAAACAGAGATTCTGACGTTCAAAAATATTGAACTCACCAATGAAAAAGAGGAGATCTTCAGAGCGTATGAAGAAATACTGTGCAGGTGAGAAATTTTTAGATAGCCACTACAAAATACTTCTTCCAGAATTTCATATTAGGGTCTCCTTATCTTAGAAAGCTTGGAAAAACCTGACATTCTCCTTACTTTAGAAAGAAATTAACAAACTATGTCTCTTATTCTTTTACATATACAAATCTAGGAGTTAGTCTCATGGAATGGGAAGATACGTATAGAAGAGACTTTTCAATCTCCATCCCCCGGTGCCCAACAATATTTATATACTTTCAGAGTGAGAGTTTCCTGACATCAAAACAGTTCCCGTTATTTTAACTAAGAATACTTGTTGTTGAATCAGATTCACAGCTAACATTCTGATTTTTTTCAGAAAGGAACTACTGAGGATAGGCCGCTGCACCTTATTGACAGACAGAGACCAGATGGAAGACAAGACAGAAGCTCAAGAGAAAATGAAGCCTCAGATGGCAGAATATCAATTGAACCCCAAATGGCTTAAAGCTTCGGTAGGCAAAATTAAAAAATCTAAGGAACCCGGGTCAAATATTCTGAGGTAGCTACAGAAATCTCTCAAACTCCTAAAAGAGGATTCCTCTGAATGGTCAAAACACACCCTGCCAGAATGGCTTAAAGCATCTGCCACCAACCTCCTGGAGGAATGTGCTAAAGCAGCCAGGGAGGATGTGAATGATTGGCTAGAAGCATCAATAAATCATCTCCAGGAAAAAGGGCCAGAAACGTGCGAGTTAGATGTGGAGGGATGGCTAAAAGCATCTATTATAGGCATTCAACATCTACAAAAGTTCAAGTCAGAGTCTCGTGGAAGCCGGAAAAAAATGGATGGCTTGCTGAATCAATAGAAAACCTGAAGAAGGGGACTTCCTGTGATGACGTCACTGTGCTTAGAGTGGAGGGAAGGAAGCTCTCCTAACTTCTAACTCTAACTTCTTTGTTTGGGCTCTTTTTTGAGCACTGTTGATCCTGAAGGGGTCAACAGATTAAAGGGGATACTCTACTGTAGATGCTGGGGTGATAAGGCAAATCGCCCCACGGATAGGAGAAACCCCCTAAACGGACAAGGAGATATCCTACAAAAGTTCAAGTCAGAGTCTCGTGGAAGCCAGAAAAAAAAGGGTTGGCTTGAAGAATCAATAGAAAACCTGAAGAAGTAATGTCCTGAAGGATCTGAAGAATATGTTAAAATGACTTTGAGGATCCTTAGAAAGCCTGTCCCTTTCTAGAGAACCTAGACCAGTTCCTGAAAAATGTCTTCCACAATCCTTGAAAAACCTGGAAGAGGAAGGTCTAAACAAGATGCCAACAAATGGCTTGAAATAGCTATAAAGAATCTTGAGGAAGAAGGACCTAAAATGCCACTCCTAGATACTCAGGAATGCCTTGAAGCCTCTATTAAAAGCATTCGGGATCTACAGAAGTCCAGATGAAAAGGTTTGAAAAATCAATAGAGAACCTCAAGAAGCAATGTTCTGAAGGAACCGTGAAAAATATATTTCAATGGCTTCAAGGATCCTTAGAAAGCTTTGCATTTTGTGAAGAACCTATATCACTTCTTGAAAAATGGCTTCAGCAATCCCTGAAAAACTTGGAAAAGGTCCTGCAACATACAAACAAGATGCCAAAAATAGCTTGAAGTATCTGTAAACAGCTTCAAAGAGGAAGGACCGTGAAGAATCCCATGTGGTCCTCAGGAATGGCTTGAAGCATCTATTAAGGGCATCCAGGATCTCAAATAATCTAAGAAATCAAAAACAAGCAGGGGAAAGACGAAGGAGAGAATGATTTGGGTAGAACTTCCTTGCTCGGAAAGAAACTGAAGGATGGATGGATGGATGGCTTCAAACATCTTTAGCAAGTTCCAGACAGCCTGGTTCTACTGCATCCAAAACAGATATGCAAGCATAGCTACAAACATCTCTGCAAAAACTCAGTCAAGAATCCCCAGAAGAAGCCAAAAACAATTGTGGAAGAATGGCTCTAGGAATCCAAAGAAAATGCCCTGAAGAATCCAAGCAATAGGTGAATGAGTAGCTTGAGATAGCCTTAAATGACTTCCATGAGGGAGGGCCTGAAACTCCCCATCCATTTCATCAGAAGAGCCAAGGTGGCGCAGTGGTTAGAAGCAGCACTGCAGGCTACTGCTAGATCAGCAGGTCAGCGGTTCAAATCTCACCGGCTCAGGGTTGACTCAGCCTTCCATCCTTCCGAGGTGGGTAAAATGAGGACCCAGATTGTTGGGGGCAATATGCTGACTCTCTGTAAACCGCTTAGAGAGGCCTGAAAGGCCTATGAAGCGGTATATAAGTCTACTGCTATTGCTATTGCTATTGCTATTGCTATCTTGGTGAGAAAATGCCCTGAAGAAATCGTGCAATATGAGAAGCAGTAGCATGAGATCTGGGATCAAGTTGACAAAATGAACAAACTGGAAACCTCTCAGCAAGTATTTATTGTTTTGGTTTTTAAGAACTTAATGGGCTTTTTTGGACTGAGTGACATATTGTTTTCTTAATGGACTATGGTATTACCACATGAGCTTCATAATTAACAAACCTTTGTCATCAACAGTTATGATTATCTAGATGCTGCCTTAAGTTGGGTGGGAGGATAAAAGAAAGAGAGGAGGGAAAAAGGAAAAGGAAATAAGGAGAGATTGATATGGAGGAAGGAAAGGAAATAAGGGCCAAAGAACAAGCACAATTTATGCCAAAATGCCAAGAATGGATAGACAATGGTAGAGCACAGAGAAACAAAGCTTTGGAAGTGAAAAGGAATCAACCAAAATCAGGAGGGTCCCTTGACTGCAGCATTGCCGACATAACAATTCATCTTATGGGGAAGGGAAGAGATGCATTATCAGGAAACCTCTCGAGACTTCCATGCCCATCAGACAGTTACAGACCATGGTCTCGTCCACAGTCTGGGCTATACACTCAGGGCCTTTGAGTATCTTCATTACTACAGGGGAATAACTTATGGGGTTCCCAGCAGCTGGACAGAGATCATTGGACCTGAAAGTGTGGCAGCATGAATGGATTTCCAGAAAAATTGCAGACTACGGGAATCCTTAGAATCCCAAAATGCTGCACAGCCGTTTGCACTACTCAGGTGATCCTGAGGATCAGGCAAACATCCAAGTGGTCTCAACAACTCTCTAAAACAATGGTTCCCAAACTTGGCAACTTTAAGACTTGTGGACTTCAACTCCCAGAACTGCAGAGCTGCCTGGAGAATTCTGGGAGTTGAAGTCCACAAGTCTTAAAGTTGCCAAGTTTGGGAACCACTGCTCTAAAAGAATGCAAATGACCAGCTGTCTGCAAGGAATATCAATCCTCTCCTTCCCACCACCCAATCAGAGCTGAAGAAGCTTCTTGAATGAAGAGGGAAACATCTTCTAAGACTTGATTGGTTCTTCTATTTAATTTGCCTTCTGCAGGTACTTAATTAATTCTGAAATCTCCTCATTAACTGGTGTGTTCATTGTGTTTGGATACTCAAGGAACCATTTTTTTCAGCCCCTGGGCCATTGCGTGATACTTGGCGAAAAACACACACACAGACAGACACATAAACACATCTGATTTATCATATGAAATGTATTTTCTTTCAATAACAAAGTAAATTTACAATCAAACGAGGATCTCTGGTAAAACAGTCTCTCACCAGAAATCAACTGGATCCATAAGGTATCTGGGCAGACCACCAGAATGCGTCTGGCCTTGCGTGGGCATCCCAAAGCAGGCTGCAGCACTACCAAACCATCAACTCACACTATGGCATATGCCAAGGATAGGAAGTGTTGCCTGTTTTTCTGCCCAGTGACCTCCCTGTCTGAGGAAAGATGCTGGAGAGGAGTACAAGCCCTTTGCCACTTGGTCTGTGAGGGAAGAACCCAGGCTCTGCTCTCCCCACGTGAAACGGAGTGCATCGTCTCCATGCCAGGAGCAGCTGTCCTCCCAAGACCAGAGTTCTGGGCTGGCTTGCTGATTCCACAGCAAAGACAGCTAGTATTTGGGCCCAGGAAAGAAAGCCTTCCGTTCCTTTCATTCTAGGTTAAGCTGAAAGAAAAGAGCTCACAAAGGGCCACATAATACTGTACTACACCCACTCCTGCCAAATGATCTCACCTAATGGTTTCATCTAGTGTTGGGATTAAAAAGGAGCAGCAACAAACTCTGGACACTCAGACCATGCTATTCATATGCTTGCCCAGTGCTTGGAGGCTTTGAATTTCACCATAGGGAGGAACGGGGTCCACCCACCTCAACCCTGGCTCTCAGTGGGGTATGCGCTCCTCAAGAGACAGCCGCTAGGCAATTTGGGTTTTCTCTGGACTCACAACTATTGTTCCAGGAGTGGCTGGTAACTGCCTTTGCACAGAGCTATCTCCTGCAGCCATTCTTGGACTGAGAGGAATGCTCACAGTCTGTCACAAATTGGTCCTTTCACAGTTGGAGTCATGCAACGGGCTGTACAGCTAGTCATGTTGTGGAAACTTTCTGGTTTTTTCTTAGGCACAATACAAAGTCCTGGGCATCACTTTTCAAGCCACAAATACAGAGATCCAGGATACGTGCCTCTCTCTGAGGGTACATGCCCATCCGACCATGTCAGATAGGGTGGGTCCCTCTTGGTCCCCTCGCTTAGATGTTGTCACCCAGTGAAACCTAATTAGCGCATCTTTCCCATAGCTGCCCTGCCCTGTGAAAGAGGATTATGAGATCCAGCAACCTATCTCCATCCCCTTACTGGGTGGTAAGGAGACCGCAAACAGCTGGTTCTTTCCCCAATACATGGGGTAGGTCCAGAAGGTGTGGTGGTAGAGGGTAGGAAATGATTTTGCAGGTACCATATGGTGTACAGTTTGTAGTTAGTATCGTTTTGTTGGTTTTTATATTTTATTGTTATGCACTGACCCATCAGGCATATTGTGTATAAGATGTGTGTCCACATCAATCTCTTAAAGTGAATGAGTTCAGATTCTGGGTTCTTTTGGTCTCTGGTATGGTTCACTGGGTTTGTTTGCTTGGATCTGCAGGGGAAGAATTTCTGTGGTTTTAAAGACTGATTCTAAAATGGCAAAAAACTCTGACCGATTAGCATTGTGTATGTTATAGTTGAGGCCTTTCTGGCATATTGTGCTTCCCAGTAGAGAATGGTCAACTGGATGTCTTGACTATTCATTTGGGCTCATTTGCCTCTTTGTTTGTGGAGTTTAGCTTGAGTAGTTTGATTTGGAAGTTTGTTTTCCTTTTTTCAGCTTAGAGATGGAGTCATGACAGTATCAACATTTTTGGGTTTGTTCCAGTTGCTCCTTGAGGTTGTTTATGGTGCATCACCATAAAACACAAATCAACTAAGTAGCTTAAGACAAAACCAGAGGCCATCTACAACATGTGGAATAAGGGCCGCTATGTAGGACAGAGAAACAGGCTGCATCCATAAACACCAACTGGCAGTCAGAAGACACATACACACAAACCCCCCTTAATCTTACAACACATACACAGACTCAACTATAGTTTCAATTGGGAAACTGTGACCATCCTAGACCAAGCCAAATCCAAAAAGAGAGATTAACACAGTGGGAAGGGACTTTGTAGGTCCTCTAGTTCAACTCCTCCCTCCACACAGACAAGCAGGAGACTCTACTCAGACGACAGTTGAGTCCCTTCTTGAAAGCTTCCAGTGATGAAGCTTCCACAACATCTTAAGGCAAGCTATTCCATTGGTTGATTGCTCTCACTGTCAGAAAATGTCTCCTTATTTCCAGGTTGAATCTCTCCTTGTTCAGTTTCCATCCATTATTTGTTGTTTGGCCTTCAGGTGCTTTGGAAAACAGCTTGACCCCCTTGTCTCTGTGGCAGCCCCTCAAATATTGGAACACTGCTATCATGTCTTCCCTGGTCCTTCTCTTCACTAGACATTGAGCCATCCAGCAATGGACACATAGAGATAAATCACATTTACACATCATTCAAAAGAGACAATAAAAAAGCTAAGAAGGAAACAAAAAGACTAGAATGAATCTTCTCCAGTAGTCTACACCCTTTTAAGCAGGGATTAACACCAAACAACCAAACCAAAAAGAATATCCTAACCAAGGAGAAAATCATACCCCCAACACTGACATGGCAAATTACAAGTAGTCCTCAATTTATGGCCATAATTCAGACTAGAATTTCTACTGTTAAGGAAGGCAGTTGTTAGGTGATTCAAACCCAATTTTAAGACTTTTTTTGCCATGGTTCTTAAGTGACAATGGTAGACCAAAGACAAAAAGGGATGACCAAGATTGTATATGACATACACCTAACCTAGAGAGCAGCTCACTGAATCAAAGAGATCCTTGGGAACTAGGAATTATGCCAGTGAGAGCTGGATGATTCAGGAAGATAACCATCAAAGTTAAAGAGTCCTCAATGATAGCCTATCAAGAAATCTCAAGCCAATGGAATATGTTCGAGGACTGACAATAGCAAATTTGGCAAGGAAAAAAGAAGAAAGAAAGAAAAACAAGAACTATTAGAGGAAGAACTTTAAAAATTGGAAGCGGATCTGCAAAAACATCTATAAAAAACCAACATAAAGGGAAAGAGAGATTTGAGAAAACATAAACTTAATTTGAAGTTTTGAAGAAGAAATGGTTCAGAAAATTAAAATAGCTAAACAACTTTGTTTTTTGACAACGCAAACAAGTGTGGTTAGCCCACAAACTAAAAAAAGAAAAAGAGAAGAGAATAATGCATTAATTACAAGATGAAAAGGGAAACATACAACACTGGAAGGAAGAAAAAAAATATAATACAAAATTTCTTTTAATATTATACAGCCATGAAAACATACCCACAAAATAACATTGAACAATACTTAAATAACATGATTTTTTTTAAAAATTGGGGAGACCAAAAGAGAAATGTTAAATGGAAAAATTACAATGATGGAATTATCACAGGCAGTGAAGATCCCAAAAAAATGACAAGACACTGAGCCCAGATGGAATATCTGTTGAATTCTATAAGAACTTACAGGAACTAATAGAAACAGTAATCCTGGATTTGTATAATGAAGCACTTACAGAGACTAAATTACCAAAAACATGGACGGAAGCATACATAGCACTTATACCCAAAGAAGATTCGGACCATCAAGAAATAAAAAAAATTATACACCCATTTCATTATAGAATACAGACTAAAAAATATTTACATCTGTAATTGTGGAATGATTTTTAAAAAATACTAAATGAAACTATTCACGCAGATCAAAATGGATTTCTACCGAAACGACAATTGAAAAATAATATGAGAATAATTATAAACACACTAGAATATTATGAAGCAGAGCCCAGGAAACAAGTTGCACTGATTTTTTTGGACGTCCAAATGACCTTTGACAACTTGAATTGGCAATTCATTACTACACAGTTAAAAAACAGGCAATTTGGAAGGAAATTTATGAAGATGGTAGAATCAATATATTCAATTCAAATGGCAAAAGTACTAATAATGCAGATGTTACAGAGAAATATAATATTTTGAAAGGCTTAAGACAAGGATGCCCCCTATCGCCCTTATTATTTATTTTAACGTTAGAAGGGCAACTAACAGAAATTAAACAGGGACAAGAAATAAAAGGACTAAAAATTGAAAAAGAAGAATATAAAGTCCAGGCGTTGCGGATGACTTAGTATTCATTTTAGAAGAACCATTAGAAATGGGGTCCGAATTAATAGGAAAATAAAGAGGAATTCGGCAAAGTAGCAGGACTTAAAATCAGCAAGAGCAAAACAAAGATCATACCCCAAAAACCTTACTAAAAAACAAGGAAGAGAATCGGAAGAAATAATGGGCATGCAGATAGCAAAAAAAAAAAAAAAGGTCTGTTCCACCCTTGACATGGGTCAGTTGCCACTTGAGAACATTAACCAGTGTTATGTTCCGGGCACAGATGTGTCCAAAGGATTTCCCCACAGGCAAAATAGGATGGTAAAGTTAGATGATAATTCACCAGAGGGACGAAACAAAGCAGACACATGGTGGACATTGAGAAATCCTCAATAGTTTTTGGAATCGTTTGTTGAAATGGTGTGACTTCAAGATAGCCATTGTTGCAGAAAGGAATCCACCCACTGAGATGCTCTCATGACTTGCAATGGTTCTACTCCATCACACTCTAGAGTCAAAGAACTTTTGGTATAATGAACATAGTAGAAGCATTCCTAAAGTCCAACTTGATAAACAACCAAGAGGTTTTCAGGTGTTCTAGTTGTTCTGAAATTAGTAAAAAAGGAAATAATGTTTCAATGGTGTTCTATTCCAAGCTCCAGTATCACATCATAGTGGACAGCCATTGGTTGATTTGTGCACTAGAGGGGATTGGAGGGTGTGTATGGTACAGAAGAACCTCTGGTCATGACCATAATTCATTCCATAATTTTGGTTGCAACCTGATTAGGTCATGACCCAAACCTAACCAAAATTAAAGCAAAATTAATGCAATGGCCACATGAGGACATTGTTGCTCAGTGCTTACAAAAAAATGGCCGGGAAGGGGAAATTGGCAATGGGCATGGTTGATCACCACCCAAGTATGTGTTCGTGAACAGATTCAAAACTTTTGTGAATTTCTTGGTCAAAACCCGATTTGGTCATGATCAGAAGTGTTCATGACCAGAGGTTCTACTGCCATGACATTGAAACCTCTAGGTGTTTTGAAAAAGGAGGACATGATGTTTGGGCTTGGTTTGCCAGAACGTATCTCCATGATAACAGGTTTGTGACTTCAGACTGACATTTTGCTGTTATAAGTACCCGCAAGCACAGCTGAATTGTTGAATTGGGCCCGGATCCTTGGTTTCTGCTAACTCTTTCAGAATTTCTGCCAATCCTTCCTGAAACTGGATGTTCTGGGTGAATTTCATTCTACAAAGCGTGTCTTCCAAAGACGAGCATGCAATTGTCAGTCCAAAGCTTAAGAGCAGAGTCAGAGTTGTCAGCCAGTCCAAGGATTGAAGGTTCAAATGTGAAATTAATACACAGGGATCACATGTGAGCTAACCCTCCTTTCCTGCTAAGAGCAGAGAGGGAGCAAGTCTGTTCTGTAGGCCGTCACTCCTCAGAATGTTGTTTCAGCAAACTGCCACTGTCTGATTCTTTACTCTGTTGTTAGGCAACTAACCGAATGGAACTTTCCATGTGTTCTCCTCTCTCCTTTCATGGGCCATGACTGGTCAATGCTTCAGGAGCCAAAATAAAACAGCCAAAGGGACAAAGCACAACCTAATCTTGCCCCCTTCTGGAAATAACATGGTTTAGTTAGATCACCATTGATCATAATTTGAACCTTCTGAGATGTACATATTGACTTAATTCCTTGAATAAAATTGTTGTCAAAGTGCATAATTTCCAGAACTTTAAACAAAAAAGACCAATTCCATTCAAAAGCTTTCCCTGCAAAACATGCCTTGTTTTTTATGTTGTAAATATCCTAAGGCATCCAATAAAGTTTTCTTTGATTAACAGAACAATAGAGCTGGAAGAGACATTGGATGACTTCTACTCCAACCCACCCTGCTCAAGAAGAAGACCCGACACCATAACTGGCTGTCCAATCTCTTCTTAAAAACCACCAGTGATGGTGCAGCCACGACTTCTGGAGACAAGGCGTTCCACTGATTAATTGATTTGGAATTTCTGAAATAGGCTGAATTCAGATCCCCCATCAAATTCAAAACCACTAAAACCATTTCTGGGGTAGGACTCTCAGTCAAGAAGCAGATGAGACCACCACGTATATGAGGAACCATTGGGAATTTAGGGCAAAGGTTTGCCATTCACCTTTGCTATTAGAACTATGATATCCTTATATTGGTGGCATAAGGGCACCCCTTGTCCCCCTTCATATTCAAAGATGCCCAGTTCTTGTGAGCCATGTGAGGTTCACCCCTAGCACCTATCCACAGCTAGACAAAACATGAAGTCTGTGTCATGAAACACTGATTGTGATGACTTTGACTGCTAAAAGAGACAATAAAATAGGCTAAGAAGGAAACAAAAAGACTAGAATGAATCCTCTCCAGTAGTCTACACCCTTATAAGCAAGGATTAATACCAAACAACCAAACAGAAGAGAATATCCTAAGCAAGGAGAAAATTAAACCCGCAATCATGACATGGCAAATTACAAGTAGCCCTCAATTTATTACCATAATTCAGACTAGAATTTCTACTGTTAAGAAAGGCAGTTGTTAGGTGATTCAAACCCAATTTTATGACTTTTTTTTTGCCATGGTTCGTAATTGATAACAATGTTATTAACAAGTGAATATTGCTTCCCCCATTGACTTTGCTTGCTGGAAGAATAAGTTGCAAATGGAGATCATATGACCTGGGGAACTCCAACCACTAAAAATACATGCCTATTGCCAAGCACCCAAATTTTGATCACATGACCATGGGAATCATGCAATGGTTGTTAGTGTATTGATTATAAATCACTTTTCCCTGTGCTGTTGTAACTTTGAATGGTCATTAAACAAATGGTTATAAGTCAAGAACTAGCTGTACTGTATATGAATAGGGATCAAACCCTCATACTGATGGTGATGATGCAGTGACGTGTGGTGAGCTTTATGGCTGGTGAGGCAGCAATTGTTTTAGACTTGTGGACTTCAACTCCCAGAATTCCACAGCCAGGCATGCTCAGTTCCGATTTAAAGCGACAGCATTTCCCCCCCTTGTAAAATAAGTTTTCCCATTCTTTTTCTTCTCCCTCCCCATCCTTCCTCCCTCTCCCCCTCCCTCCCCGCTCTCTCAAACGGACACACGCACACAGAGAAGTTGGATCCCTCTCTTACTCACTCATTCTCAAACAAACACAAACACAGAAGTTTGATTGGATATATTTTCCAAAGGCTTGAAAGCAGCTCCTCTGCCATACCTTGCCCCCCCCCCCCCCCATTCCCATGCTGCCTTCCAATCGGAGCCTTTGATTGCAGGTGAATCATGTTGCCTTTTCAAACTTGTAATCAGTGAAGCTGGGCTTATATACTTTTATCCAGCTGTGTGTTTGTGTGTGTGTGTGTCTGTGTGTCTGTGTGTGTGTGTCTGTGTCTGTGTCTGTGTCTGTGTGTGTCTGTGTTTGAAAAGGCAACGTGGTTTTGTATGCAATCAAACTTTTTTAATTCCTCCCCCCTCCCCACACACGAACCTTTTGCAGCTTTTCAGAGACGATTTCAACTCTGCTTCTCCCTGCCCTGCCCTGCCCTCCCCTCATGAAAGGCCAGAGCTCTGTCAGACTGAGCTAGTTGCTCCCAGAGAACTCTAAAAAGCCTCTAAAAATGCCCTTTATAGGAGGCGAGAGAATACGTGCCTCATTTGCATAAGGATTTTTTGCTTGTTAACCCTTGGTTATCTCTTAAAAGGCAAAAAATTCCTTATGCAGAGGAGGCCCCTAGTTCTCTGGCCTCCTCCTATGGTTAACACAAAGCACTTTTCCAAGTCACTGTGAATCTGGCAGCAACTACCTTGGCGTTAATTATTTTTTTTAAAATCTTTAAAATTCTTTTTCTTTTCCTCATGACTGGTGAGGCCACGCCTCCCTTGCCTCTAGTGACTGCACATCCCTGGACCATGATTTGTGACATTGTGTAGGCCAGGCCAAAGCTACACTGGCCCAATGTTTCCTCTTTGCATTGGGTAGACCAGGCCAAAGCAACATGGGCCAGGCCCTTACATTTTCCAGGACAACCCAGGGGTGGGTTTTGACCAGTTTGCACCGGTCCCTGCGATCCGGTTGGTCGCCGAACCCGGAAGTAAGTAACTTCCGGGAACGGCGACGCCCCCCCCACGCCCGCGCGTGCCCGCACACCCGCGCCCGCTCCTTACCCGGTTTTTACGAATTCTGCGCTTTCCACGCATGCGCAGAACGCATACAGCGCCTGCGCGATCCTCCAGGAGCAGCTGGAGCATTGCGCAGATGCTAGTACGCATGTGCGCGCCGCGTGCGTGCGCGAGGATGCCACCGGCCTCGTTCCAACCGATCCGGTTGGAACGGGGTGAGAAACCCACCCCTGGGACAACCCCATAGGCCAGATCCAACCACATCATGGGCTGCATTCAGCCCACGGGCCTTGTGTTTGACACCCCTGATGTATACTATATGCCCCATATATGAATTATGTTCTAGAGATTCATTTAATCTAGAACTGTGATGGCGAACCTATGGTATGCGTGCCAGAGGTGGCACCCACAGCCTTCTCTCTGGGCAAAAACGCTGTCACCAGCTGCTCTACTGGTTTCTGGCAGCTGGTTTTTGCAGACACTGGAGCACCGGAAAATGGCCCCAAAACTGGCCAAAACTGTCCCCAAAACAGGCATGTGCTGTGTTCGGATTTCCAGTGCTCCAGCATGCGCACACACACACATCCTTGCCCATGCACGCACGTTCCACTTTGGACACTCAGTGCTGCAAAGGTTCACCATCCCTGGTCTAGAACCTCCAATAGAGATATCCATTTCAAATTGTCAAAGGCTTTTTCCACCTCTAAAAATATTACCTTTTTTGAAGTTGACATGCTATAGTGTGCTTATCCTCTTCCTATTTGAAATATTACCTGTCTGGTTTGTATCATTTTAGAGATATATTTTCTTATATGATCAGCTAATGCAGTAGTCAATCTCTTAGATTCAACTTTTAATAAAGAGATTAGTGTAGAGTGAGGTTTCTTTAGCAATTTTCTTGTCCCTGTATTAAGGTTTTGTACATGACTTTTTATATCTTTGGCATTGTTTTTGCTGTTTGAATTGCAATCACTGTCATAAAAAGTAGTTCCACCAGTTTTAGGTTCCTCTAACTTTTTGTAATATATAGTAGTTTTCATTTTGGGGGGGCCTGCAGCCTTTCAGTTTTGATTTGGAGGCAGGGTGGGATAGACAACAATTTCTATTATTTATGATGGTATATATAGCATTTTATTTTCTTTCTCTATCACAGTTATTGTCCTTCACTTTCTCTTTTCTGATTTGATATTAAAATTTTATTTGTAGTTGCAAAATGGCTTAATTTTTTTTAAAAAAGTTTTTCAATTTACAATACATCTACATACAAATTGTTGTTTGACTTTTTTTAGTTTTCTATCCTTGCTATATTGGATTGATTTTGTGACTCTGTTTTAGTTCCACTTCCTATTGTGAATTCCACCTGCTCTTTCTTCTGGTTCACTGCAAGCCTTCTGAGAATTATTCTCATGTAATATTTACTAATTTTCCATATGGCTGTCTTTGATGTCCCAGGTATCACATTTCAGTTTTTAAAAGTGTTTTAATTCTTCATATTTGGGTGGTATGTCTTCCAGAAGTGATAACATGACATATATCTTCCATATAAATGGCAATTTTCTCCCTAAAACCATGATATTAAGAGTTGTGGTGGTGCAGTGGTTAGAATGCAATGTTGCAAGCTAATTCTGCCAATTGTCAGCAGTTTGATCCTGATCAGTTCAAGGTGACTCAGTCTTCTGTCTTTCCGAAATTGGTAAAATGATGATCCAGATTGCTTGAGGCAATATGCTGACTCTGTAAACTGCTTAGTGTTGTGGTCCACTGGCGGCCTGCGAAGCTGGTAGCAGAGTCAGCTGGCAGCGAGGAGATTGGGAGGGGAACATGGGCCAGTCCTGGAGTATGGAGAAGGCTCGGACAAGAGTTCTGTGTCAGAGACAGAGAGCAGGCCAGGGCCATCTGGCAGTTTTATGCTATCTCCGGAGCCTTCAGAGTCAGACAGCAGCAAGGCAGAGGAACAGGCTTCTACTGTTCCCAGTGCACACATGCACAGAGCTGCCAAAAGGCAAGAACAGTTAAGACAGAAGGGATAAACTCGAGAGTAAGGTTTGGAGGTGATTGGCCCCTCCCATAGGACATAAAGGAGGAGCAAAGGCACATGAGCCTTTGCAGGAAGCAACTTGGTTCCTGCTGATCAATTTATCTTCTGAAGCTCTGTTTTGACTCTGCTCCATGTGGCTTTGCCAAGCTAAGGTCTTTGGCAGCAGTTTAAGGAAGATAAAGGTGGCTGCTTGTCAGCGTTATCCCAAAGGACTTTGGCAGCCTATTGTAGGACTCTTTACAACTTTTTGGGACTCATTATGGGCTGTGAATGAACATAATTCACAGCCTTTGAAATGAAAAGGTTTTTGGAACTAAGCATGTGTTTTTTACTGTATCAGGAAGTCTAGGTCAGAACATTTAGAGATGGCTGCAAAGCACTGTGAAGTGGTATACAAGTCTAAGTGCTCTTGCTACATTAAGATTGGCTATGTTTTGATATACCATTGGACAGACATGTGATTTGTTAATAGATAGTACAAGAGCCTTGGATACCCAACAAATGTAGATGCTTGATACATTTGATGCCTGGCTGAAAAAAAGTGTAATCTCTTGCTTCTGGAGTTTTCAGTCTTCAAATATCCATCAAAACCAATGTCATAAACTGGAAAACTTTTTAAAAAAAAATTTTAGTTGATTTATCTCAATTTGGCTCTGGCACTGTATGTAATGTCCTCTACAATGGTTATATTCCCTTTTGCAGTTTCTATTAGCATATGAAAAAATATTTCACAGAATTGTTCTTTGTTTTTCTTGGAGCATAGATAGATGTCGAGACTAAAACTTTGATTTCTTTTTTTCGGCTTCAGGATTAGAATCATTAGTTTTTTTCATCTTTAAATGGTTCTGACATCTAACTTTTGGAATAAATTATACTTTTCAGCTCCTTCTGTACTTTAGAGGTTTACATTTAAATAAACATTGCTTCTTCAAAAGCTATAATAAGTGTGTTGCCATCAAATATGATATACGGGACATTTCAAACAATACACATTTCCCAAGGGAGTTGTCCCTCTAATGGTTATGACCTTGAAATCATTGATTATATTTTATTGCACTATAACTTGTACAAGAGTTTTCAGCAGGCTATTATCTTGATCTCAAAATCAAGATCAGGAAGGGATACCACTGAATATGTAAAACCTCACTTGCACATAAAAATTCTAAAATTACAACTGCTGAATTTTTAACTATGGCTTTAACTTGACTAATACACTAATAAGTTGTTGCTGCTGTTACTATTACTATCCAGACAGATAATTTAAGATAGATTATTATTACTTTTTTATTTGTTTTTCTAGTTCAAAGTTGTTTGTTTTGACAGATTGGTCTTGTTTTATGTGTATCTCTGGTAAACAAACAATATGGGTATTCTGTGCCTCTATGTGTTTGGTAAAATTGTCTTTCTTTTGCTTGGTAAATTAGCAATAGCACTAGCACTTAGACTTATATACCGCTTCATAGTGCTTCACAGCGCTTTCTCTAAGTGGTTTACAGAGTCAGCATATTGCCCCCAACAACCTGGGTCCTCATTTAACCGACCTCAGAAGGATGGAAGGTTGAGATAACCTTGAGCCTGGTGAGATTCAATCTGGCAAACTGCTGGCAGCCGGTGATCAGCAGAAGTAGTCTGCAGTACTGCACTCTAACCACTGTGTCACTGTGGCTCTTAAATCCATTTTCATTTTAAAAGGATTTATACAGGTCAGTTACAAACAGTCAGTTCACACCAGTTCGGGAGAACCAGTTTTTAAGTTCCTGAGCAGTTTGGTGAACTGGTTGTTGGAAGAAATCATTAGGGCAGAGAACCAGTTGTTAAATTATTTGAATCCCACCACTGCTTACAACCATAGACTTAACAACCACTTGAAGTTATGACAGCACTGAAAAAAATGACTTACAACTAGTCCTCACACTTACTACTGTCGAAGTGGAAACATGATAAAAATTGGGGATTTGGCAGTGTATTTATTACGGTTGCAATGTCCTGATGTTATGCACTCATCATTTGTGATCTTTCCAGGTTTCTGAGAAGCAAAATAAAATGGGGGAAGCCAAGTTTGCTTAATGATCATGTGATTCACTTAATGATGGTTGTAAAATTGGACACAAGTCATTTGGTGATGGAAGTTCTGATTACAATTGTGGTCATAAGTCAACAACTACCTGTATTGTTTGGAATTTCGTTTCAGTTTAATAATGCAGCTAAACTTAATAACCACTTTTCCTTAAATATTTCTGCCCAGAAGTAGCAAAAAGTCCATTAAACATACTCATAAGTTTATAAAAATATGCATTGAACCATATTTATTTCTGTTGCTCCTAATAATCCTAATATTTTCTTTATGAAGAAGCTGTTATAGAATTTCATTTCCATCCAAATTTTATTTTTTTCCATCTCATGTCTTCATGTTTTTAACAAGTGCACTTTGTAAATCCAATAATGAATCATTTCCAGATTACTTTTGACCTGTTGATTTATCATTTATATTTCCACTTTAATTTTCTTCTCTGTCCATGACTTATTTTATTTCTCAGAATTTCAGCATTGATTAGAATTTGTTTTATGTCTTCATCCTGTTGGTCTGTAAATTCTTCCAAATTATTCTCATTTATATCTTTCATTTTATCTTTAAAATATTTTTATTAGTGCATTTACATGTGCAAATATTGTTGCTATCATCATAGTTGCATACTACTTTTCTATTTTTTCAAAAATCTTTTGAACTGTCTCCAGTGTAATATCATTCATTTTTGCAAGTGTCACTTTTAATCATCAAATTCAAAAGTATAAAAGCAGCTTTTCTTTCTTGTTTTTCCTTCTGCCTGAGATCCCTAGTCCTTTTAGTGTCCATTTAGGCTGTCTCAAATTTATTTTGCTTCAGTCTATAATTTCTTTCCTAAACAATTTCTGTTCCCACAAATCTACTGTTAGTCTTATAATTAATTGAAACAAAATACTTACATTTTTTATTTTTATTTTTTGCAAAAGTTGTAATATCTCAAATGTTAAATGAAATACTTCAAATTTATCTGATCCCTTAATTTGTTTAAACTTTCTTGGATTAAATTCTTATGTAGATTTTTGTCATTTATGTTATAACTATAAATCTTTAAATTGTTATTTTCTCCTCTTCTTTCTGGAATGAAGGATTACTCACCAGGTAGTTTTTCAAACTTATTGTTTGGAACACCTTGATGGTTTTCCTTGTCTTCTGGCATTGAAACCCATGAGTTGACTGATGAACTGTTCTCTTAAAAAGGAGCAGCTATCTGGAACATAGTTAGTTGATCCCTCATCCTTGCCTTATCTACAGAGATTCCATTGCACAAACTCATTGCCAGTCCATTATTCTTGGCTGCATCATCATCTGCTGCTTTGGAGACCTCTTAGCTTTCCATTCCTTCACTCAGAAGTCCACATTTTGGGAATTGTAAACCACCAGAAACAATGTTTCTGGCAAACTGTACATTATAAATTAAGATGAGGAATAGATAATTACAATTTCAATATTAAAAAAATAGAAAGTTGTATTCAATTTTTTAGCCAATGATGGTTTGTGCTGTAAGTTTTTTCATGATGCACATTGCCATAATTATTATTTTTCCTTCTAGTACTATATCCATATTTACATACTGGAGAACATTCATTAGATACAATGTTATGGTGGATATGCGGCTTAGTTTAGAAGAACACCTGATGGCCGTGACTAGGGGGGGCTTTTACCAGGTTCGCCTGGTACGTCAGTTGCACCCCTTCCTGGACCCTTCCTGGATCGGGATGCTCTGTGCACAGTCACTCATGCCCTCGTCCTTTCTCACCTGGACTACTGTAATGCTCTCTACATGGGGCTGCCCTTGAAGAGCACCCAGAAGCTTCAACTGGTCCAGAATGCAGCTGCGTGGGTTGTCATCAGGGCACCCAGGTACTCCCATGTTACACCCCTTTTAGGCGGCCTGCACTGGTTGCTGGTTGTCTTCCGGGTGCGATTCAAGGCACTAATTATGGCCTCCTCAGGGTGCCGTCGGCCAGACAGTGTCGGCTAGTGACTCCCAGGGGGAGAGCCTTCTCTGTGGGAGCGCCTTCCCTCTGGAATGAGTTGCCCCCGGAGCTTTGTATAAACCCCGACCTCCAGTCTTTCTGAAGCACCCTAAAAAGTTGGCTTTTCCAGCAAGCCAACCTGGCCTGAACAAAACAAAACAAATTATTGATTACTGTTAATTTTAATTTGAATTCTTTTAAAAAAATGTCATTGTCAATTTTAATTGGGTTTGGGATATTCTATTTAATTTCTTTTTAACTTTTGTATTATGTGTTTCTTTTAATGTTGTACACCGCCCTGAGTCCTTGGGAGAAGGGCGGCATATAAATCAAATAAACCTAAACCTTAACCATGGTGGAACAACCTTAAATACATAATAGAAACCCTAAGGATTATAATTTGAGGACAGATAATTATGATCCATTGGTTTAGGCACCTTGACCAGTGATATATTAATCCTACGAATTATAGTTCAATAGTAGTGTCAAATTTGATTGTTGTTTCTTAATAATGTACTGCAAAACACAACTATATTTGAAGCCTAGGAATTAAGCATCTTCTGGAGAGGGAAGATATAGAGGCTTCTCATATGAAATCTTTTTTAAGAGGGACAAACTTTACACATCACAATAAAAAGCAATGAGGCGAGAAAGGCCGCAGATACAACAAGGGCAAATAAATGTTTTATGGCATTAACAAGGGTCTCTGCCCATGATATATGTCCCGGTTTTCTAATTGTGTCTCAAGTGTAAGTATATGGGATACTTAATACTTTCCCTGCTTGTAATTGATTATTCCTCTAATGCTATAATTTTCCTTACCTCTAAAGTTTGTTCTTCCCCATTAGCCTAGACCTTTCCCAAGTTATCTATTTGGTTCCATCCCATTTCTTTTATCCTTCACATCTGCAAATCCTTATTCTCCAGATCTGACTTTAATTGGCATAAGAATGAAGTCCTTACACTTCTATTGGTTACATGGTCTCTTCTGCAATCTCTAATTTTTCAAAGTCAAGTAAATATTAGTGAAGTCTACAGCACCATTCATTTAAAAATATAGTGATGTTTATTCTTCTCACGGTTAATTAATAAGAATCAAAAATGACTTTACTTTTTAAACTATCACTTCACAAAACAGAGAAAACAGGGCTTTCTCCCTCAAAGGACTCTCAATGGATATATTAAAAGCCATTTTCAGTGCCATGGATGTTTTTTTATAAACACTGAACAATTTTTTTTACCTATACAACTTCATAGATTTAAATTAACCCAAATGAATAATTAATTATATTTTATTACCTCATTAACTTAATTATAATATTAATATTCATTAAGTCTGGTTTTTGAAGCCTATTAACATTGTGATAGTGCTCTAATAAACTCATTATCAGTTTAATTGCAGATCTTACACACAAAATATTAACAAAGAATAAGAACATTACATGATTACAATAAAACTTCACAATTACGGGAAACTACAGAATTTTATTTCTCACTCACACATCCCTGAAGCCAACTTTTTAAACAAACTCTTATTAAAGTTTTAATACAAAGAAAAAACTAATCAAAATAATGTAAAAGAGGAAACGTAAAAGGAAGGAAGCAAAGCGACAGCTAAAAGTGCAAGAAAGGGGAAAAAGGTAAAAGAAAAATGAAAAACAAAGAAAAGATACAAGTACAAGTAGCTTCCCATTATCTTTGTAGAAGTAATAAGCACAATTATAAATCTACCTCTTATCTAAAGTTACAGAATGACTCTTCTTTCTATATGCATCAAAACATAAATAATAAGTTTAATTTTCTTTACATTTTATGCAAAAAGTCCACAAGTGCTTTCTAGTCAATAATAAAGGTAAATATTACATCTTTTCTGATCAAATAACTCAATTTGGCTAACTCAACAAATTCTATCCCGTTTTTCATTGTGGGTACCGTTCAGTGATGGGATTCAAATGTTTTTACTACTAGTTCTGTGGGTATGGCTTTGTGGGTGTGATGTGGCTTTGTGGGCGTGGCTTTTTGGGCATGACAGGGGAAGGATACTGCAAAATCTCCATTCCTGGGGGAAGGATACTGCAAAATCCCCATTGCTTTCCCATCCCACTAACCTGCTTTCCAGCTCCATTCTGTTATTCAGGGCAACAAAAGATCAGCTGGGAGGCTGGGTGGCAGCGGGGGCAGGGCCATCCTACTCAAAATTTCCGCTACCGGTTCTACTGGCTGAATACCACCTCTGATACTGTTCCATGAGCATCAGAGGCACCGTTCAAGGCGCTTCTGGGTTGAAGGATTAGCCTGTGACATCTCCATTGCCTGGAGACCTATGAGGGTCCATTCATGTCCCCATCAAGTATGGAATGGATGATGGGAATTCATCCTGCCATGCAGCAGGACTCAGGTTTCAAATGCAGTCTTGCTAACCTCCAAGTCAGTGTCTTAACCGCATGAGCCACTGTTCTCCTTCCATTTGGGTAATGCTGCATCTTTCCATCTTTCCAATCCCCCCCAAAAGACCCCTAGTCTCCTTTGTATATTTATCTTTAAAATCTTCTGAATTGGTGTATATGTTTGAATCCCAAATTTTCCAGGTTTCTTTAAATACATCCACCAAGCATGATAAAATGTCCCTTCTTCTTGTTCACGTTTCCAACATGGATTTGAAGTGCCCATAAGCATTCTACACAAATTCTCTGGTGATATATGGCAATGGTACATTATTTTATCAAAATTGTCTTTGAAATTATAATACAAAATTGCATTATAGAACTAGCCTCTTATCTATAATTAGCAAAAATGTACATGAGATTTATGTATTATAAGCTGAAGAAGCCAAATTTATCAATTGATTGAGATATAAGGCAATGTAAATTTAGCAACTTAACTGAACTTAACTAAACAGTGGTGGGACAAGAACACAATAGGAATGCACTCTTGTTCCATTATTGTATAATTAATATATTACTAATAATTTAAATTATTAGAGGATCAGCAAGACAATCCAAAGATAACCCTACATTTTACCCTAAAATCAGACTATATTGTGAAATAGAAACAGCAACAAACCTTAATCAATATAACACCATCGAAAATATTGCTTTTATTTTTTCAACTGCCAATTATACTTATCTACCGTATTGGAAAGAACAGCTCTCTGAGATCTGAATCATACAGCATCTTATTTCCTCCTGGGCTCAATGTATATATTGTAAATAGAATTTGCTACATTTATAATTGAGGTAGTTGAGCTAAGAACCTGATCCATTGAACAAATTGGCATATCTCATAAGGGAATTCATTTCCTGTATTTTTGGAGTATAAGAGTGAAAAACAGGCCATTTCCTGCTAGTTCCCCCCCTCCCCAGCCTCCAGGAGCACTCTACAAGCCTCCTAAAGGCTATACATGTCCTCTTTTTTTTGGCAAAAAACGGATCCATTTTCGCAAAAAATGGATGGTTTTTGCCCCCCCCCCAAAAAAAGAGCATGCATAGCCTTTAGGAGCCTTGTAGAGTGTTCCTGGGACTGGGGGGGGGAGCAAAAATGACCCTTTTTTCTTGTTTTTGTCATCCCCAGCCCCCAGGAGCACTTTGCAGGCCTCCCAAAGCCTATGCACGTCATTTTTGTGAAGGAGACGGGGTTTTGGGAGGCCAAAAATGCTGTATTCAGTGTGTAAAATGCACCCAGATTTTTACCCTCTTTTTGGGGGGAAAAGGTTTATCTTATACTCTGAAAAATGCAGTATATAATTGCTGTTTCTTTGTATTGCCACATTTGCATTTTATCTCTGTATTTTATTGATTTTTTTTTAATGGCATCAAATCTTGTATTTTATTTTTGTTTTATCTTATTGACATGGTCATATGACGTATCAATGAATAAACAATTTCTATTACATAAGAACATCTAGACAGAATCAGATATGCTTGGGTCTTTTGGTTTATTTGATTTTTTTTCTCCTTTACTTTTTTCTTTCCTTTCCTTTCTTTTCCTTTTCTTTTCTTTTGACTCTGAGTCAGTGTTGACTTCTGGCAACTGCCTGTGGTTTTCTTGTTAAGATTTGGGAAGTGGCTTGCCATTCTGTGTTTCCAAGGGCTGAGAGATAGTGGCTGGCCCAAAAGCCCTAAATTGGAATTAGTACTCAAGGTTTCCAGCCTTATGCTTCAACTGCTATACTAAACAGGATCTCTCAAATAGCTTATACTCCTGTGAATAAAAGATTTAGAAATAGTATGATGGTGTACAAAACACCAGAAGCTGTTACAGTTTCTAATCATGATGCAGTGGTGGGAAAAACAAAGATGCAAATGAAAATAATCAAATAAGAAAAGAAAATTACTAAAATGACACAAACAAACTCCAGGATCCATAGAAGCAAGACAGGATGAAAGAAGTAGATGGAGAATAACTAACTACAGCAGACTGTGAGTATTAAATGATAATGATAATTGGAAAATAATGTAATGAAAAGCTCAGATAAAGAGAAAGGACTGGATAACAAGTAATATTGTGGAGATCGCAGAGCATCCTGGAAAATGAAAATACAAATAAGAAAAACTATGAAGAAATGCATCAGAAGATTTGGAGAAAAATAATGATCTTCAGAAGAAAAATGGAGAACTGAACGCATAGTGAGGCGAGATATACTTTTAATCAATAAAAATAGAGGCACATAGAACTCAAAATGCTAATATGCTAATAGATGAAATATAAAAATAATTTATTATTAAAGGAAAACTGGACACTTGAGTAATGGCAGCAAAACTATTTTGTGATGATTGCGAACCACACCATCATAATTCAGCCATAGATAACAAGGCTTCTACACGCAGAGAAGTAATATAAGTGATTAAAATCCTGAAAATGGCAAGGCTGTAGGAACGGCAAAAATATTAAAACTAATGGACAAAAGTGGCATAGACTTTTAATAAAATATTCAATATAATGTATAACAACATGACTTGATTCCAGATGACTGGCTAATATAGCAATAGCAGTAGACTTATATACCGCTTCATAGGGCTTTCAGCCCTAATATGAAGTTGAATGTAATTTTTTTAAAAAATAACGTGTCCTTTTTTACAAATATTTTTTTAAACACTATACAACAGGAATTATTAGAATTGTGTAGCTGTTTTGAGTGTGAGCCAGTGTGCATTTAGAGATAGATTAGGTACCAGGGATGCCTCTTTTAGCATATTGCCGATTTAGAAATACTAAATATAAATAAATAAGTAAAATACAAAATCTAGGCATATGATATAGAGATTTGAATGTTGACGTGTCTTGTTTTATTGACCATGAAAAGGTATTTTAATAAGTGCAATATAGTAAGGTGCTATATTGAAAAATCTTGAATTAGATTATAGTGACATAGGCAAGTTTATGAATTTTGTATTGGAAACAAAGAACTAAAGGAAATGGAGTCATTTCAAATATTGCATAATGACACTTTCTATATAATTACTATTGCAATATTATATATGTATTCTAAAGTTATTTTCAAAGGATTTCTAGAATATCAGGATGGTAAAAACTTTATTGGTATTACTTATAATAAAAACCAAAATTCTCAAAATGATATCAAACTCTTAGGAACCAGTAAGTAAAATTTACACATTTTACGCAACCAAGTATATTAACAGAGGGGAAAAAATATGGCCAAACATAAATCTGAAGAAGACAAACATAACAGTTGTGAGTAGAAATAAATTATCAAAACTAAATATTATGCTAGCATGAAAGCTCCCCTACAGAAGATGTGAATATAAATACCCGGATTGTAGATATTTGAATTATATATTGAAGAATAGATAGAATTATATATT
Source organism: Thamnophis sirtalis (assembly GCF_051295495.1). Lineage (NCBI taxonomy): Eukaryota > Metazoa > Chordata > Lepidosauria > Squamata > Natricidae > Thamnophis > Thamnophis sirtalis. The sequence continues at coordinate 76,279,585 of NW_028261385.1, read as the reverse complement.
GAAGAATAGATAGAATCTTCCAGCTCCTTCATTAGCAGGATGAAATCAAGGAAAGAAAACTACACAATTTCAATAATTTGTTTTAATGCAAGGATTAGGGCTAAACTGCAGAATCTTGGAACTTTCAGGTATAATATGTTCACTGAGGCTGAATCTCTTTAAACATTTTGAATTTTCAGATTTTTTTTCAGCGTGGACATTGCTGCTGAGATAAGCTTCTAACGTGCTCTTTTGCCTATCTCTTGGTTGGGGAATATCAAGAGCTAATTATCCAAGAGTTCAGGGATCAGAATATTAGCTTTTGTGCCATAAATTACAGGAATTTAAACCAATGATCCTTTGAGCTGTCGATTCACAATGGATCTCAGGCACTGTGCTTTATATTATTACTCCACTTCCTATGCAAAGAATAATGTCTCAAGGCAGTTTCCAACAGTTACGGTTCAATTCACCAACAGAAACTACAGTAATAAACACTAGTTAGATACTGGCCTTGCCATGAAGCTTACAAATTAAAACATAACAGGAGGAGTGGAAGTGAAAGGGGAAATTAGTCTGCCAAGAGCAGAACAGAGAGAGGTCTTGACACTGTTTACATAGAGGTGAGATCAAGTTGAATTGTTTTGTTGGTTTCCTTAGGGACTAAAGAGAAGGCAACTGAGACAATTGCAATTTCTTGCTCTGCCCTTGGTCTCCCACTGGTCATTGTTCCTTGCACAGGGCAGAAAAAAAACCACAACCACAGTGCAAGTAGCCTTCAGTTTTACGGATGCAATTGACCCCAACATTTATGTTGTTAAGTGAGAAATTTGTGGAGTTTTGCCCCATTTTGCAACTCTTCTTGCCACCTTTGTTAAGTGAATCACTGCAGTTGTTCAATTAGTAACATGGTTGTTAAGTAAATCTGGTTTCCCCATTGATTTCGCTTGTCTGAAGATCGCAAAAGGGGATCACATCAGCCCGAGATGCTACAACCATCATAAATGTGAGTCGATTGTCAAGAATCCAGATGTAAAGCATGTGCCCATAGAGAATGCTGCAATGGTCATAAGTCTGGGGGGGAAATCTTAATTTGCTTTTTTTGATGTTGTTATAACTTCGGTCACTAAGTGAATGGTTGTAAATCAAGGATTACCTGTATGCAGTGTTACAGGAATTGACATAATGTGTCTTAGGACTTGATGTATGTCAATTTTTTCAGCTTTCAATTTCCAAACATTAGGAGTGCTCAAAAGTTGTGACATGTCTGCAGGGGTGGGTTGCTAATCCCGTTCCAACTGGTTCGGTTGGAATGGGGCCGGTGGCGTCCTCGTGCACGCACGCAGTTCACGCATGCGTCTTAGCGCCTGCGCGATGCTCCAGCTGCTCGCAGAGACTCACGCAGGTGCTGTATGTGCCATCCAGCTGCTCGCGGAGAATCGCACAGGTGCTGTATGTGCCATGCGCCTGCGTGGAAGCGCAGAAGCCTTCAAAGTCCAGTAAGGAGCGTGGGCAGGCGGGTGGGCCCTTCGCCGTTCCCGAAGGTTACTTACTTCTGGGTTCGCCGACCAACCAGTTCGCGGGGACCGCCGCGAACTGGTTGAAACCCACCCCTGCATGCCTGGGGATTGTAAAGATGTGTTGTTTCTTTAATCTAATTTAGATGTGCTTGGTAAGTAACTACATAAACATGGTAACTTTTAAACATTTCGTTTGTTTAATGAGGCAGCAAATATTGCTTGGGATATTTCTTTGTATGGATTATTTGGTCCCTTAGGTTTATGCCATTTCTGGAGAAGCTCAATGCAGGTCTCAAATAAAGTCTCTAAGTCTCAAATAAAGGAACCTTTTTGTGTTTAGCTTAGCCTGCACTCCACTCCGTCACCCATGACTCATATCCACTGGTTCTGTTTTTGAAGCATGGGCTTGACCAAGCTGTAGCCCTTGGACCAGAATGAACTTGTTGGTATGGGATGTCAACTCTCATACAGAAGAGGCATGAAAAGGAGAAGGATAATTATTCCCAATCTGGATGCTCGGTTTTCCTTTCTGTCTGGATAGGCTACTTTTGCCTCCACATAGTTTTGATATTTGATACCTGGTGTTTGGTAAAAGGCACAGCAATGGTGACAGCAATGTGTATTGGATCAGAGCAGCTAAAATTACTTTCCTGTTTATTACCCAGTTTACTTTTGATTCCTTAATGAAAGAGGCACATTTAGCATTCTCTTGGGTCCCTAGTCTTACACCAAAACCTTTTGTTTAAATTGCTCTGGCTCCTGCAGCAAGTAGTCAAGCAGAAAATAAAGTGTCACTTTCCACGAGGCTACTTGGATGGTTGGGGGATGTTATTAAATAATTCAAGCAAAAACAAATGTAGTGTTAATTAAGGAGGCACAGGAAATGGATTTAATGTAGCAATATTTTTGAAGGGCTCTTAGAAAGATCTTGAAAATCTATGCAGCTTTATCCTCAGTAGATGTTATGCATTGTGTAACGTTGCATAAATATCTTTGTGACAAGAAACTATTATGATTTGAATGTTAAATATAAGTGTTATTAAGTCTTGCTGAAAGCCGCAGAATGAAATGGAAAGGGAGGTCTAATTCATTTTCTTGTTAGCATCCATGAAAACCTTTTTTGCTGTTCCACAATCCAACTCCAAACTATGCAAATTTTAAGAAATATCAAGCCACATCATGGGGGTGGACGGGGGGAAACCCAGTTCTTGTAATGTGCTTTGAGTGTATTTTCACACACACTATGAAAAGGTCATCTATGTAATCAAACTTTCAGAATGGAATGGAAATAATTCAGCATATATGTTGGATTTCTGCCTGTCATTCTTGTTTATACACCTTAAATTGATTTAGCCCTTTAGACAGCTCAGAAGAATTCGTTCTTTTGAACTACCCTGCATATAAATTAGAATGTTTCATAGTCCACATTGGTACTATTGGATTCACGGTGAGCAAATTCAACAAGAGGAAAGTTTTCAGATTCATTCATTATATGAGCCTAACCCAGTGATGGGATTCATTTTTTTTACTACAGGTTCTGTGGGTGTGGCTTGATAGGCATGGCGTGGCTTGGTGGCTATGGCAGGGAAAGGATACTGTCAAATCTCAATTCCCTCCACATTCCAGGGGAAAGTTACTGCAAAATCCCCATTTCCTCCTGATCAGCTGGGACTAGGGAGGCAGAGAACAGATGGGGTGGGGCCAGTCAGAAGTGGTATTTACTGGTTCTCTGAACTACTCAAAATTTCCACTACTGGTTCTTCAGAACTGGTCAGAACCTGCTGAATATCCTCTCTGGCTTAACCCAAGCATGGGAAAGAACTGCATCCTTCCAAGGCCTGTAGCCACACTGCCTGCAGCTGAAATGCTCTGCAGATGTCACCACTTATAGTCACATGAGAAAGGATCTCCAAGCATGCAAATGAGCACATCCTTCCTGATTGGGCCAAATCCATTTCCCATGAGGATGCATCCTGTACAGGTAGACAGGACAAGAGAAGGAAGCTGTTACACTGGCCTTGCTTTATTTCTTATTTCCACTTTAAAAATTTTCCATCTCATTTCCGTATAAGTTTGAATTTTATTTTGAAAAGCCTGTGTGGTATTGTAAGATTTTCCTATAAAATACATGTTTTGACATCCACCAACATGCCCTTTAATCATGCTATAAAGCCCTTTATTATTTTCATCAGTAATCTTGTGTATCTCTTTTGTTTTTCCTTAATATATCCATTTCGTAGGCATTTGTTGTTTGTCATCGCTGGGAAAGTGCTCATATTGATAGATCAGTGCATTTAAGCCCCCATATGGCAGTGATGGTGAACCTTTTCAGCACCAAGTGCCCAAACTGGAACCTGCATGCATGCACCTGTATGTGCAAGCATGTGCATGCCAGAGCACCAGAAACCCAAAGACCAGCTGGCCGGTGCGCACATTCCTGTTTTTTGGCCAGTTTTCTCCATTTTTGGGACCATTTCAAGACCATTTTTCAGGCCACCAAAATAGCCTGGAAACAGCTCAAAAATTGGTCCTAAACCCACCCTGAAAATGGTCCAACAAACAGCCTGTTTTGGGGCTGTTTTTGGCTGTTTTGGGGGGCATTTTCAGGCCAGTTTTCAGGCTGTTTTCTGGCACTCTGGCACCCTCGAAGGTCAGTTGCCCTAAACCAGAAGAACATCTGGTGAGGGCTCTATGTATCACTTCTGGCACGAATGCCATAGGTTTGCCATCATGACCATATGGGCTCAGGAAGCATGAATTAAGTTTCACACTGAATTGTATGAGGCTTTCAACTCTACTATCATCAAGAATGGTTTGCTTAACCATGCAAATGGTTGAAACATTTCTACTATGGGACTCTGATCAAGAGTATGAACAGAAAAGGTGAATGAACTAGTGATCTCCCCCTATCTTCTTGCAGAAGTGGGGATTCTATCTGAACTCTTTTTTATTAGCAAGACTTAAAAATACCTCTGTATACTGCTAGTGAAAAGAAACAAGGTCAATAGACAGTCTCAATAGAAATGTCTGAAATGTTTTTATCCAGCCACAGCTTTTGGAACCTACCCCTTTTCTTTAAAAATATTTAAGTAAAAATAAAAATGTATTTTTTCTATCAGAGAGAAAACATTATTTTACAAATACAAGAAAATTTGTGATTATGTTCTTGCAATTCTTTGCCCATGATTAGTCTTAATCCTATGATCTAGCATTCTTACAAAATGCAGATATTATCCTGGGGGTGGGGGACAAAACCCGGGATCACAACTGGACTATGCAAAACATTTAGCTCCTGTTGTTAGTTATGGCATCTATTGGCTTCCATTACTGAAAGCCATTTGCATTGTTATTCATCTATTTAAATTTTGCTTGCTTATCTCTTCATTTGCTATTATTCATTTGAATAGCATTCACTGGGAAATCAAGCTGCCTGTAATGACCAAAGATTGAATATACAACACAGTACAGCTCAAAAGCTCATTTGTTACTCCAGTATTTGTTTTATAATATAAAACAAACAAAAAGAAAGTCTGCGTTTATCCTGGGTTTTTATTTGTAACAAAACACACATGTTTTCACCTGGGAATTATCATGAAGCAAGATGAATGAATTGTAATATTTCACTGCACGTAACAAGACTTTCCATGTCATTACAAACTTCACTATATTGCGAGATTTGTTTCATATATTTAGCATTTTCTCAAATAAAAATGTATACATTGTAATCAGATGAAAGTCAAATATCCTATAATTAACAGTTCCTCTCAATAGCATGAACATTAATTAACTTTTTGTAATCCTTTTTGTTGTATTGGCAACAATACAACAAAAAAAAAATAGTTAGCTCTGTTAATTAAGGTAAAAAAATGTTATCACCTAAATAAATAGAACTAAATTGCAAAGCCACTTTGATGTAGTGATTAAGATATTGGCCTGGAAACCAGGAGACATTGAGTTCTAGTTCTGCCTTGGGCGTGAAGCCACTTGGGTGACTCTGGGCCAATCTCTCTCTCTCTCTCTCTCTCTCTCTCTCTCTCTCTCTCTCTCTCTCTCTCTCTCTCTCTCTCTCTCTCTCTCTCTCTCTCTCTCTCCCCCTCCCTCCTTCCCTCCCTCCCTCTCTCTCTCTCTCTCTCTCTCTCTCTCTCTCTCTCAGCCCAATTTACCTCATAGGGTTGTTGTTTGGGGGGAAAATAGAAGGAAAGAATATTGATATATTACCCCGTTTGAAATATAGATGGGGGGGGAAAGGCATGATAAAAATCTTAAAAAAAACAAGTATTGGGTTAACAAAAAAAATGAATATTTTATTTCTTGCCATTAAAGGGTTATTTGTATTAATTAAGTTAAAGTAACACTAAAAAGTAATATATGTAACTCCAAGTTGTAGATATTTTATTACCCAACTAGGTAATAATATTCCATCAATATGGAATTTGCTTCTTATTTATACACTATCTTGCCAAGGTTGCGGGAATGCAATAGAATAGGAATAAATATAAGTATAATCTTTATTGTCATTGTACTTAAATACAATGAAATTGGTTATAGGAATAGGAATAGGAATAGACTAGACTAGACTAGACTAGACTAGACTAGACTAGACTAGATTAGAATATAGTTGGAAGGGATCTTGGAGGTTTTCTAGTCCAACTCCCTGCTTATACCATTTCCAACAAATGGTTATCCAATCTCTTCTTTAAAACTTCTTTAAAATGTTGGAGCATTCACAACTTCTGGAGGCAAGTTATTCGATTTTTCATTAGTATTCTTTGATTAGAGTATTTTTTTTCTGCTTGTTTGTCTAGAGTTAATCTCTGCTTATTTGTGTGTTGGTTACTAGAGAGGATGTAATGTGGTCTTTTTCTTCTTCTTAGCTTTCTTATTGCCTCTTTTGAATTGTGCCTAAATGTGACAATATGTATCTATTGATGACTAATTCCTCTGAATGCCAAGCTTCCAGGAATTCCATGGTGATTTTGGATTTAGTTTGGTCTAGATTAAGGTGACCAGATTTTCAGATTGGTAAAGAGGGACACCTTTGACCGGGGGAGGGGGGGCTTGATTAAATTTTTTATATGGAGCAACAATAATTTTCATACAACTCAGAAATACTATTGTAATATTTTTTTTATTTCAACATAACTACAATTTACAAATATAAATTGTAACTGTTGCCAAATATCAAAATTTTGATCACATGACCATGAGGATGCTGCAACGGTCGCTAAGTGTGAAAATGGTCGCTAAGTGTGAAAAATGGTCATCAGTCACTTTTTTCAATGCCATTGTAACTTTGGTCACTATACCACTATACCACTATACCACCTTTCTTGCCACAGTTCTTAAGTGAATAACTGCAGCTGGTATTTTGTATTTTGGATAGAATCTTTTTTTAAATAGTCTAAGACAATTTTAAAAAAGAATCCACACAGAATAAATTGAAGTAAAACATTTCAAACTATTCCACACAGAATAAATTGAAGTAAAACTATTTTAAAAAATTCTATGCACAATATATTTCAAAGTATTGTGCATAGAATTTTTTAAAATGGTTTCACTTCAATTTATTTTGGATAGAATCTTTTTTTAAATAGTCTAAGACAATTTAAAAAAGGAATCCATACAGAATAAAACTATTTTAAAAAATCCTATGCACAATAAATAAATTATTATTATTTTAAAATACATTAAAAAAATAAAAGAAAAAACCCAGCTCACTTACCAGCAGGCAGGCATTCAGGGTCAATCCAGAATGATGTAGATGTTAATACAAAGAACTGAGCAAATTAAAATGGTGAAATTAGTTCCAGGGAAATATTTTCCCACACGAGCTGACATCCAACCTCCATGCCCCTCCCCTCTGGAAAATCCAGGAAGGAACACTCGCTACTTCTCTAGCCAAATTATTTCCTGGAGCTCTATGGTACTGGATCATCTTTTCTTATAAAAGTAAGTAAAATAGGCGGGGGGGGGGGTCTGATTTCTTGCTTCAAAGTTTTATCTTCAATGAAAGTACTGAGACATAGAGAGAGGTTAGAAAGAGTGTCTTTTGTCTTGCCCCGGTTAGGATTTCTTAAGCAAATCCACTGGGCTTTCAACATGAAGCCAGAAAATCAGGACTTTTAAAAAACGGCCCGGGACAAGGGACAAATTGTTATAAAGCGTGACTGTCCCTCCAAAATCGGGAGGCGTCTGGTCACCTTAATCTAGATTACTTACAGTTCCCAGTTGAGACTATAGTTGAGTTTGTTAATGTGTTGTGAGATTAAGGGTTTTTCATCATGTGTTTTGACTGCTAGTTCATGGATGCTTCTGTCCATCTTCCATACATAGTAGCTAAAAACAGTCCTTACACTCTATGTTTTTTCAGAACTCTAATCGAAAGAATCTATGATTCACTAAGAATTCGCACAACCAATTGAGCTAATATGCTTTTAATATCATCAATCTATCATTTGTTCTCAGTTATGCAGTGGCTGACATGAATATCATCTCCAAATTTTCTAAATCCAGTCCTTGCTATATCCAGTTATGGGATAGAGTCTCTTTATCACTAATAAGGAAAAAGAGTAAATCATTGACTTTGAAGAGATTCTGAATTGGCTCAATGATGCATAATTTTTTTCTGTATGCTTATATAAATGCATGTAGTCTTAGTACCCTTCTAATTTTGTTTTGCACTCTTAGTTGAGAAATTTTTATGCCCACCTGCTCAAGCATATACAATATATTTTTTTTCAAACAGCTTGTATTTCTTCGATCGCCAGGAAAGAAAAGAGGAGACTAAAGTAGCTATCAATACTTCTTAAAGCAGGAAGCATGCTTTCTAGAAGGCTGATAAAACCGGTCCACAGAAATAATCATAGCACTTAAGGTCTGTTCAATTTTTTTTATCATTGCCTTTACCTTGCCCCTGCTGTGTTCCTACTGTGCAGCCCTGAGAACACATTCATTCCAGCCACTAATGCAACCCACAGTATGATTGCAACACATTTCAGTTACCAGGAGCGTGAACTGATGTTCAGCAGATCAGTTAATAAACAGCAGCCACCAAAGATGAGAACCGGCGAGACACAATGGGTTTGGCTTTCCTGGCATCTCTAATTTGAGCGCCGCTGGCCAAAATCATTGAAAGGTATGGTGACTCCCACCCCAATGCTTGTCTAGCCATTTTGGGCAGTGCTATAATTGTCAGCCAAATAAATCTTTTTTTAGTGTCTAGCATACAATCAGTATGCCCTGTTAAAGATTCACAGATGTTTAAAAAGATGTGCTGGATAGAAGCTATAAAATCTCCATATGACACTTTTGATGAGGGTGAGTGAACTTGTTGAAATATTTAAAATCATCTATTTGCCATGTTTTATGGTAGAAAGGATGTGATCATTACAGACCTCTTGAAAACAGAGTGAAGCACAAACTACATGTTACACTTAATGAATTACTTGACATTAAGTAATTAAAGGGACAGAAGTGATCTGGAAGTGCATGGGGTGGTTTTAAAGAAATTGAATGGATGATTTGTCTTTTCCAAACCATGTTTCTCCAAATCAATACCTTTAATCAAAATATTTAGACTGAACTATTGGTACTACCAAACTTTGTAACCAAAATGTCTAGAATGTCAGAGTAAAATTGAGGTGGGGAGGTAGAGGTAACAGGGCAAACAGTAAAAATTTCACTTTTGACTATAAATTTCACAATCTTGAAGTGTTCCATGACTGGTATAAAAAAGAGACATATGTGGCTAGAAGAGGCTTTTCAAACAAGAAATTTCCCACATGGAATTATACAAGTATCACAATCAATGCAAATATTGTAACATTTAAAATGAAGATATTTTACTCAGTCCTAGGCATTTAGCTACAGAAGACATAAAAGCATATGCTGGATAATGAAGGACACATAATATGGAGTTTGATCAAGCAAACTACATACATTATTTTTAATTCCATTCTACAGTATTTTTGGAAGTATAAGATGCACCTTTTTCCCTCAAAAAAGAGGCTGGACATCTGTGTCTTATACACTGAATACAGCATTTTTTTGCCTCCCAAAACCTTGGCCCCTTCACCAAAATGGCTGTGCATAGCCTTTAGGAGGCTTCCAGAGTGCTCCTGGGGGCTGGGGAGGGCAGAAATGAGCAAAAAATGGACCATTTTTTTGCTCAATTTTGCACCCCCAGAAACACTCTATAATAAGGTGACCAGACGTCCCGATTTCAGTGGAATGGTCACGCTTTATAACAATTTGTCCCTTGTCCCGGGCCGTTTTTAAAAAGTCCCGATTTTCTGGCTTCATATTGAAAGCCCAGTGGATTTGCTTAAGAAATCCTAACCGGGGCAAGACAAAAGACACCCTGTCTAACCTCTCTCTCTCTCTGTCTCAGTACTTTCCATGAAGATATTAAAACTTTAAAGCAAGAAAACGGACACACACCCCCGCGGCTCTTTTACTCACTTTTATAAGAAAAAATGACCATAGAGCTCCAGGAAATGCTTGGCTAGAGGAGCCGCCAGTGTTACTTCCTGGATTTTCCAGAGGGGAGGGGCACGGAGGTTGGAGGTCGGCTCGTGTGGAAGAAAAAATGGTGGCAAAAGTTTCTTTGAAAAATATTTCCCTGACTAATTTCACCATTTTAATTTGATCAGTTCTTTGTATTAACATCTACATCATTCTGGATTGACTTGTGCCTGCTGGTAAGTGAGCTGGGTTTTTTTATTTTATTTTTTTTAATGTATTTTAAAATAATATTTTATTTATTATGCATAGGATTTTTTAAAATAGCTTTATTCTGTGTGGATTCTTTTTTTAAATTGTCTTAAACTATTTAAAAAAAGATTCTATCCAAAATACAAAATACCAGCTGCAGTTATTCACTTAAGAACTGTGGCATTGAAAAAAGTGACTGATGACCATTTTTCACACTTAGCGACCATTTTCACACTTAGCGACCATTGCAGCATCCTCATGGTCATGCGATCAAAATTTTGAAGTTTGGCAAAAGATTCGTATTTATGATGGTTTCAGTGTCCTGGGGTCATTTTAATTGCCTTTTGACAAAGGCAATTTTGGAAACCAGATTCACTTATGTTACTAACTTATCAGCTGCAGGTATTCACTTAAGAACTGTGGCAAGAAAGATGGTATAGTGACCAAAGTTACAATGGCATTGAAAAAAGTGACTGATGACCATTTTTCACACTTAGCTACCATTTTCACACTTAGCGAACGTTGCAGCATCCTCATGGTCACGTGATCAAAATGTTGATGTTTGGCAAGAGTTACAATTTATATTTGTAAATTGTAGTTATGTTGAAATTAAAAAAATTACAATACTATTTTTGCGTTATATGAAAATTTCTGTTGCTCCGTATAAAAATTTTAATCAAGCCCCCCCCCTGCCCCGGTCAAAGGTGTCCCTCTTTACCAATCTGAAAATCTGGTCACTTTACTCTATAAGCCTCCTAAAGGCTTTGCATGCCCTTTTTTTTGACAAAAAATGGGCCCATTTTCACAAAAAATGGGCTGTTTGCTCATTTTGGGGCCCCTCACCCCCCCAGGAGCACTTTACAAGCCCCCTAAAGGCTATTCATGCCCTTTTTCTGAAAAAAAATACTGGACCATTTTTGGGAGGTCTGCAGAGTGCAATTTTTTTTTAAAAAAATTCCCTCTTCCAAATCTTGGTGCTTCTTATATTCCAGTGCAACTTATACTCTGAAAAATATGGTATATTCCATGCAAACCAATCTTATTCAAATAACAGGTCCAACAAATACATTCTGTTAGACCAGGCCAAGGCCTATCTTATACCTGGATTGCCCATAATATGCTTCTGATTATTCTGGAGGTGGTGTAGATATACGTTTCTCCATCCTGTTGTTTCCCCACAATTGGTATTTTGCAGGAATGACCCAGAAGCAAGACTAATAAACCATGATAGACCTCTCCTCCATGAATTTATTGAATTTTCTTTTGAATCTCTTCAAGTTAATCCAAGAGATATCTTAGGAAAAAGACCATCCAAATACTTTTTCTGTGTAAGGAAAATAAAATGAAATGGATTACTGTTTAAATGCCAACATAAGCCCTACTGTTAGGGCTTATTCTTTGGTTGCTATCTGTATGCACATCACACATATTAATATGCCTAGCAGTTACTTTATGTGGAGAGAAGCACCAATCAAAAGGAAACATTTTGCCTTATAAGTTATAAACAAGAGAATTCCTAATGAGTGTAAAAAAATCATATAGGCAATAAAACCAAGGGTGATGTTTGGTGTGATAGTAACTAGGAAAGGATAAGTGTGCAATGTAACGCTGTTAGTTCCTCCAACCAATTATAGAACATAAAGAATATCTGATTTTAAACTCAAGGGAGTATAGTCAGCAAGAACTGAAAAAAGATGTTATACAACAAGCAAAATAATAAGGTGAGTATGCCAAGTCATTACTGTGGTGGTTCATTTTCCACAAAAGTGAACCACAACTACATTATAAGAATACAGGATTGACAGGAGAGAGGCAAAAGCAATAACTCAGAAAGCTTTAGCATTCCAGAAACAGCTAGGAAGATGCTGCAGAGGGAAGCAACCAAGTTTCATAATGATTCTGTGGCAGAGGTAGCTGACCTATTGTGCCAGGTGAGTGGGCAAATTATTTATCTACTCCAGATTTATTGAAAGGCAATTGGCAAATTTCTCTCAAGGGAGTCTCCAAAGGGAAGACCATTTTTGTTACTTTTACAAAACCACCTTCTGATTGTAATAGTGATCCCATAACCTTCATGGAAAAAAACCTTCATGGATTCATGGGGAAAAAAATCCCAGGTACAGGAACTCCTTAGGGTTAGGGGTTAGAGTTAGGGTTAGGTTTAGGGTTAGGATAAAAGGTTAGGGTTAGGTCATCAGAAATTCAGAGTGCAAAGTAGACCTTACCAATAGATTTAGAGAGGTTTCTTATGCTTAGGCTGGTCCTCAATGTTTGAGCCTGTCTTACCTTGGTTCCCTGGTAAAATACATGGGAAAATCCCATTGCAAGAAATTCTATTTAGGGTTAGCGTTAAAGGTAAATGTTTCCCTGAATATGCATGCTAGTTGTTTCTGGCTCTAGGGGTGGTGCTCATCTCTATTTCCAAGCCAAAGAGACAATACTGTCCGAAGATGTCTCTGTGGTCATGTAGCTGGCATGACTAAAAACTAAAGATGCACAGAGTGCTAGTACCTTCCCACCAAAGGTGGCCCCTATTTTTCTACTTGCATTTTTTACCTGCTTTGAAACTGCTAGGTTGACTGGGGATTCGAACCCCTGAATTGGTGACCTTCTGATCAACAAGCTCAGTGTCTTAGCCACTGAGACACTGCATCCCTCTTCAGCATTAGGGTTAGCTCACCATAAATTCAGAAAGCAAAATGCACATTTCCAATGGATTCAGAGACCCATTTAGGAGGCTTAATGTTTCAGCCTGCCTTACCTAGATTTGTTAGCATGGGAAAAAAACATTTACTCCTCGCGGGAAATTCCATTTAGGGTTAGGTCACCATAAATTCAGACAGCAAATGGCCATTACCAGGGGATTTGGAGAGCTTGATTTTGCTTAGGAGGGTCCTCACTGTTTGAGCCTACCTTATCTAGGTTTCCTGGCAAAATACATGGGAAAATCTAATTGTGAGAAACTCTGGTTAGGGTTAGGGTTAGGGTTAGGGTTAGGGTTAGGGTTAGGGTTAGGGTTAGGGTTAGGGTTAGGGTTAGGGTTAGGGTTAGGGTTAGGGTTAGGGTTAGGGTTAGGGTTAGGGTTAGGGTTAGGGTTAGGGTTAGGGTTAGGGTTAGGTCAGGGTCAGGGTCAGGTTAGGTTGGGATTGGGGTTGGGGCAAGGGTTAAAATTAAGATTAGAGTTAGGTTTAGGTTAAGGGTTAGCTTTATGGTTAGGGTTAAATCATCATAAATTTGGAATGCAAAATAGACATTTCCAACAGATTTAGAGAGATTTCTTATGCTTAGCATGGTCCTATAAGTTTGAGCCTGACATATCTAGGTTTCCTGGTGAAATGCATGGGAAAATTCCATTGCAAAAAATTCCACTTAGAGTTGGGGTTAGCTCACTATAAATTCAGAGAGCAAAATGCACATTACCAATGGATTCAGAGAGCTTCATTATGTTTAGGAGGCTGCTCATTGTTTGAGCCTGCCTTATCTAAGTTCCTTAGTAAAATACTAAGAATACTTAGTAAATAAAAAGGTCAAGTGTACCTAGACAATATTATTGTTTACAGTTTTACTTGGGAAGAAAATTTGCAGCAATCAAAAGATTATTTCCAGTCCTAAAGTATCTGGTTTCACTATCAATCCAGCCAAGAGCTTTTCTGAGCTAGATTACGTAAACATTTTTTGTCTTGCCCATTAGAGCAACTACAAACATCCTCTTCTCAGTGAGGGCTGGGCAAGGAGGAACATTCTGACAAATAACTAGACTCATGAGTTCAGCCATCTGTCAGAACCTAACAGAGTGGGTGGCAATTTCCAATAAAGCCGGAAAGAAGAGCCTCACCTCTTTATTCAAAACCTTTACACTACCTTAAGAATAGAAGCCGTGAGCAGCAAAAAGGGGAAAGCTCAGAAAGCACAGAGGGAGAATCTAGTTTAAAAGCTTCAAACCCACCCATTTTAGCAGATGGTCCTAGATTGCAGGGATGTGAAGATCAACCCTACAGAAATAAGTGAGAGAAATAAAAGGATGCATTTCCTTTTTCTTAAAAATCTTCATAATTATTCTGATTCACATCAAACTGCTGTTTCTAGCAGCTGTAATGTATTTGCTTCGAATATGAATCTTGGTGACTTGCAGAGCTTCCTTAAATGTGGGGTGGAAAACACAAACCCTTAGTTTGTGGGTTGAAAGGGTGCAATGGGTGGAAACTAATCAAGGAGAGAAGCAAAACGGAGGAGAACTGAGGAGAAATTTCCTGACAGTTAGAACAACTAATCAGTGGAACAACTTGTCTCCAGAAGTTGTGAATGCTCCAACACTGGAAGTTTTTAAGAAGATGTTGGATAACCATTTGTCTGTAGTGGTGTAGGGTTTCCCGCCTAGGCAGGGGGTTAGACTAGATGACCTCCAGGGTCCCTTCCAACTGTGTTATTCTATTCTATTCCAGTCCAGTCTAGTCCAGTCCAGTCCAGTCTATCCCAGTCCAGTCCAGTCCAGTCCAGTCTAGTCTAATTTATTCTCTGAGTTCAGTTTTAACTAAACCAAAATGTCCTCATTCTTCCCTCTCCTCCATTCTTATCATTTGTTGAATTATTATTATTTCAGAAAAGCAGGCAGCATCAGTCTGGATAGATGCAGTGCATTCAATTTGATCTTACTGTTCTTTCATTTTTGTGACTGAACATATATTAGGATGTGTTTGTGAATCATGATGTACACGAATAAAAGTGTTTTACGTGTTTTTCAAGCCACAAGTATTAAAACCAAACAGAACTGAGGAATGGTGTCAGTAGTCATCAGTCATTAGATATTTCAGTCTGTATCGTTCAGTCATCCCACCCTTGGATTTCTGTCGGGAGTCTCTCTTCACTGAAAGATGTTCAGCAGCATCTGATAGATGGTCCTATTGCTATTCACTCCAACTCTCAAAATGGAAAGATTGATGATTAAAAGATGGAAATTAAATGAACACTGATTTTTGGCTGGGAGGCGGTTGGGGTTGGCTAGCAGCTATTTAAAAACCTACCTATTGGTATAAATTCAAACTAACTTCTCTATCCTGTCACATCTCACAAGAGTGGTGGTTTAGATTTTGCTGGAAGATTTTACATTGCTATCTTTTTTTTTAACTTTGCAACTTTCTTTCGCATGCACAATGTTAGCACCAGCCTTGTTCTAGCAGATTTAGGTTTTACATATATTTCTCAACTGTATATTCTGAGTTCTAGTCCTGCCTTAGGTATGAAAGCTGGCTGGTTTATTTTAGACCTGCACACTCTCAGCCCAATCTACTTTATAAGATTTTTGTTGTGAGGGAAAAAGGATGGAAGGAATATTATGTATGTTCTCCTCCTTGAGTTACTTAAGGCAGGATTTTAAAAAATAAAATAAAATACTGTACATGTTTACATAGATTTCCCTAATGCATGGCTTTTAAAAAAAAGCTTAACTCCTTTGATGTACATATTCTTTTCTCTTACAAATATCTCCTTATCAAAACAAAAAAGGATATGTGTGTGTGTGTGTGTGTGTTTGTGTGTGTGTGTATATATCCTGCTGAAAGACCTCAGACTGGCCTGGATTCAAGAGCTGATTCCCCCCCCCCCCCAGCACAGATCTCCCATGCAGGATCCATTTGATCTCTTGCAAAATTTGCTCTCCTCAAGGCAGTTGCAAATCTCTCCTCAAAAGGGGGCTCTTCTTTCATCAAATCATTTTTTTAAAAAAAAATTCTCCTCAAAATGTGAACTTTTTACACTTTGTATGTATATCATTGGGAAGCAGCACGTTGACCCAGGAACAGTATTAAGACAGGCATATTAGTAAGTTTAAAGAAAACCTGTACGAACTAAACTCAAAGGGGTGAATCTCTCCCTTTTAAGCACATATTCAACTCCCTTCACAAAGGTGCTCAGCAGCAAACTGCTAGATCTGCAAAACCTCGCATATCACTTTATATCAGTCTTTTTTCACATCCTTCTATGGCGGGGTAGGGAGCAAGGGTGGGATTCAGCCGGTTCAGATGGGTTCGGGTGAAGCATTAGTTCCGGCAATCAGTTGACCCTGCTCTATTCCATCCTATATTTCCTTTGTTTGAAGTCCAGCTGATCGGTGTGGTAGAGCGGATTGCCGTGTTTCAGCTGTTTTATTCACCGGGACTGCAGGAAAAGGTGAGGTTTAGTGCTGACTTCAAATATAACTTGCGGGCGCGCAGCATGCATTTGGCATGTGCATGCACAAAGGGAACCAATTGTTACACTGCTTGAATCTTACCACTGGTAGGGAACTATGGTTCTTTTATGACTTGTGGACATGCTAGCTCAAGAACTCTGGGGACTGAAATCCACAAATCGTCAAAGGGCCATAGTTCCCCACTTCTGTTCTAAAGGGATCAGATTTCTTCCATTAGCCGCTTGCTAATCCCACCTGTTTCTCCTCTTCTTCAGTTCTTCTAAACTCAAACCTCCCATAGATCATTCATCAGCAAATTCCCCACAAGTAAAAATTCCTGTCTGAGAAATTCTGGGAGTTGAAGTCCAAACAATTTCCAGCTACAAAGTTTGAGAAATCATCTCCCTCAGCTAATCTGGTGGCAATTTTCCCACAGGCGAGACTTCATGGCTAGGGAATTTTGGGAATTGAAATCCTGATATCTTCAAACTGCCAAAGTTGATATATGTTTGGAAATTGAAAGTTGAAAAATATGACAGGCCCTATGGACACATTATGTCCATTCCTGTAATACTGCAGGCAGTTCTCAACTTACAACAGTTCATTTAGTGACAGTTGAAAGTTACAACATCACTGAAATAAGTGACTTATGACAGTTTTTCATCCTTACGACTGTTGCAGCATCCCAGGGTCCTATGATCAACATTTGAATGCTTGGCAAGTGGTTTCATATTTATGACGGTCACACTGTCCCAGGGTCACGTGATCAATTTTTTTCAACCTTCTGACAAGCAAAGTCAATAGGGAAGCCAGATTCACTTAAACGCCTTGTTACTCAGCAACTCACTTGGGACAAAACTGAGGCAAAATTCACTTAACAAATTCTCGCTTAGCAACATAAATTTTGGGCTCAATTGTGGTTGTAAGTCGAGGACAACCTGTACTTTGTCCTTTGTCTCTCTATCCCTATACACCTGTACATGTTGTGGTGGGCTCACTCTCTGTGGATTTCTGCACTTTAATATCCCTAGTTGATTATTAGCAATAAAACCTGTTCCACCTACTTGGGTAGCCATTCAGAGGGAACAGTTGGGATGTAGGCAGTGAATGAACTAGAAATTTGAGATTTACAAACGCCACAAAAGAAACAAACACCCCTAAACATTCTCTCCACGTGGAAACTGGACATTATAAATCTGGCTGGAACTTTCATCTTCTCAGAGAGATAGAAAATGAAATGAGGAAAAAAAAACCTCTGATAGTATTCTTCAATAGCATTCAAAAAATACTGTAGAATCATTTTAAAAATGAAATCCTTATCCTTAACATATGGTAACTCTTTATTAGCCTTATATGCCTTGACTTTTGCACTACATTTTTGTAGCTCAGCTGTGTTAACTAATGCCGATACTGAGCAGGAAATATTTCCCTAATGAACATGGTAATGAAGCTATTTTTGCATATGCTGCTTTACTGTTCCAATATAATTAACCATCTTGTTTGTTAATCCAGAACATTTTTTCACAGCCCTTATGCTATTGGGGTTGTACTGTTTATCACAGACTTTCTGCAAGCCTACAATCAAATTAAATATTTGGGGCAAATTTCTATCAGTTTCTACTGTCTGCTTTTGTATGGGAATGACTTCTCTGTTTATATAACGTCCAAAGGAAAATGCTGGTCCAATTTTTATTTGCACTGGATAGCCTAGTAGCCATACGTGACATCCTTTTTTTTGTGGAGGAAAAAATAAAGCTAATTTTTACAGCGACAGTTTATATTCCTCAAGACTAGAAATGGGAATTTTCAACACTTTGTTTTATGCATCATTTGTTTATTAGGCATTTACTAGAATACAGGAGGATTTGAACTGGAAATGGTTTTACATGGTGTCCCCAGACCTTACATGTTCTTCATCCACATCTTCATGACATCTGAAGGACAGTGGTACATTTGTTAAAACAATTCCTTCCTGCCCCCACCCCAGGTCTCTCAGCTAAGGATGAATGAATTTGTTCATATCACTTTAACAGTAAGTCCCAAATTATTAAATCAAAAGATTAATATCTGGCATGCTGATTGGTCATCTGTAGATATTCCTAATTTTGTGTTATCAGAAGATTTTCAGAGGCTAAATTATTCATTAAGGCTCTGCACAAAAGTAGCCCATTTTCTTTTAGTCCACCCAATAACCCACTTGACTTGGATATTCTGGATAGTTTCTTAAAGAAGTCAAATTAAAAATACTTAATGGGTGAAGTGATGAATGGACATAAAGATGGTCAAGGTACAGTGATCTGATCTGTCCATTAGAGGGATTTATATGGACTTAATGTCTGGATTCAATTAAGTTCCTACCTAGTACAGAAATTCATGCAGGTCAGAGCAGTCAATTTTGATCGTGATCACACTAGTATTGGATGAATGTTCAGCAGAATGAGAGGGAAAACACAACATGAACAATGCAAATGTTCAACCAACTTTTTTTCTATAGTTAGCATGTAATCTAATCTTACACATATCCTGAGGTTCTTTGATGTTGATAATTTTAGAAAGGAAAACTGCTACCTGAAACTCCAAAGCATGTTTAATCAGGTTTACTGCAGTGGTGCTCTAAGCCTTATTTGCCCCTTCATCATTTTTAGTTCCTCTGAAATCCAAGAGATTTTCCAGGATCCATGACCATGGAGAGTTTACACAGAGGTAATTCAGTCCATCATCTCCCTCTTATTTTAAACGGTAACTAAAGATTTGGTTAAACCATACATCAGAGACCCTAGGACAACCCCAAACTCTCTTTGAAACCCAGTAGAGTCCATCAAGTGCCTAGGGTGCACCAATCAAAGAACAAGAAGCAGCTATGGAGATGTCCAAGGCTACCATGACAAGGAACTGATGGTAATCATCCACCTCCAAATCACATTGCCACTGTCCCTTGATAAAATAAGATCTAATATATGATCCCCACTGGGAATAGGGCCAGAGATAACTTGGGTCATCTCCATGATTACTAGCACCTCCTAATCCATCTCCAAATTCACACACAGGAAATGAATATTTAAATCCCTTGGAACCATAACCTGGGAGAACTCTATTACCGACTCAGCTACAGTATAGCTTCAAGCAGTTCAGGTTGCAAAACAGAAAGGACACTGATAGTAGCAACACTCTTCTCTGATCCTACAACCCGTTTTCACAAACAGGCTTTCTGTTAATTGGAAGAAAATTCCATAAGGGGAAGGCTCCACTGTATAGACTCTAAACCTTATGCCAACTAACCTAATTGCTTTAAACTGATAGATGAAAATGGGTGCCTTCCAGTGGTCAACTCGTAGAGCAGGAAGGTTGAAGGACTGACAATGTAAGTCTTTAAAACCAGCACAGACAGCTTTAAATTAAATATGGACATTTCATGGCATCTACTGTAGTTCTCACATTTATATCAACTACTTAACATCTGCACATTTATATGGATCACAATTTTTGAACCATCTTTACTACTGGCTTCTGAAAAGCAATTCTACCATATGAATTTTCACAGTGAACAAGTCCTAGAGAATATCCACAAAGCATTCTTAATCCCCAAAGGACAAGGTGGACAATCTGTGGCCCATGAATGATATAC
Source organism: Thamnophis sirtalis (assembly GCF_051295495.1). Classification (NCBI taxonomy): domain Eukaryota; kingdom Metazoa; phylum Chordata; class Lepidosauria; order Squamata; family Natricidae; genus Thamnophis; species Thamnophis sirtalis. Next base: position 76,259,583 of record NW_028261385.1, on the reverse strand, counting down.
CTTGAAGATTGTACCTCTGGCCTGAGGTAGTAATTTTCAGTGTCATAAGTTCAAGTCTTTTTTCAAGACTTATGAAAGTATTTTTTTATATAAATAATTCAAGGTGGTGAACATACCCAATACTCCTTCCTTCTCTGTTTTTCTCCACAACAACAGTCCTGTGAGGTGAATTATGCCAGGAGAGAGTCACTGGCCCAAAATCACCAGCTGGCTTTCAGGAAATTATAGAAGGTGATTCCCCCCCAACTTCCATGCACACACAGATACATTCCATTTAACTGATGTGTTTGCCACACTTTTATTATTTAGGAGATAGTTAAGGGTGAAAATCATTGTCATTTATCTTCCAGAAGACTGCTATTATCATTGTCATTTTTGCAGAAACCCCCAAGAAAACAATCTGGCTCTTACATTGCTAGAAATCTTCCCACTTGCAAAAATTAGCTCCATCTGGTCCATAGTTTATGTCAGTTCTTTTGTTCTTATCAATGCCAAGATTATTGGATTATTGATATTATCTCATACCAGGTCAATAAATGTATGATGTACTTGGGATGCAAAGATGGTAACATAAGCTAGAGTTGAAAATATATAAAAAACCTCTTATGATTAATAAAGGCATTAAAAATGAAAGAAAAAAGACAACATTTATTGTATCATTGGCCAGAGGCCCCAATGTCATTTTCTGAGGGTAATTTTCTGATAAGGACTTAAAATACTCTAATACTATAATTCTTTGAATCCAATTACATTCTAGAGTATACCACGAGTAATGGTTCAGAAAGTAGCATCAAAGAGAATTAATATGGTTGAATGCAACTATCTAATGTAAGTTATCTGATATAATTATTCCACTAGCTACATGTCTTCAGGCTTATATGAAGGAAAGTATCATAAGAACATGACTAAACTCTAGTTCCACATGACTAAACTAGTTAGATTATGTTAAAATGGTTGTAAGCAACTTTATCTATGGTCCATACTACATAGCAGGCGGATTATCTTTATTTGGTAGTATTCATTATGAAACTTCCACAATGTAATTCTTAATAAATAGCTAATTATATATCTATGGGTTATATTTTTTTAAAAAAATAATGAAAGAGTAAATTGTTAATAGACATCCATGGAAAATATTGCAGAACTCAAAATATTCAGGTTTTAACTTCATTGTAAGGTTTCTGACATCAAGGGAAATTCAATTTAGGTGCAAAATTGGGAATTCCACACAACAAGCATGAGGCATTGTAAATAACTTTGTTGAATCCTCTAAGATCCAATTAACCAGGTGTCAGGGTTCCAAGTAACACCCCCAATGAAAGGAGACTCCTAGGCTTGAAGTTCCTCAAAGTTCAATTTTATTAGAGATGTCATCTTGGTATATCTGGGGAAACCCGAATCTGAAAGTTTCCAGGTTTTCCACACCCAAATAAAAGTCTAAGTCCCTGCCCAACACCCACATGTCCTCACATGGCCCAATCAGGCACCATCCCAACTGGAGATGCCTTCTAGTCCCACCCTTCCAGGTGCAGGGCAAGATGTCCTTGAATCTCTGAGAAAGGAATGTTATTTTGATTATATATCTCCCATACTCCATATAATCCCCCCTCCCATTTTCCCACAGCATTAAATGTGGCAGGTGGAAAGGCCCGATGCAAAAGATGGCTTCCAGGCCTGACACCAGGATTACTTTGTGGTATTAATACATTTAGTTTGAAGTGATGTTCTATGAAGTCACTAAGTTCAATATGCAATCACACAGATTGGAGGATTTTGACCCTACCACTAGAAAGCAAAGACTCACATTCAGTGCAGATCATCCCACAAAACCATCCCAGCCATCTCAGTTGTCCATTTCTATTTGTACCCTAAAAAAGCTGGAAGTCTTTCTCAAAGTCCTTGATCCGAGGTGGCGCAGTGGTTAGGGTGCAGTACTGCAGGCCACTTCAGCTGACTGTTATCTGCAGTTCAGCAATTCAAATCCCACCGGCTCAAGGTTGACTCAGCCTTCCATCCTTCTGAGGTGGGTGAAATGAGGACCCAGACTGTGGGGGCGATATGCTGACTCTGTAAACCGCTGAAAGCCCTATGAAGCGGTATATAGGTCTAACTGCTATTGCTATCTACCATAAGAAATAACAGAACCATAAGAGAAACAATGCACTTTTGAGGTCCCTGTTAAACAGCACAGGAATACAATTTGAAATTCAGAGCCTCTCATCTACCTCACTCTCAAATCTTGCAAAATCTTGAATTTAATCCTTGGGGTTGTTTTTTTGTTTTTTTTTAGATCATATATAATTCATGACTTGTCTATGCCAGTCACTTAATACCTTATTTCAGTATGCAATGGGATCATCTGAAACTGAAATTAAACTCAGCTAAAACATTTCTTTTAACAGCTGCATTTTTCCCTAACCATGACATATTTAGTTTTCCCCATCAAGAAATATCTGCTATTATACTTTTGCAATTTGTAGTAGTTGTTTTTTTATTAAAAAAACAACACCAAATCGTTTTGTCAGGTAGATTCCTAAATATTTAACCCTCTTTACAGCAGCAATAAAACCCATTACTTAATTCAAATATTCCTTTTCTCCCTATGCCAATTTCCATGTCAGCATTTGATTTTTTTTTCTTGTTTAATCTAATAGTAGCTTAACACAAAATCATATTACTGTATATGTGTCATTAATGTTATTAAAGGGTCTTTAGCTGGAGTAATTGTATGTATGGTGCCATCAGCAAATAAGTGCAATTTATCTTCTTGCATTGCTAGTTTGATATCTGAGGGGTATTTTTCCCCCTCTTGATGCATTTGGATTACAAATTATGAAAGGTTCAGAAAGGAACAAATTAACTGGCTTTATTGCAGGCAAGAGGCTGCAACTTAAAACAAGGGACAACACTGCATAGGTTATTTCTAAGTCAGTTAGGAAAATGAATCATGAACTGAATGAAACTTTTAATAATGGGTAGTTAAGCAGAAAGGTCTGTCTAAATAAAAAAGCCTAAATCTGATTCATAAGGAGAGGATAACAGATTTTCAGGGTTTTTTAAAAACAACAATAACCAACTGCATCACAAAAGGATGTCGCTGATTTTTTTAACTGAACATCTGTTATAATGGCTTTGCTCCCACCTTTTTTGCACATCTATGGGCGACAGTTCTCTCTACTTGATTTCAATAAGGATGAGACATATAAGCTCTACTGAGGCTTGACAGAACTTTGCCTGTGGGGCTTAGCAATTCTGCTGTAAAAGGATGGCTGTTAATGACAAAATAGTCTCTCTCTCTCTCTCTCTCTCTCTCTCTCTCTCTCTCTCTCTCTCTCTCTCTCTCTCTCTCTCTCTCTCTCCCTCCCTCCCTCCCTCCCTCCCTCCCTCCCTCCCCCCCCCTTGCTGGAGATGTTAGCTCAAACCTCACAGGTTACATGTGTTGAGTGACTATTCCAAATCTGAAATTCCCTTTAGCATAATAAACCTGCTGTGTTTTTTTTCTGAAGCACTAAAGCTTAGTTAAATACATTTAAAACCCAACACGTGTCTCTCTCTCTCTCTCTCTCTCTCTCTCTCTCTCTCTCTCTCTCTCTCTCTCTCTCTCTCTCTCTCTCTCTCACACACACACACACACACACACACACACACACACACACAGTTTACCATGTGCTCTGTTGAAAATAGGAGCTTTAGGCAAAGGCATCTAAATTAGCATATTTTGTTGCATTAAAGATTTTGAGCAATGTGCTATCTGAACCCAAAGCAGGTTTTCTTTTCTTTTTCTTTCTTTTCTTGTCCAGTTGTAATGAACATTAAACTTTTTTAATTAATGGTTTATATAATTTTCTTGTGATTATCGCAGCTCTTAAGCTTTAATCATAACTTGTAATAGTATTTAAATTAAAAAAAGACTTTTGCCTTTAAAAATCATTATTTGTCTAGCAAGAAGTCATCACTCATTTATTTTTCTGAAATTTGTAATTAAGGTTTCTAATTTTAAACTTGAAGGGAAGGCTTTGATTCAAGGAAAACAGCATTAGAAATGATTCAATGCTTGGGAAAATAAATTGTAACTTTAATTTTTCCCCCTCCATTTTTTTAAAAAAACTGGATGCTATTTCTCCCAAGTAAAAAGAGTAGAATGTATCTGAATTTTAAATATGCTTTCAAAATGTTTCAGATATCTTGTTTGCCTCTTGCTCTCTCTTTTAAACTGAAAGTTAGATTGAAAGAACAAAATGGAAATTTAAACATAGTTGTGAGCAAGTGCCAAGCACATTCTAGTGCCTTGACCTGAAAGTAACCTGTTTGCTCTTGGATCAATAAACTATCTCCCAGAGTGTTTAGAAACAAGCATCTTTTCCTTGTGAAAACGCAATACATTTAGGGAGACAGCACAAGGATTCCTTAACTCTAAAGGTAATGAATTATTTCCAACGTCAATCTAAGCTTTTATACAGCTAGGATTTCTAAGCAGTAAATCACAAGGGAGTTTTGGACTGCCAAAAAAGAGGAGGGTGATCTTGAAGTCCTATGTGTTCATAGAATATTCAGTTCATAGTCAAATAGCAGAAGATTGTTTTCAACAAAAGGTAAACGTTTTACTGATTAATTCCATATAGAGGATATTTAGGGAATTTCTTCTTTGGCATCCTAAGCATTAACAACTGTTTGTTGAATAAAAAGAGTATCCACCATGCACAAAAAACAACACTGATCTTCATCCAACTTTGGGCCAGCATGATTGAAGTTTCTTTTTCTTCTTTTTCTTTGTTGCTATCTGGGTTTTGATTTCTGCCATCTTTGTTCCTCTTTTTTGTTCTTTTGTTGTTTTATTTTTTTAACAATTTGTTTACGCCCAGACCCATGGGAAGTCAGACAGCATATAAATGTAATAAATTATTATTATTAAAGGTAAAAGTTCCCTTTGCCCATATGTGCTAGTTGTTCCTGACTCTAGGGGGAGATGCTCATCTCCATTTCAAAGCTTTGATTCAGAGCAGTGCTATCCAAAGACATCTCCATGGTCATGTGTCCAGCATGACTAAATGCCGGAGGTGCATGGAACGCTGTTATCTTCCCACCAAAGTTGGTCCCTATTTTTCTAATTGCATTTTTACGTGCTTTTGAACTACTAGGTTGGTAGAAGCTGGGACAAGTAACGGGGGCTCACTCCATTACATGGCACTACAGATTCGAACAGCTGAACTGCTGACCTTTCTGATCAACAAGCCCAGCATCTTCGCCTCTGAGCCACCACATCCATTATTATTATTGTTGTTGTTATCCAAAACACATTCAGTTTGATGAGTAATTTTAAAAGATTATGGTTTTTAAATGGCAACCATGGTGATTCTTTGAGAAAAATATCCACTGAACAAATAAACAACTACTGAGCTTGCTATATAAAAATATAGATTAGACATGCCATAGAGAAAATAAATGATGGCAACCTCCTTCCCTACAAGGAGGCTTAACCTTATCCCAGAATGGATGTGCAATGAGAGCCTTCCATAAAAAGTCATATGGAATCGATATGATTTGAAAGAGAAAGACATCACTTCAGTCCTTTGTCATAGTCGGAATATTCTCTAATTGTTCTCAACTTAATGATTCTGCCACTTTCAACTCTTCTCACCGGAAGATAGGACTTGAATGGATTTCAAAAGGAACTTGGAGTTTCCAGGGAAACAGGTGGACAGGACAAGCAATGCCTTCACCTTATCCTGGAATAGATAAAGGACGAAATCCTTGGATTGGATTGTGTTTACGTGGCCTCTCTCTGATCATCCCTCTTGTGGAGCTCTTTGATTATCTGAGAAGCTTTGGAAGATGAAACAACAGAAGAGATAATTAGAGTGCCACTGGAGAAAAATATAGAACAAACTCCAACCGTGAAGGGACATGTATTTTGGATTTCATTATGGCAATAGGTGAGCACAATACAACTATTTTTTTCTGTGTTTATTGTGCACACAGAAAGCATGCTAAAAGCCCTGTTTAAACCAATCAATTCCCTGCTATGGTGGGGTGAGTCAAAATCATACTGTATCTATAGTAACTACAAGGGTATGATGATGAATATTCTAGGCATCTGACAGATAAAATTGCTCAAGTCCATTTTGAATTAGATTCCAACTAGCAACCCCATACTTGTGGAGTGTGATATCATCTTATATCATTATCTGAGACATTTTTAAGCTTGTAATACCAGAGGAAGTGGACATAAACCTTGGGGTTCTTAAGGAACTAGGTTTTAGATCAATGTTCATATTGGTTAATTAAGATCTTTCAGAAGATGGCGTGAGTTTTCAAGTGCAATTCAAAGTACAGGTTGTCACTTATAAAGTCCTTCAAGATATGGGTTGTAGCTACCTGAGAGCTATATAGGTAAAGGAGAATGTTTGTAGCTCAGGGTTGAAATGAGGTGTCCTTGGTACTGGGATGATGTTACCTAGTTTGTATAATGAAAGTTCTGCAAGAAAATAACCAAGTATTTTTGCCTAACTTCTAAGATCTGATGGAGTGGGCATACTTCATATCCTATCCATTAAACAATGTTTTCTGATGGGTCCTAGAAAGCATTCCTTTTTCTGTTGTGGTAGCTGCCTTTTGAAATATAATCCCTCCAGAGCAGTGGGTCTCAACCTTCCTAATGCCGCGACCCTTTAATATAGTTCCCCATGTTGTGGTGACCCCCAACCAGAGGTGGGTTCCTACCAGTTCGCACCTATTCTGTAGAACCAGTTCGTCAAATCTACCAAACCGGTTAGAAGAGGTTCCACCAGTGGACCCGGAAAGCAGGCCACACCTACAGAAGAGGTTCCAAAAACTTTTGAAACCCACCACTGGTCCTTGGATATGATTATTCTACACTATCATGCTCATATTTATAAAACTCAGTGCCTCTGTGAAAGGTAAGGATGACTACTGCATTTGTGGTGCAATCAGAACATTGTGTGTGTTGAAGTTGTTTTAATGCAAACCAAAGATGCCTTTTAAAAAACAAGTTTACCTCATATTCTTATGCATGCCAGTGCTGTGTGTGAGGTAATTTAAGGTGGTTCTGACAAGTGTCGTCGGCATCTTCATATCCGATCACATAGGCGGCAAGCCACTCCCATCCAGTCACATGGGCGACAAGCCACTCCCACAAAGGAGGCCACACCCACAGAGTAGGTTCAAACAATTTTTGAAACCCACCACTGTCCCCAACCATAAAATTATTTTATGTTTTCCATATTTTTTTTAAAATATGTGTTTTCCAATGGTCTTAGACAACCCCTGTGAAAGGGTTGTTCAAACCCCAAAGGGGTCCCGACCCACGAGTTGAGAACCCCTGCTCCAGAGGATCAAATTGCCCCAGCTTTGCAAGTGTCCTTACAGTCTTTGAAAATCTTGGCTTTCCCCCTAAGACCTAGGATACATCAGCTGTATGCTTATCCACTGTGCATTTGTTTTGGTTCTGATATGCATTTCCTCTTGTAGTATGAGATGTATTTTCTGTTCATTTCATCTAAGAGAGTTGAGAGCGTACTGTAGAGTTTTTAAATTGTATACTAACTAAACTCTTATTTATAAAGTTACCCTAGCTGAACCCTAACAATGAAATAAATAATAAAAAGCAAATAGGATTGAAACAAATGATAGGGATACACTTCTAAAATTATTCAGAAGTGCTTTGGACTTCATGCATGCTTGAGCACAATGCTTTTCATTAAAGCCACCCATTTTTTCATAGTCATCTTCTATGTAAGCATGAAAATACATTGCCACTAATTTGGAGTCAGTGAAACTTTATTAATTCATCTCCTTAAAACAGTTGAAAACATTTTTAGGCTTCAACCGTTGAGTTAAAAGGGGGGCTGCTTTAATAAGTAGCAGAGGGTTGCAATGCTCTCATAAGATTCAAAACACTTCATCCCAGTCATTTTTGAATTTTGCTCAGCCATAATAAAAGAAACACTTTTGATTAAATCTTCTTATGTAACTTTGGGGGGGGGTGTTCAATGACATGTGGAAGATTTTAAATGTCCCTCTCAGTTGTTGTTAAAAAATAATGACCATGTTTATAAAGGCCGATACATGAATGAAATTAATCCACACCCTTGTTGAGATGCAAACCTTGTTAAAATACAATGCCTTTTATAATACCCATCAACAGCTTTATTTCCCAACTATACTGCTAATCTAGATACAACTCAGATTGTTGAATTGTCTAACATCTCCATTGCTACTGCTACACAGAGAATAAATACTTCTCTATAATTTTGAATTAGCTTTCTTGGTAGTTCCTACTGCCAGATGTCCACTTTAAAAATTGAGATGAAGCATGAGAAATTTAAATGGGTGACAAATGTGCCACCTAGTCCTTTGAATATTTACAAGGAAGTAAATCCTATAGAGTTCAATTAGAATTATAGTTTTAGATATTTGCCACAATATGCAATATTGTGCACAAGACTAAAAGACTGTGTTTTTTCTTTTTGTTTAATATTTATTGACAAGTTCTGGATCATTCAATACAAGAGTATTGGAAACTTAGATCTAAAGGAGTTTGGATATTATGTAAGCCCAAAATGTAACACAAAGTTTAGACTACCTCTAAATACATGTCAAATAAAGCATCCTTCCGCTATCGCTGAAGAAAATACATTCTGGTGTACTAAAGATAGTACCACAAATAAAATAATCTCTTCCAACTGACTGAGTTTTTTTATTGACACAAAAAAGCACACAGAAACAAACTATTCAAGTGATTTCTTCAGAGGATAGCAAAAAATACAACATATTCTAATCATCTTAGTTTAGGAGATAAGCATTCTAATTCCAAATAGAAAATGCAAATTAAATATAGTGCTGAGAATAAATTACTGCTTCTATTCTCCAAGAAGAGGTCTGAAACCAATCTATATCAGTCTTGACTTCTGCAACACTCAGAATTCTGGGAACACATCCAGACCATCATGAGGCAATCCGAGATCAGTTTATGCACAATTAGACACCACTGAGCAAGGTTTTATTGCCGGAGACTACAGGGACCTGCTCTCACCATCTTAACTTGTCTTAAGTCATAATTTCAAACATTACAGGACTCCTTCATTCTTCCCAAAGCCATCCTTCATTGCCCTTGAGTTAGTATACATCAGGGCTCCTCCACTCGTGGCTGCAGCCCATTATTAGCATGGGCCCTGTTTGGAACCGGGCTGTGGAAACAGTGGATGAGCACACTCACACTTGCACGAGAAGCAGGTGAGTGCGCATGCAAGCAACAGGCTAGCGCACGTGTGACAGAGGTGGGTTGTTGCTGGTTTGGTCCGGATTGGGTGAACTGGTAGTAGCAGTAGCGGGAGGCTCTGCCTACCCTCCTTGGATGCTTGTCTGCATGTGCAGAAGTGTCGAGCATGCACATGAGCATGCCCGAACCGGTAGTAAAAAAATTGGCAACCCTCTTCTGACGCATGCTCACCCGCCGCTCATGTGCAATCATCCTCTATCTCTCCATCCCACTAGTCCACAAAACTAGAAAGGTTGGGGAACGTTGCTATAGATCTTGTAATATCAAATCTTCAAACAATGCAGACACACAGGGGACATAAAAGAGTAGCATTCTCCCATCATTTTAGTTCATATTGTCTCTCTGTATCTAGCTGTTTGCACAAACAGCTGGGTAGTTGCTACGAAGAAAATATTTCTGGCTTCCAAGCATGTTTTCATCCTGCATTTAAAAGCCCTCTAACAAGCTGGGAAGATAACTTTTTTCCTTCCAAGGAGGCCATTTATCCCAATATTTCTAATCATGTTTCCATGGTACAGTTGGGGTAGAGGAGAAAGTTAAGATACATTCTAAATAATACCTAAGTCAAATACCAGGAATAGGATTCTGAGGTTCAGTATCAAACTGGCTTGATCAGAATTTCCATCAATGAATAAATAAACTATCCGTAGGGACATAGTTTTGCAAGACTCAAAAAAACTTTGTTGAGAACAGTGTTAGATCAAAAAGGCTAACCTGGAATTCAGATACAGTAATACAATAAGAGTGGGAAGAATGGGAAGAAAGAAAGGGAATGTGGATAGGAATGATAAAATGGGTCTGCTGACATCACCATACAAATCTGAGATATATCCACGTATGTCATCAGGACATAAGTACATAAAGTTAGTGTTGCATGAATATCATGGCAGTTTGTAGTGGACTCTCTGATGAAGTATCTCCAATTTAGAAATATAAATAGTACCAAGAGATCACACAGGATTTTTAAAAATAACCTATCCTAGTGGATCCCTAAAGGGATACAGTGGATCAGTGGCTAAGATGCTGAGCTTATTGATCAGAAAGGTTAGCAGTTCGGCAGTTTGAATCCCTAGTGCTGAATAAAGGTGTGAGCTCCCATTACTTCTCCCAGCTTCTGCCAACCTAGCAGTTCGAAAGCATGTAAAATGCAAGTAGAAAAATAGGGACCATCTTAGAGAGAAGGTAACAGCATTCTGTGTGCCTTTGGCATTTAGTCATGCTGGCCACATGACCATGGAGATATCTTCAGACAGCGCTGGCTCTTCATCTTTGAAACAGAGATGAGCACTGCCCCCTAGAGTTGGGAATGACTAGCACATATGTGCATATCCCTTTACCTTTAAGTGATCCTTTGAATCTACCTATAAATGGGGGTGATTCATATCTAAGCCAAAACAATAACACAAGTTTATAGCATTAAAGCACTATACTTCTGTGTCGGAAGCACCAAAGTGTTTCCATGGTGAAAGGACTAGTTGGTGATACCACCATTGCCCAGGGGACACCCAATTTCAGGTCCTTATCAATGAGCCTCTGAAGTGGTAACTATTTATCTACTTGCATTTGCCTGCTTTCAAATTGCTAGGTAAGCAGGAGTTGTAGTGAATGACGGGAGGTCACCCTGACATACAACAGTACTTGAGCTTTCAACATGGACTTGGAACTTGTCAAACCAGCATCCTAACCACAACCACCACATTCCATAGCACTAAGATAAAGTTTTGGTATCCCCTTTCCGATAGTTCCTTGGTTGGGACCTCACTGTTCTACTATATCTTTGCACTGCATTTCAGATATTTCCTTTCAGTTTGATCCCAGCAGTCCTCTTTTTTCTGCCAGAGGAGAGATGAAACTTCATATTTTGATGCAGAAGGTAGCTATGACTTTATCTTGGAAAAAAACAGAGAATCTTCTACCTGCTCTAGATGATTATTATTTTGCTGTGGCCATCAGTGTTTTTTATGAAAACAGTAATTTGTGTGGCTTCTCTCTTTAGGCTCACGGTCTCCTTGACTTTCTCAAGGATCAAAGTTCTTGGGATATGGGAATTTTATCACTGCTGAATTTTAAATTGTTGGTCTTGGGAAAGTGTAGTTCAGGGATGGGTTCTGGCAGGCACTACTGCCAGTTTGTGTGTGCTGTGTGCAGAACTGAAAAACAAGTTAGCAGTGCCTACAGCGCTGCCCGGAAAACTGGTTTGGGGACATGGCAGGCCTGGGTCACTGCTGGTTCCAGCGATCCAGGCCATCAAACCACTACTAGTTTGGCCAATCCGGTAGGAACCCACCTCTGGTGCAGTTGTATAAATAGCAACAAAGGAAACAATGGCTGGCATGCATTTTAATTGATTTTAGTATCCTGAAATTATGTGAATGCAGAGTGGGAAACAGAAAACGGAAGAGAGAGCTGGCATCTGGATGGTAACATTTTCTGGGAAACCTATTGGATTAGGATATCGGCAGTGCTTAATGTTAAGATCTCACTGGAGTCAGTTACCTGAAGCAGAGACCCTAACTCTATCAAAAGTATTTCATGCCCTTTGCACTTTCTGGGTGGATGATCATGCAGGATGCATGGAGCTCTTTAGTGACAATACAAGCATAACTCAGAAAGAAGATAGCAATCGCACTTAGACTTATATATTGCTTTATAAACTTTATAGCACTCTCTGGGTGGTTTACAATATCAGTATATTGTCCCCAACAATCTGGGTCCTTGTTTTACAACCTTGGAAGGATGGAAGGCTTAAGTCAACCTCTAGCCCCTCCAGATTGAACACCAGACTGTGAGCAGAATTTGCCTGCAATACAGCATTCTAACCACTGCACCACCAGAATTCCTGTACAAGGGCTCCTGGTAAGATAACGGCTTATCAGCCTTTACCTGTAGAGATGTACACCCATAAGTATATTATACTGACTGAATAGGACTCAGGAGTATCAATATAGCTGATTGGTCAGAGGTCCTCCATGGAATTTAATAGCAAATGGAATTTGGGGACATTGGTTAATCTTAGTGGACTCAGAAGCTTCACTTGCCTTTTTAATTCACCATTTTTAAAAAAATATTCTGCATAATTGAAAACTAAGTTCAAAAGTGAATGATTTTGATAATAAACTGATTAACATCATTGAGCAGGTAGAAGCAATAGCAATTTAACTATAAACAGATTACAGGATTAATCCTTCATTGAGATGTCACGTGGCTATTCCTTTGAATTGTCTAATGAGTCCTGCCAACTTCTCTTTTCTCCAAGAGGTTTTCAGCCAGCTATTTCCATTTTGAGTACTTCTCAGATCTTCCTTATGTATGTATTAGCTTCAAAGGCTGTGATTTTCATATTTTCCCTATGCGGTCTGCAGCAACACTTTATGCAATGTGCAGTAACTCCCACTGTTTGCAATACTCTGAATCTGGAATACAAAATTCTTTCAAAAAGTTAAAAACAAAAGCACACATAGAACTCCTCAACAAAAGACCAATTATATAACCCATATACAGTTAATTGACCATTGTTGCCTGTTGTTGACAACCATTTATCATCAAAATACTGTGGGTTTTTTTTAAAGAATAGCATTTACAATTGTAAGTTAAAAACTAGATTTTATATGTCCAACAAAGCATTCAAATTTTGAATGGTTGCAGGAACTGGGCAAGTGTAGTCTAAGGAAGAGAAGGACTACAGGATGGCATGATACCAGTCTTCCAATATTTGAGGAGCTACCACAAAGAAAAGTGGGGTAACCTATTCTCCAAAGCACTTGAGGGCAGTACAAGAATTAATGGATGAAAGAAGAGATCCAACCTAGAAATAAGGAGAAATTTCCTGACTATGAGAACAATTAAACAGTCTGCCTCAAGAAATTATGGGTGCTGCATCACCAGATGTTTGCAAGAAGATCCTTCCTTCCTTCCTTCCTTCCTTCCTTCCTTCCTTCCTTCCTTCCTTCCTTCCTTCCTTCCCTCCCCTACACATTTAACTTTTCTTTTTAGTTATCAAGGTTGATATTGTCCTAATCAGCACAATAACTTTTACAAAATCTTTTTCTTGACCTTCAGGATATTTATCTCTTTTCCTGGGTTGGCAGTGGATTTTTCATTTTAAAATCTAAGCATCATGGTTAGCCTCAAATATGTACGTATGTTATACATTTACACAAAGCAATGCAGTATTCTTAAAGGATATCTAGCATTTTAAATTACATATCAAATGGATATAAACAATGGATTACAGCTCAAAGTTACAGAGGACTGGAGTACTCCAGACTGTAAAGATAAGTGGAAAGCACTTCCATTTGAATCCTTTGTACCAGTCCAATCTCAGCTCCAGCTGATTTCTTGCTTAGCTGCAGTATTACTTACGGTGTATCTCCAAAGCCATCATTCTTTTTGAAGCATTGCAGCTCCCACTGAAGGGACATTTTTCTCCCTTTTGCTTCATGAGGTTCAGCAGCCCAAACTGGTGCTTTAAGTAGAATGCTGGTTTGATTTAGAAGGCCTCTATTGACAAGAGTTCTGCGGTTCCTCTTTCTGTTTTGCAATGGACAAGAAAGCCTGAAAAGAACAAGCCACTGTTTTTATTTTTCAATTTCCGCTCTCCCAATTTCATCACATGTACAAGGAATTGCAATTTCTGATTCCTATAAGGTCCTTGTAGTTCCCATCTCCCCACTTCATCTGTTGTGTAGTCTACTGCCTTTGAGGGGAGGGAGAGTGGTTGCAAAATGGATGGCATGATGCCATTCCATCTTTGCAATGCTCAAGTGGATTTTTAATAGAAAGGAATGAAAGCTTGGTAGCCAGGCAACTTCTTCCTGTTAAAATCACTCAAATTTAGATATTTCTTTTTTGCAGATGACTAGAAATACATGCAAAAAATACTGAAAACACAGAGGTAGGGATAACACTTTGTGAAGTGAGAGGACTTCTACAATTATTGTATAAATTGCTCTTGCACTAGCAACAGCTTAGAAGGTGATGAATTTTTTTGCAAGCCTCTATTGGACAACAAGAGGCGTTGTGGCTCAGTAGCTGAGATGCTGAGCTTGTTGATCAGAAAGGTTGTCAGTTTAGTGGTTCGAATCCCTTGAGCCATGTAACGGAATGAGCTCCCATTACTTGTCCCAGCTTCTGCCAACCTAGCAGTTCGAAAGCATGTAAAAATGCAAGTAGAAAAATAGGAACCACCTTTGGTGGGATGGTAAGAGCATTCTATGTGCCGTTGATGTTTAGTCAATCTGGCCACATGACCACGGAGATATCTTCGGACAGCGCTGGCTCTTTGCCTTTGAAACTGACATGAGCACCACCCCCTAGAGTCAAGAACAACTGGCACATATGTGCGATGGGAACAGTGGTGGGTTTCAAACTTGTTAGAACCTCTTCTGTAGGTGTGGTCTGCTTTGTGGGAGTGGCTTGCTGGCCATGTGACTGGGCGGGAGTGGCTTGGCAGTCATGTGACTGGGTGGGCATGTAAAATGTGGTGAAACTCACTTAACAACGCTCTTGCTTAGCAACCAAAATGTTGGCTCAGAAACTCTGGCATTTGAAGCATGCAAGTCTTAAAGCTGTCAAGTTACAAGACCTTTGCACCCCTACCTTTAGGGGAAAAAAACCTGGGGGTGTTCAAACTTGACAGCTTTTAAACTCGTGGACTTCAACTCCCAGAATTCCTCCTCCAGTTATGTTGGCTCAGGAACTCTGGCATTGAAGTGTGCAAGTCTTAAAGCTGTCAAGTTACAAGACCCTTGCACCTCTAACCCTTTAGAAAAAAACCACAGGGATGTTCAAACTTGACAGCATTAAGACTTTAAGGTTTAGATAGGACTCTTAGAGGTGGGTGGGGTGATTGGTGAGCCAGCCAATCAGTGAGCGGTGGGTGGGGCAAGCGTGGTGCGGACGGGGAGGGGGAAGGATCTGGAACCGGTTCTAAACGGCATGGTAGATTTGTGGAACCTCTTCTATAGAAGAGGTTAGAACTGGCAGGAACCCACCCCTGGATGGGAACCTTTGCCTTTATCTTTATTGGTCAACAGGCAGAGATAATGGATCTGTTTCAAACTGTATAGGACTGATTGAGGTATCGAAACATTTTCATGTTGAAGTATTAGGTATGTCAGATACGTAGATCAATGTTTCTCAACTTTAGTAACTTTAAGATATGTGCATTTCAACTCCCAGAATTCCCCAGCTAGCATGAAGGTTGAGAAAGACTGATAGATGAATTTTCTTCTACAGCGAATTGTAGAAAACCTGACACAATATCTCATTTTATGGCTCTAATATAATAAATCATTCTTAAGAAATCAGCATAGTTGATCTATAGCAGAGAAAAAGCTGAAAGAATTTGACTAGAATATCTGAGATTATTCTTACAGAGAGACAGCTCATGGACACTTAATTTGGTAGTTGGAGTCTGGTCCAAAAGATCAGGCAAGAAAAGAAGGTCACAAGTTTAGACCAATATGTTCAGATGTGGATTTGAAGTCATGAGCCACAAAAAAAGGATCTCAGTTACAAGCAATGCTGAGTGAAGTTGGACATGAATTTTCAGACCAGTATGTCAACCCCAGATGTTGCCTTTAACTTTGCTAGCAATCTTCTGATCCTGTCAGCTCAAAACTTAAGCATTCATTCAATCTTTGCAATGCTTTTTGCTTTTGCGGGGAAGAAGAATGGATCTCAGACAGTCATCCTCTACTGTTTCCTCTTTCGAAACATCCTCTCAAGATTTTCCCCAACACTGGCTGGGACATTGCTATCTTCTGCAAGTCCAGGTCCTGGAGGTGTGGTTAATCATCTCATCAAAGAACTCATCAAAGACAGACCTCACAGAAATAGAAAACTGTCATATCAGAAAATTGTTGGAAGAAATGTCCATCTGGTTCAGTTCCAAGCTGGGAGACAAAATGGAGGCTGGAGGTTGATTGGAAAGACAGACCATTTATTGATGAAGCAGAACCACCAAGTATGTGTGATTCTGGTTAGCTGACCACATGGTGTTAAGAGTGAGGGATTTTTATACCTTCTCTTGGGCTTTGCATTTGAGCTTCCTGTTCCTGTGCAAGGACCTACATTCCATTGGGTGTTGTCAGACCTTCCATAGGGCCATAGAGGGGTTATGTAGGGGTCATAGCTGGCTCTATAGGTTGTCTGAGCTAAGTTTGGTTGAAGTTTCTGAAGGTGACATAATGTCCTTAGGAGGTTGGGAAATGTAGTGAGCTCTCTGTGTTAATCCTATTATCTCTGGGGGGTGGGGGGGTTGTCTTAATCCCTTCACCCTGGAGCTGAAGGTCTTTTATTTTGTAAATAGGCTGGCCCAGTATTTCTTAATGGGCACAAATTATCTGCTGGGGGCAGGGAGCTGAGTCTCTGAGTTTCTGTCTCCCTTTAGATTTTTTTTATTTCTCTTTTAGGGGAAATATTTTGTCCTGCCTTTTTAAAATATTCCTCAAAACATTTCATTCTCCTAGGTAGGGCATGTGTGGCTTCCCACAATATGCTGGGATTTCTCTGAGTGAAATAATAAAAACCTTCTTCACCAGTTATCATACTTTTCACAGAGTTTTGACAACATTTCAGGTAACAACCAGAGGTAGGTTCTTACCAGTTGAGACTGATAGGTAGTAACTTGGCCTGCCACGCCCTCGAACCGGTTCTCTTGGTGATACATGCCACCATCTTGTTTTTTGCTGATGTCCATGTGCAGAAGCTTTGTTTAGTACTGCACATGTGCGTGTAGCGCATATCAAGCCTGTGCACAGAGTGCATCAAGTGCATGTGCAGCGCATCCCTCAGCGAGCCAGCAATAACAGGAGCAGGAACCCACCCCTGATAACAATGTACTTTCTCCTTACTGAGTATGAGCTAAAAAGGAGTGGGGAAGGCAGAGAAATTTGGTGCTTGAAGAATATTGCTCTGCTGTGAGATCCATTCTTACCTGAGTTGGGATAATGAACAGCTTTACGCAGTGAAAAGAATGCACAAAGAGATAAACAGTAAAGCTAAGAGTAGATATTTTTGATAAGAACGAATTCTTCAGGCTGTGCTTGCAAGGAAAAAAATAAGCTTTCTTTAGGAAATAACATGGTGATAGGAACACCTGGGTTAACTTAAGTTGATTATAGCTAAAAGCCTGCATGTAGTATGCTGTCTTCTACCATGGAGAAGGCATAAGTCAGGTGAGAGTCTAAACTTTACTGGTCAGAATCAGAACAGAGAAACGCTGAAATAAGAGATCGAGAAAGTGATAAAAATCCCAAAAACAATCCAGCATATAGAAGTCATGTTACAAAGAGACACATGGAAAAAGGACATAATGTACAGAATCCCATGGCTGTCTCTGCATTTGATTTCCCCTAGTGGTTAGAAGTGACTACGGGTAGTCCTCAACATAAGACCGCAATTGAGCCCAAAACTGATGTTGCTAAGTGAGGAATGTGTTAAGTGAGTTTTGCCCCATTTTATGACATTTCTTGCCACATTTGTTAAGTGAATCATTACAGTTGTTGAGTTAGTAACTTCAAAGGGTCACTAAGTGAACTGTACTAAGTTGAGGACTATCTGTAGTAGATGCAGAAAGGTAGTCCATACCATGCTGAATTTAAATAACCTGTGTAACAATTTCCTCTAGAACAGGACTCTGAAATTAGAGGAAATTAGAGGTGGAATATACATTCATAATTCACTGACTTGAAATGGAGGTCTCCACAGTTTAGCCATGACAAATAGATTCATAACTTCTTCACACTTGGAATAACTAAGGAAGAGACTGTCAATCTCTAACATTAGTCCTAAACTTACAGTCACAACTGGAACCAGAATTTCAATCACTTAGCAAGGATGTTTTTTAAGTGAGTCCCAATGATTTTATCACTTTTTTCCCCATGGTTGTTAAGTGAATCTGACTTTTCCTATTGTCTTTCCTTGTCAGAAGCTGGATGGGAAAGTCACAAATGGAGATCGCATGACCCCAGGATACTGAAACCATATATTGCCAGTTTGCAAAATTTTGAAAAGGAACCATGGGGAAACTGCATTGGTCATAAATGTGAGGACAATTGCAAATCACTTTTTAGTGCTATTGTAACATTGTACAGTCCCTAGTGAATAGTTGTAAGTTGAGAACTATTTGTGCAATATTGATCAGAGTGTGGAAGATGGAATAAAGCTCATAAGTGGTGCCAGAAATTGGTTTTGCCTCCATGTAGTTGTGTGAGGATGCTTGCTTGCTTGCTTGCTTGCTTGCTTGCTTGCTTGCTTGCTTGCTTGCTTGCTTGCTTGCTTGCTTGCTTGCTTGCTTGCTTGCTTGCTTGCTTGCTTGCTTGCTTGCTTGCTTCATTCATTCATTCATTCATTCATTCATTCATTCATTCATTCATTCATTCATTCATTCATTCTGTCAGCTACGAGCAGTCCAGAGGCCTGGAGCTGCCATTCAGGAAAGAAAACCTGGCCAGCTGCCAAGACTCACCAGGCTTCCCTTCCCCTTCCTGCACAGGGACCGAATACAACTGTCATATTTGGGAGAAGGAGGCATTTGCAGTCCAGTGGGCCCTGTTGACGTGGCAGCATTTACTAGAATGGGGAGGGATACCCTTCGATGTCTGGACGGACCACAAGACTTTGGAGGCTCTCAAGACCCCACGAAGATTGTCGCCAAAGTTCAATGGGCCTTGTATTTTCGGCAATTCAACTTCCAATTAAAATATATACGGGGGGGGGGGAGAGAGAGAAGGATTCCCCTCTCTAGGACCTTGCTATACCAGGGGGCCGTACCACATCCAGATCTGCAATGGGTCAAATTGACTGTGTGACAGCTGAGCAGTGCTCTACGACAGAGGAGGGTCTTTTGCCGGAGGTCATTCAAACCCCATGAGGGCTACCTGTGATTAGGTATGTCCATTACCTGGAGTTACTTATAAATGAATACATGCGAGATAAAAATCTAACAAATAAATAAATAAAAATAAGCCGAAGCAGCAAGCTTGTGTGGGATTTTCTGAGGCCTAAATTTATTATTTTTAATTTTGGCTTAACTTAATTTTGTGTATGCCTACATTTTTTATTGTGCAGGTGGATTTGATAGGTAGCATGTGACTGCAAACCACCCACCACACATACAGATACACATACACACAACTTAGAGGAAACATAATCCACCATAGCAGGTTCTGTTAAGTAAAAGAATCAAATAAAAAGCATGAAGGTTTAACACAAAGTCTGACTTCTGTAGACAGATCACTCTGCAGGTCTCCTGATTATCAGAAAGTGTTTTGGGTCTTTTTTTAAAAAAAACATCAGACTTACAAAAGGTATTGCAGACTGCAAAGCCTGGCTAAATCTTCAGCTTTAGTGCTGGAATCCATACTGGTTTTATTCTGTGAACAGCTCTTTCTGCCTAATTAAATTTATTCCATTTAGTGCAGGGCTTAGGTGGTTCAGGTAACTCAGTAAAAGAAAAAAAATCCCATTGACTCAGTGATATGAGATTTCCTGGAAGACCTCTGGTTATAAATTAACCATTTGTCCTGCACAGTAACTGAAGAATTTGAAGCAGGTTTAGAAGTAAAATATAGAGGATTGGTTGGGGTGGGGGAAAGATCCAGGCAATCACTGAATCACTTCAGAGAATAAGCTCTTTTATTTAGTGGTCGTCTGGATTATTGCAGGCAGTGGTGAAATTCATTTTTTTTTTTTACTACCGGTTCTGTGGGCATGGCTTGGTGGATGTAGCAGGGGAAGGATATTGCAAAATCTCCATTCCCACCCCTCTCTGGGGCCAGCCAGAAGTGGTATTTGCCAGTTCTCTGAACTACTAAAATTTTCCACTACCGGTTCTCCAGAACCTGTCAGAGCCTGCTGAATTTCACCCCTGATTGCAGGGCTGATATCTTAGTCCTACATGATCCCTCTTTGACTTTTGTTCCCCTTTCCTTTTATTTGGCTAACAAAATTAGGCACACAGTGTTCTGGTGAACTCAGATTTATTCTGAGCAATTTAGAAAAGGCTGCCCTGCTCCCGATGCAAAGCATATGGAGAAGCTGAGTGCTGTATTAATCTTCCACTGGGAAGTGGCAGAAGAAGCGCCTACTTAACTGTCTTGCATCAAAGAAGAGGCGATGAGAGAGAGGGGGGAAAGAGGAGGGGAAATACCCCTGCTGCTCACTTGGCATTCAGGTTATTGTATTCTGTGAAGAGGAACAAGAAAAGGAATCATGTCAGCTCTGTCCCTTCGGGGCAGGTGTGTCTAGAGGGCACAGCACCACAAATGCCATCACTGTCAGAAACAGGAAAAGGGACTCCTCACTCTGACACAGCAAAGTCTCCAAGGATTTGGAGAAATGACAAGATTGTGGCTAAGGCAGCTGCCATATGCATACGAATACATGATATCTGAGCAGGAAAGGGCCCCTCAGGCCTGACACCCTGCTGTGGTCTAAAAACAAAAGCTAGCTTCCTGAACTGGATATCAAGTCTTCTTCCACTCCATCCTGTTCTCTGGTGGAAAGGCTCAGCAGCGGAAGAATCTCTGGCAACGTTTTGCCTTTGCAGCCTACCGAAAGTGACTGCTCTTCAGCGAGCTTGCTTTATGAAAGCAAGCAGGTGGAAGAATTGGAAATCTAAAGAGGGGGGGAGGTGGTGTGGTCTAGAGAAGACGTCAGCCGGGATGCAATTAAGGGTGACCTTGCAATACAAAACTGGCACAATCTGCAGAATCAATAGTCCGGCTGGGTCCTGTGGCAGATCCAATAAAAAGAGAGTGATGGTGCTGGCCAGGGGGTGGAGGGGAAGCCATATATATTTTAAAGCGATGCGTAGACAACATTGCGCCTCCCAATCCTTTCCCTATGATTTTCGTGCCCGTATTTGGGAAATACCTAGGTTGATGACCACCATTCTAGTGTATTAAGGAGACTAAAATATAATTTAATTATCTGCCTTGTTTGGGACAAAATAGATGCCTCCCCAATTAGGTTGCAAAATCAGAGATCCATCAGTATGCATATTATTAAGAAAAGGGATGCTTTCAAATGAATATATAACTAACATATCAGAAAAATGGAATGGTGTAGGGAGGGAGAGCGACCCTGCTAAAAATGTCAGCACTTCAATGGAGGATTGTATTAAGCTGCATAGCAGGTTGGCAAAATACCTTTACAGTCTTGTAGCAGGTTAGCAAAATTATTAGTGAGGTAAGATTATATGTCGGAAGGCATTCTGGCCAGGTTCTGTGCATTCTGCCTGACATATGCTCAAAGTTTCAAAAACTATTTAAACAATCTGTATCATACACACACACACACACACACACATACACACACACACACACACACATTTTTGCTGCCAGCAGTTTAGACATTTATGGCTGCATGTTGCATTATTTTGAGGGAGAGCACATTTACACTGTTACACAAGCTGTACACTCACTAGTTTACATTGTAGCCAAGTATCATTTCCTCAGTGTTATCACATTAAAAAAATATACTTAAATATTTACAAAATGTGAAGGGGTGTACTCACTTCTGTGATAGACTGTGTGTGTGTGTGTGTGTGTGTGTGTGTGTGTGTGTGTGTAAAATTGTGGCATATCAAATTTATTGTGTGTTTTATTCCCTGTGATAAAGTTGCAGCAAAAATCAGTTTTGTGTGATTGGGAATCCAGGGCAAAATCTCGTTTTTTCAATATTCAGCTTGTATTAAACAGTGATTGAAGGAGAACAAAATCTATTTTGTTAATTGCGGCAGAGAGATCAGAGCCTCCAGGATGAGTTATTTGTCCTCCTGACATCCTTGGATAAAGCCGAAAGAGATTTCCAGGTGTTATGACTAAATTGTAATTTGTAATGTGAAAGAAGGCAGAATTAATAAACGTGCAATAGACAGAAGTCACCCTAATTATCCATCAATGGAAATGGAATGAACTTCAATTCTGTTTCTGTCCTGGACCAACCCATTAAATTGGAACTGGGAAGACACTGGGAAGTGTCTTCCCAGTTCCAATTTAAATCAAATAAGATGTCTACCCTAGAAAAATTGTCCACTCAATTGTCCTTTTTTGAAGGAAAGTTGTCCCCTGCCATCCATTACTTGGTTGAAGTAGGAGATCTGCCAAGGAATAGATCCTGTTGATTTCAGGAGGATCACTAGCATCTGTCCTCCTATTGCTGGAAAGATGAAGACTGTGGCCCTTTAAGACAGGACACTGTATCTGTGATAGATACAGTGGATTCCCAAATCCCACTGCTCTGTACTGTGGTATCTTCCTCAAACTGCAGTGAAATATGCATAATGACAATGCTGTGATTTTGTACTTGCATCCCAATGTCTGGTACAAGAGCATAAGTCAAAATCTTTGTGTGATGCTACCCTCCACCATGTTTCATAATTCCCCCCTCCCATCTTCCATATTTTTCTGCAGACCCCTATGAGATCAGCAAGACTGGTCTTTTTGAAGATGTTGCTATTAACTGCAACTGGTTGATTGGATATGGAGAAGAGGGTCCTTTATGGAATCATCTACTCCACAGTTTATCTGATGTCTACCCTCCCTAAAAGCATCTCCAAAGCAATCTTGCTGTCACAAGGCTTTCACTTTTTAATTGTACAATTACTTTTACTCATTGGGTTTAATGGTTAGGCACCTTCAGAACTTGCCTGAGGAGAACAGAAAGACCTAAACAAAATAGATAGATAAATCTCATTTAACTAAAAACATGTCTACATAACCCTCAGAAACATTTCTTCACTATATCTCCACAGAGCTATTCTTACAAATTTCACAACTCTCCATAGGATCATGGAGTTAGAAAGTACCATGAGTATTTATGACTTCTCATCCACTAAATGGCCAATGAATGAGAATTCACTGCTGATTGCTTGTGCAACCAGATGTCTAACATGAGCTTGCTTCCTTGTATCCTTAACTCTTGTCTTCTGGGGCAATAGAGAATAAGTTCATTCTTCTCCTCTAAGTGACAATTCTTCAGTTATCTGAAGACTGCTAGCACATCTCTCCACACTTTTTTCTTTTCTGCAGGTAAACATTCCTAGGTCCCAATAAAAGTGAAGATATGTAGCTCAGGTTTGAACATGGATTGAATGAGGAACTAGAAAGCAAGACCTATAGAAATATTTAAGTATGTAATGGTCTCTGAATTTGGTTGCTTGCTCACAGGCATTTTATTACCCTACAAGCAGGGGTAGGCTTCAAAAATTTCAGCAACAGGTTCTCTGCCTTGTTGCTGGGTGGGCGTGGCCATGGTGGGCGTTCACCAATTGGCTTCCTGCACCACGGTGGTGGGCGTGGCTTTTCGCCTTCCCCAGGCCACCCAGGGATGGGATTTAGAGTTTCTCTGAACCAGCCATAACCCATAGCAGCCCACCTCCACCTACAAGGTAACATCGTCAGTGCTCTATGATGTTACTAATCATAATCAAACATCTGAAAGCAAACAAGATGAAACAAAACTCAGAGATCATCAAGGTCTCCACGTATCTAGGTCCTTCTTATAGGCCTCCCTTTCCAGATCTTATCCTATCTTGGTAGACAACCTATGAATTGGCTCTATTTGTCACTAACCTTTTCGAAGGATGATGCCCAGAACTTAGCACAGCATTTTAAATTGTTATGGCCAAAATATCTCCCTTTCATCTTAATGCATCTCAAGATAGTATTTGCCTTTGAGCAGCTGTGTCATAATACTTGTTGAAGTTTAGTTTGTAGTTAACCAAGTCACTCAAACTCAAGCAGATTTGTCCCTTACCAGTTTCTCCCCAGGTGCAGAATTAGTTAAATTTCATCCTGCTCATTTTAGCCTACTACTCAATCTTATCTAGATTTTTCTAATCTTTTATCTAAAATAATAGCCATCTTTCCTGTTTTGTTTCATCTATAAACTAAAGTGTTTCAACTGCCTTTTCCAAAACATTGATAAAAAATATTGAATGACATAGAAGTGGAGCCATTAATGAGAACTCTGCATGCAATCATTCAGACAAATATGACACTGTTTAATGTTGATATAATCTAGCCCAGTGGTTCTTAAATGATTGGAAACAATTACTCCTTTTTTCAGTCTCAAATAATATAAGTACCCCTATCTTCAACTTTCTCTCACACACAAAATTACAGTGGAATTTTCATCCTATTAATTGAAAATTCCATTACCACAGGATATACTTGAATTATTCACTTGGATAATTACCCTCAGCTTAAAAAAACACAGATCTAGCCCATACATTACCATTTTAGGAAGGAAATTAGCATGGGAGACTCTGCTTAAGACATTCCTAACATTCAGTTACATTATGTCTGCAGCATTCCAGTAATCTACTAAACTAGTAATTCCATCAAATATGGAAATAAAATTACTCTGGCATGCTCTGTTTGCAACTGTCTCATACTGGTTCTTGCCATTATTGTGCTGTCCCACTCATGCACACACACACCACAGGTGTAAGGAATCTTTATTAAGGCTTCCAAGCATGAATTGGTATTTCCCAGCAATTCGCTGTGCTGGCACCAACTCAACCTCAATGAGTTCCACAGGCTACTCAAATGAAGCCAACACTAGTCTCCAAGGCAAAAACAAATTTAATCCACTATGCAAAAGCAAGTTCCCAAATAAAAGGCAAGTCTACAGAAAAAGGCAAGGCAAGCAAAGGCAACAACTGATCCGAAGTTCAAGGCAAGAACATGCAGCCAGAAAACAAGCACATTTTTCCCAGCATTGCCTCCATCTGCCTGCTGAGCTAAACAGCCAACTTCTGGTGCAGCCCATCAAGAAGGGTAAGGCTTTCTCCTTGTGAGTAATCTGGATGAGCTTCTCTGCTCCTGCCTTTTTTCTACCCTATGTGCTCTTGGATCTGGAGCAGAAGGTGGTTGCTCTTCCTCATCACTGATTGGTTGCAGCTGCGTGTTTTCCCCACCTAAAGCACCAGGCTGTCCTGCTGCAGCTGTGCTTTAACCAAATCCCTCTCAGAGGACTGCTTGTAACCATTGATCAACTCCACTCCTCATATGCCTGGAACTGGTTCATCGTCCTCCAAGCTGACATCTGTAGAGGTATCTGGGGAATTGTCCAGGGGAGTTATCACATATGATATGCTTATCTAAATGATCACAAACATATTATTTGAATCTGTTTGCCTGGTACAGATGACAAACCTTGCCCATAAGCTGGCAAATACTCCATCTCACTTACTCATGAGGGAACACAAAAATTTGGCATCATAACCAGAATTCTGCCCCTATGTTATTACTTCATTGCATTTGCTTTACAATTAAAAACATTCAGTTTTAACTCGTTTCAACTCAATTCATTCAGTTTAAAGGATTAGGGAAATAAGGCCTTGACTTCAACAGAGAGTAAGAGCCATTTGGTTAAAAAAAAAAGCCTTGTGTAATAAGGACAAGACACCCTGAGGACTAAGCCATGGAATCAGAAAACAAGTTTATTCATCAAATATCTACCCTACCTTTTTGTCCATGCAACAATACTCAAAACATTTTACATCTATTAAACAGGCAGATTATAAAAGATAAACATGAAAAATAAGGCAAAATTAAATTCAGTATAATTACCATCAATATTGATTTAACTAACAATAGTTTTATGGAGGGGAAAAAAGTTTTCTCCAACTTCCTAGAGATGGTGAGAGTGAGAGCTACACAGAAGAAGTGCCTGTGTTGTATACTAGGCAAGTAACCTTTCATGTTAATGTCAAGCACTGGAACCAGGATGACAGCATGAGATCATCAGAGTTACTTCTTCTAAGCTGTTATCTTATTTAAAAGAATCTTGCCAGACTTACTACATTGTCTTGGGAAAAGCCAAATAAGGACTTTAGGGATGAGGGATGGGTTTGCCAGGTCTGCATCGCTTCCTGCAGAGGTGGTATTCAGCCAGTTCAGATCAGTTCACACAAACCGGTAGCGGAAATCATGGGTCACTCTTTAGGCAGATTTTTGAAACTGGGTGCATGTGCAGAAAGTGCATGCAAGAGCAAAGGCTGAGTGCATGGGCAGAAGGCATGTGCATGAACTGAGCATGCATGTGCGGGATGAACTGGTGGTAATAAAATGTGAAACCCACCGCTGACTTCCTGCCCTGCAAAGATTCTATATTTGCCAGTGTCTTCACTCCTCTCCCCACTCTATCTTGAGATTCCACCACAGATAATGAATCTATCTGAGATAGTTCTTCAGGCCATTAGTGCCCCAGGCTATAAAAGTCTGCACCAGCACTAAACTAGGCTTGGCAGACAGCCATCCAACAATACAGATCTTTCAGTACAGATACATATAATCACTACATTTTACATTTTAGTGGTCAGTCTAGTGGTCACATTTTGCATTAATTATCAATTATCAACTTGCATTAATTATCAGGCCCTTTTCAAAGGTAGCCCTGCATATAGTCTATTTGAGGTAACCAAGGTACCTCACAAGGTTCTACAGAGTAGATAAGTACTAGGAAGAGCACAAAGCATTGATTTGCAAATATGCTCCTTGCCCCAGCTATCATTCTACAAATCCAGTGGTTATTAGATAACTAGCACCCAAATAGCACTTCCAAATTATAAATCTGATTTTTCTGGGGGACTGCAGTCCCACTCAAAAGAAGTGTAGGAAGTTAGTACTCATGGTCTCCTGGAAGAATGAAATATTCTAAGAAATATTTAAAAGGCAAAATTATATATTTTCCTGGATGAGAAATGGAGAAACATGTTTTAGGCAGGAAGCAGACTCACTCTTAATAGCCCCCACCCTCCTCAATAGCACACAGCACTTAAGAGATAAAGAGATAGCTAGGTCTATTCATAAATAAATGCCCTCACCCAAGATCCAACAAAGGTATGATTAGCCCTCTACCCATCTAGCATCAGAAATCACTACATAGCACCTGCGGAGATTACACCACCCAGCAAGTTTCAACCAAGCTTGGGACTCAAGACACTGCAAAGTTACCCCTGTATGCCCCATGGGAGTCTGACTCAGACTACAGAATACATCTTTTACACAGGAACAGGAAGCTCCAAGGCGGGGCTCAAGATAGGGTATAAATCTCTCTCTCCCACCCATGTGCATGTGGTCCTGTCCACCCTTAAACCATCTTTCCAAGCAGTCTCCATGTTTCCAGTGTCTTTCTTTCCACTTGGAACGGAATCCAGATGGACATTCTTCCAACAGAAGAATCACTCCATTCCTTGAGTCTTACTTGCTTCTTATTCACAGCACCTTCTCCTTCTTTGGATTGAAGTCAACTTCCTCTCCTTCCTCCAGCCTACATGATGTGCATGTTGCCAGCTTCACAGTTCCAGCGTTAATGCTAGTAGATCATCTTTGCCATATTTATTCCTGACAACATTTTTTTATAACATGCCTCAACTGCCTGTAGTTAAAGGCCAAGTTGCAGAAAATCTCTGTCATAACATAAGAATGCCGTGCTAATCCTGGATTAGTTCAGATGCTATGTACAAAAGAGACCAAAGTAAAATTTCCAAGATACTGTCAAGAGTTGGGTGTTGGGTTTTTTTTTCCTATTAAGCTGAATGGAGTTGTGAATAGTAATAAATTACCATATAGACTTTCAGCACCAAGTCTTGTGGAGCTGAAACCTTCCCCCCTTCCCCACTTCTTTAAAAAAAAAAACAGATCAGCATGTCTCTCAATAACTTATGGCTAGACATTTGCTCTGTACCATCCAAGTTGAAAACGGAATGCAAATTAAAACTAATCAACTTTTAATTGTGGCAATTGCTACCACTTCTGGGGGTGACATGGAGCAATCAGTGCAATCATGGCTATAAATACATTGCAAATGAAATAAAATGTTTGTAGGCTCTGGTGATGAAAAGATCAGAGATTTAGAGATAAGCCCAGCTGCTAAGCCTAAGAGTACTTTGGGTTATTTTATTTTATTTTACTTTATTTTTTATTTTTTATTTGAAGAAAATGAATCATGCACCTTTCTCTGGGGTCATTCTGCTTCACAGGATGGCATATTCCTTTTAATTTATTTTCAGGTGCTTTAATTCGAGAAATTAAACAGGAAGCTGGCATCCAATAAAGAGAACTCTTATATTGATCATAAACTTAGTTTTTACAATGTTGACTTTGTACATTCTTAGAGAATAAAAATAAGGAATGGACACAATCTGTTGCTTTGTTTGAAAGTGGGGAGGGGATAATAAGCTGGTATAGGACATTTATATATTTCATTTTATTTTCAAGTAGTTCTCAACTTATGACCACAGCTGGAACTAGACTTTTTGTTGCTGTTGCTGTGAGTTTATGGCCTTTGCTGCCACACAATTGTTAAGCAAATCACTGCCATTGTTAAATGAATCACATTGTTACATTTTTAAGCAAATCTGACTTCCCTCATTGACTAAGCTTGTTGGAAACCAGCTGGGAAGGTCACAAACGGAAATCACAGGATCTTAAGATGTTGCAACCATAGGACCCCAGGAGTGCCAAACACCCAAATTTTGAGCACATGACCCATAAGGACGATAATCATAAGTGAGAGGAAGCAGATGCCATATACTGTATGCTCCTAAAGTTTCAGAAGTTTGCACCAGTCTATATAGATTATGCTATTCCTTTACTAAATGATGACATGGGCTATTGGTTTACTTGCCTCTGTTGACAAGGATTCCCATCATGGATAGCAATGTAATCTATTGAACCAGCATGTTGTAGTGTTAAAATGTTAGATTAAAAAAACTTAGAGAGGAGAGTCTGGTTTAAGTCCATCTTCAGTCACAGAAATTCCCTGAATGATTTTATAATTTATTCTCAGCCCAATCTGAGTTGGAGTAAAGGGATTCCCCATGTAAATCACTCTCAACTCCTAAGAAAAGGTGAAGAAGGATGGTGATGATAATGATAATGATGAATGATGGTGAATAGCAACCCTAATTCCCTACAGCAATGATGGCAAAACTTTTTGGCATTGAGTACTCAAACCGAAACGCACATACATGGGTGTGCATGTGTACGTACCTGAGTGCTGGAAACCTGAAGACCAGATGGTGAGTGTGCACATGCCTGTTTTTGGCCATTTTGAGGCCATTTTGGAGGCTGTTTTCAGACTGTTTTGGGGCTGTTTTCATGCCATTTGGGGGCTGTTTTTTGGGCCATTTTTCAGTCTGAAACGGTCCAAAAAACAACACCCCAAAAGAGCCCAAAAATGGCCTGTTTTTTAAACCAGATGAGCAGCTGGCGGCAGCACATGTGCCCACAGAGAGAGATCTGTGTGCCACCTCTGGCACGCATGCAATAGGTTCACCATCATGGGTCTACATCTTTCTTGAAGGTCTTGATGCTAAACCCACACTCAAAGTGCAGTCCAAGGAAACTACCATTCTAAGCCTTGCAGCCCTGCAATGACCAAGGTCACAAGATAAGAAGGCATTTGTTTTTCCTTCCTCTCTGACAAATGTGCCCAGAAAAGGAGACAGTTTTAAAACCTTCTCTGATCTACACTGAAATCTCCAATCCATATTACTGCTAAATGAATGGTTATCAGTTTATGACAATTATATTATGGAACTTTCTGACCAGTCAAAAGAAGAAATAGATCATTCTCTCTTATCATAGGTGGTGCTTCCTGTCCCAAAGATGCTTTTCACAAAAAGCAACTGGACTGTCTTAGTTCTTGGATGATAAGCAAAATGTTTTGAATAAAAAGAAAACCCCAACAAGTCCAGTTGTTTTTTGGGAAAGCATCTTTGGGACAACCACGGCTTGGATGATTGAAGATCTCCATAGACATGGTATTTCCTGCTGCCTGTGGAAAGAGGGAACTGTAATAACCAATGGTCCCTAGAATACCTTCTTCAAAGGATTTTATCCACAATGATAGAACTGATATATGTGGGCTTGCAGAGCACAATTGTTGGAATTTTTTTCCCAGCCCCTTATTGATAGCAGCTGTAGAAAGTGTTTGCATTTTCTTTTGGGTAACGTCAGTATGTATTTATCCTTATGTTTTTCTTTGTGTTGCATTTGGGTTTGGGTTTCCGTGTGTGTGTGTGTGTGTGTGTGTGTGTGTGTTTGTGTGTGTGAGAGAGAGAGAGAGAGGGAGAGGGAGAGGGAGAGGGAGAGAGAGAGGGGAGGGAGACACATAGAGAGGGAGGGAGGGAGGGAGGGAGAGAGAGAGAGAGAGAGAGAGAGAGAGAGAGAGAGAGAGAGAGAGAGAGAGAGAGAGAGAGAGAGAGAGAGAGAGAGAGAGAGAGAGAGAATGTATCAGGGGTAATATTCAGGAGTTCAGAGAACCGGCAAATATCACCTCTGGCTGGCCCCAGAGTGGACAAGGAATGGGACTTTGCAGTATCCTTCCCCTGGAGTTGGGTGGGAATGAAGATGTTGCAGTATCCTTCCCCTGCCATGCCCATCAAGCCACACCCACAGAACCGATAGTAAAAAAATAATAATTTCACCACTGGAGAGAATGTACTGAGAGGCATGTAGCAAGCTATGGATGCTCTTTTCTGAATCACAATATATAGAGGCTTCAAATGGAATAGTAACCAATTTCATTGTATACATGATGTATAATGACAATAAAGGCTATACTAGTCACCATTTGCGAGAATTCCAATCCATTGCCTACTCGTCTCTCCAAAAAAGATGTATTCAGTGTAATTTTTCAGAATTTTGTTTTTCATCTGTGGGCTCCAACTTGGTTTAGCCCATTTCCAACTTTGAACTTTCCTTTGCCAGCCTTTCTCCTCTAGATATGGTCCTATCCTCCCCACCCCTCTGATTTTAGAAAGAATACTGCTTCCCTTTTATGTACTATACATTCTTTCCAAAATCTAGCTGCTAATTAAATTCTGAAAGTTAAGAGTAAGGGAATACAAGACCATATGAGAGATCTTCCTTAACTCTGCAGTAATTATTGTGAAATATTACAATGTTGGCACAAAAATACTCTTTAAAATGCACCTCCCTCTTTCTCATATGTCGAGATAATATTCAAGAAGGGCTTTTAGAACTTTATTATGAATCTTGTCATCGCTGATTCAACTGACTCTTAAGATAGTTACCCCTTAATCATGTTATGAAATCATGGCAAATTAAGATGTTATTTAATAGGTAGTGCAAACACTTTAGTTTGCAATGATTTTTTTTTTGCTGTTTCCTGGTAAATAATTTCATGGGAAAATCATGATGAAATAGATAATCAATCCTTGATCATGTTAGATGACATGCTGTTTCAATTTGCTAAAGAAAATAATATTCTCTTTGTAACCAAGGTCAGACATAGTGAGGTTGTTGCCTTAGGCAGTAGATGCTCATAGAGGCTGGGACTATTCAACCAGTCAAGCTTTAATGCTAATCTTTACTTGAAGTTAGCCAAGCCCAGCTGCCTTTTTTCCCAATGAGAAATGGCCTAAATAAACCCTCTGGACAAACCTTCGACATATATGCAAGTCGTTGCTGATTCTAGGGGGCAATGCTCATCTGGTGTAGGGGCATGTTGTGTCTTTTTAGGGCAGTTCATTTTAGGTCAGCTGTTGGTGCAGCTCGTTCCCCTTTTGTCCCTACCTGCCACTCAGCTCTCACCTATGGCTCCTAGTAGCTGTAGCATGTGCAACAGCCACATCCAAGGCAACAGCTTTGACAGGCTGGCAAAACCAGGTTGAGAGTAGCCATTGGGTCATTGACCTTCAGTGAGATAAAGACTTGTCCAGTGGTGGGTTTCAAAATATTTTAGAACCTTTTCTGTAGATATGGCCTGCTTTGTGGGAGTGGCTTGCCGGGCATATGACTGGATGAGAGTGGCTTGGCAGTCATGTGACTGGGTGGGCATGGCCAACTTGTAAAATGTTGTGAAACTCATTTAACAACGCTCTTGTTTCTGCTGGCTCAGAAACTCTGGCATTTGAAGCACTCAAGTCTTAAGGCTGTCAAGTTACAAGACCCTTGCACCCCTAACCCTTTAGAAAAAAAACCAGGAGTGTTCAAACTTGACAGCTTTAAAACTTGTGGACTTCAACTCCCAGAATTCCTCCTCCAGTCATGTTGGCTCAGGAAGTCTGGCATTGAAGTGTGCAAATCTTAAAACTGTCAAGTTACAAGACCTTTGCAGGACCCTAACCCTTTAGAAAAAACCCCCAGAGATATTCAAACTTGACAGCTTTAAGACTTTAAGGTTTAGATAGGACTCTTAGAGGCAGATGGGACGATTGGTGAGCTAGCCAATCGATGAGCAGTGGATGGGGCAACTGTGGTGTGGACGGGCGGTGGGAGGGAGCTGGAACCGTTTCTAAATGGCACGGTAGATTTATGGAACCTCTTCTATAGAAGAGGTTAGAACTGGCAGGAACCCACCCCTGGACTTGTCTATCCCGAACATGGAAGACAGATTCTGGTGGATTGAGTGGATGAAACCTTCTAGAATAGGACAACGGTCATGAAGGCAGTCTCTACAAGCAATGTGGTATGCTAAGAGCATAACAAGACATGAAAGATGCCCTGGTCAACCACTGCACCCAGCCCATCTCCAACTGTCTCGACTCTTGTCCTGCTAATGGAGCAAGATGGAATCTGGGAAGAGAGAAAGTGAGGCTGACTCTCCCTCATTTTAATCCAATTCACACGCAAGTCTTGACTTCCCCTCAATTAGATGTCAAGATCCTCTTTGAACAGGATGGATGAACATTATCATGTAATAAGACACTTGAAGACTGTTCTGCCTGTACAATGAACAGCAGACTGAAAGTAGGCCAAAGCATTGTTATGATAAAATATTCTATTTGGTACAGGAAAAGTTATATTTGCCATCCTATTCAACCATTTCAATGTAGCCAGTGGTGCTTACCAATGAGTCTGAAAAACTCTTAAGGTATCCTTCTTTATTGTATGCACTCTAATGCTCAGAAATGCAAAATGGCAATCTCTGTTGTTTTCAAATCCATTTTGTGGACCTGACAATAGTCCCAATTTGGTCTGTGAATTAATGTGCAATTCCCATGAAAAATCCCAGGAATTAAGTCAGGTGCTGATGGCTTGGATTCCAGTTGCACGACAGTAAACCAAGCCACAAACATTGTTAAAATTGTTGGGCACAATTGAGAATATGGGTCAGGGTGAAGCTTCTTTCTATGTTGCTGTGGAAGCATCTTGTAGCATTCTCATCATTGGAAGAGAGGATAGGAATGGTCAACATGGATTATACTTGGTTATATTATAGCCACGGTGGCGCAGTGGTTAGAATGCAGTACTGCAGGGTATTTCTGCTGACTGCTGGCTGCCAGTAGTTGAGCAGTTCGATTGTCACTGGCTCATGGTTGACTCAGCCTTCGATCCTTCTGAGGTCAATAAACTGGGGAGCCAGATTGTTGGGGGCAAGAGGCTGACTCTGTAAACCACTGAGATAGGGCTATAAAGCACTGTGAAGCTGTATATACAGGGGTGGGCTGCTACAGGTTCGCCTGGATTCGGGAGAACCTGTAACTAATGTTATGGTCAGTTCAGAGAACCTCCAAATCCCACCACTGGCTGGTCCTGCCCACCTCTCCCCTCCCATCCTTACCTTCCCCACACAGTCTCTACACAGCCCATTTTGGATGTGAGATAAGTGCAGGGCTTGTGCAGAGGCTCAGGGAGGGAGGAAAATGGGTCTCCTGGAGCCCGGGGGAGGCAGTTTTGCCCACCAGAGGCTCAAGGAAAACTTCGGAAGGCAAAAATGTCCCCCTCTCTGCTGTGGTACAGGAAGCCAACTAGGCCATGCCCACCATGACCACATCCACCCAGCAACTGGGCAGAGAACCTATTGCTGAAATTTTTGAACCCCACCCCTGGGTATATAAATTTAAGTGCTATTGCTATTAGACAAATTATTTACACAAAGTACTAGAAGCTATAGAAAGGCAGTGGTTTGTTGTAGAGAAGTATAGTGAAGGTAACAAGACAGTAATGTATTGTCCACCTCTGATTAAATGCTTTAGTCAAGAGCTTTTTTTCCCCATCCCATAGCTTTTTATTTTCCAGAATTGGTCCAAACAAGTGCTGAACAGTATTTTACTTCCAAAACTTGTTTCAGAACTGTAATCAAGTCTTACTTGTTCAAGAACAAGTATTGTATTTCCAATATGCTATTGTTCCACTGATCTATATATTCAGAAAATATGCATGATTATAGGTATCTGGCAGATTCTTGCTAGAAACAAAAGAAATGAAACCAAAATAAATTTTGGGATTTTATGATTGGAACTGATTGCGATTTTAGAAACGCATTAGGGTAGATTCACATGAATTGAAGTCATATCCAAATTCCTGGTACATAAACACATGGATTTCTCTTGGCAATAATGCCCAAAATACAGTAGTTCACTCCTGGTTTCTTGTAAGATCATTTTATTCTTTTATTTCTCAGTCTGATTTTCATTTCTAGGGTTGGCATATGATCTCCCATGCAACAAAAAAATGACATTTGGCCTTGCTTAGCTTGTCAAGATCTAAAAAGTTCTAAGCACAAACGTTTGAATGGAGTTAAAGAGCCATTTAATTATTACCCATGCTGTAATCTAAAAATGAAAAAGAATGTCAATTTTTATCCAAAACCACTACATGGAAGAATAAACTATAATGAAAGGCTTTTATCCCCAGTAGATAGTACAGTAGAGCTTTAGCCAAGATTCTGGATTTACTGCCTCTTTCATTCAATGTTACTATTTTTTACATATTTATCTCTAATGTGATTTATTTGTAATTTTTAAAATCCACATTGCATTCTCTTGTTAATTGACTCTAAAGGGAATCAATCTCTTAAGAAGTTCCATGTTGAAAATAAATTGTCTTAGAATTAAGCTGTTTTTTTTAAAAAAATCTAAAAAGCAGAAATTGGAAACGGGACAAAAATTGTTCATCTCTGTTCATTCAGGCTTCTTGAGGAGGGGCCCAATCACCATTCATAACCCCTTCCCCATTCAAGAAATGTGATTCATGTCTTACCTGGAGATTCTCAATCACCCAGATCATAGTTGTCTCAAATGTGCTTTTTCAAAAGTGCTTTTTTCCCCTTGAGGAAGAAAAAGTTTTGCTTGTCACCCAAGAAGCTGTCAATCCTGAAGTGAGCCTGGCTGAGACTATCTTTATGGCTTCAGGGTTGCCACTGGATGGGAGGGGGAAGGAAAATAGATAGCTGAGGTTTTATAACCAAAACAGAAAGTTTTCCTGTGAGAACCAAGGACGTTTCAACAGGTGGTTGGAAAGAGGAGTAGTAGAGTAACTGAGCAACTGGCCAGCACCTCTATATGATGGATGACTTGGGGGAAAGGGGAAACTTTCATTTTTAACTAGATGAAAACCGTGGGAACTTTCACTGTCAGTTTTCATTAGTTGTGCCAATATGATGTATCCAATAAATTGTTCTTTGAGGAATCTACCTGCCTCAGAGTTTTGCTTTCTATGGGTACATTACTTGGAATAATGTCAGAAACCTCTTGGATGAGAAATGAAGCGTCGTCTTCTTCCTCAAGGAAAAAACAGTTCAATTGCCTTTTGAAAAAGCAGATAATTCCTGCCTTATAAATCCAATCACCTGTTATCTTCTAGGAGGCTTTGAATAACTAGTTGGTGCATGGTTCCTCAACCATAGGTGGCCTTTAAGCCTGCAATGGAACAGGACAACTTGCCACAGCCAACCTGCTGCAGGACAATCACCATGGCCAATTTGCTGTAGGAGAACTCACCATGGCCAATTTACCACCACAGGAGAACTCACCATGAGAAAATTTAACAATTCTATTTAATTATTTACAATGAACAAAAAATATTTTAATTTTTGCCATTCATATTTCATTCTGTCCCTTCTTTGGCATCCTTTCTTTGAACTTTTCCATTTCACAATTTCTTTGATATTAGAGTAACTCTTGTCCGACAACGAGTTGTCCTGCACCGAGTTGGCTGTGGCAAGTTGTCCAGAAGTGACTTGGCCAAAGCAAGTTGTCCATGGCAAGTCAGCCACGGAAAATTGTCATAGACCCAGCCTCCAAGGGTGATTATGCTCCATAACCAAACTAGGGACAAAATGAAACCCATCCTTGTATTACAGTATGAATTAAGAGGGCTAAGAGTAAGTGAAAATGTTCAAATTCTATTGATTGGTCTCAGTATACTAAATGGTGTCCGTATATGTGGAGGAGACAGAAATTTGGCAGTAATAACTCCTGTCACTTTTGAAGTTAGAATAGAGATGCCTAGAAGGATAACCAAAGGTTTGGCAACATAGAAGCAGGATTCTGAAAGAATTTGGAAACTTGGGAGTTTTTCCATTTTAAAAAGATGAAGATGACAGGGTTTTTTTCACAGCTATCAAGTAAAACTTGAGATTTTTTTGAGGATTTATGTAGAGAAAAATGATGTCACCTTCATATATGCCCTTCTTAACTCCAGGAGCCTGCCCTGGTCCAGCTATCCTTATAGTCTTTACTTACACTTGTTTACAACTCTATATTTTCTCAGAATTCATTTGGCACATTTTTAACTAGAACATGAGGGATTTTTTGTGTCTGTGTATTTTGCACAAGGGTCAGATTTTAATAACTAGCTTAGTGTATAATTTAATTTTAAGTAGTTTAACAAAACTGCTTGTAAGCAGAAAACAAGACACTTTTATAATAAGAAAGGGGTACTGCTAGATTTCTATTTTCTAATGAGATGTGCAAGATAATTGCTTAAGCACTAAAATATCACT
This sequence comes from Thamnophis sirtalis, assembly GCF_051295495.1. Classification (NCBI taxonomy): domain Eukaryota; kingdom Metazoa; phylum Chordata; class Lepidosauria; order Squamata; family Natricidae; genus Thamnophis; species Thamnophis sirtalis. The sequence continues at coordinate 76,222,568 of NW_028261385.1, read as the reverse complement.
GTTGATTTCACTCAGAAATACTATTAATCATTTATTGGAAACAGCATGCCAAATTAAAAGAAATCAGCAAGCCAAGTCAAAGAAGCCAAATGAGCTGAAGAACACAGATTTTTCACAGTTGATGCAGCATAAACCATCCTTAGTAAAGGACTGTAGAATTATTTAGTTAATTAACAGAAGATGTGTGGCTTAATTTCAGATTTTGTGAAGTGTCTTGGATTCTGTGAAGTGTATTAAATTTATTCTGATTAGCTGCCAGACTCTCCAGAGTCCATGAAGTAGGTCTGAACCCAGACCAGAAGATTCTTGTGCTGTTGCTATAGGCTCAGTAGATCTTAATCCTCAATTCACTCCATAATTTAAATCAGGAGGTCCCTACCATCATTCTTGTTCAAATAAATATTCATATTCGGAAGTCAAAGAGTGTTGTCTATATAGATTTCCATGACCCTACAAAAGCGCACATGACAAAACCGCGCCGACAAAACCACGTCACTAAAACCGCGATGTCATCAACGCGGCAACAACAGCGCGGCGACAACAGCGTGGAGACAGAAGGGCGCTTTACAACATCGCGCCGACAGAAAGCCGATTTAACTTAAGGTAAGGGTTAGGTTTAGATTTAGGGTTAGGGTTAGGGTTAGGGTTAGGGTTAGGGTTAGGGTTAGGGTTAGGGTTAGGGTTAGGGTTAGGGTTAGGGTTAGCGTTACATTTAGGGTTAGGTTTAGTTTTACAGTGCGCTTCTGTCGCTGCACTGTTGTTGGCCTGATTCAGTGCTCATTCATTGGAGCGCTTTAGAACATGCGGTTTTGTCACCGCGGTTTAGTCGGGCGCAGTTTTGTCATTCGCCCTTTTGTCGGTGAATCATAGATTTCTATGAAGCTTTGAATGTTGTCACTTTGTAGTGAGCTGTGACTGACTTAATGGGGATATAAGAGGGAGGGATGGCCCAACACAAGCACATTTGCAAGATACTATTAGTGTAGTCCAACTCAGTAAAATAGAGCTATAGCCTTCCTGTGCAGTCAACAGTGGGTTCATTCAAGACTATGGCATTCACTCAATGACCACAGATTCATTTAACATCCACTGGGATTGAAGGAAGGACTGCTGATGAAAAGTTCATAAAATTGGATTAGTCATGTGATATCCTGATTTACAATAGCCACAACTAGCAACTGTAATGTGCAGGTTCTGTTACAATCATGAGTCATCATGCATCTTCTTTACCAGGGGTTAAGGAATTCTTCTCCCTTTGTTTTTGTAACAGTTTCTTTTGTTGACTAACACCCATATTTTTTCTGTAGCATTTTACCATTTCTCAACTGCAGATATGATGTTAATAAGGTAGCTAGTCTATTGAATATAATGGTGAGGCTAGAAACACTGGTAGAAGGAAGTGTGTCTAGAAGCCCAGTCATACCTGTTAGGATCTGCTGGCCATATCCAACTATAATGGCTTGTCCCCTAACCCTGTGGTGCCACCATGTGGTTTCATACTCTTGGACCAGCCATTGCAAGGGAGGGAAAACGTGAGAAGGAAAACACATTCTATGGAGCTTATCCTATGGGTATTCCTCATCTAGATTCTCAGATATATCATGAAAACAGATAAGATTCCCATTTTTAAACCACCAGATCTTTTGTTCAGTATCGTGTTTTTAAGTATGTCCTATATCTAAATGACAACAATGAAAGAAAACAATGGCTTTTTTTCTCGAAAAGGCAAAAGTGATGAGCAGAAACCTCCAGTCCCTGCTCTTTGTTTCTTTCTCTTTACATTCCAAGCATGGCCCCCTATTTTAGAATGATTTGTATTCTAAGAATAAAGCCGGTCTGCTGATGGCTTTTAAATGCAGCTCCACTACTTATTTAGTAGGTGTAACAGGATCCTGTTTTTATCAACAATAAATTACATTCCTGTTAAACTTATTGCTAAACAAGAAGTTACACTCCTATTAAAATCCAATTAAACATGCATCACAATTGATGGCTGTAATTAGAACAACTGTAGAGGGTAAATGGTTCAAAGCACAGTAAGTGGGAGAGGAAAAAAAGAGAAACCATTGGTGTCCAGATAAAGAAAACACCCCAATCTGGGACAATGAAATCATTCAAAATAAATGCATTCTTTTCTCCAGCTTCTTGATGTCATAAATGTTTATGGAAAACTTATAGTTACTATTTGCTAATATAGAAATAGATTATACATTGTGATACATAGGAACAAACTGATTGATGAAAACTATGCAGATATGAAAGCATGGATAAATATAGATTTCCATACAAATCTATCTTTCATTTTCTCTTTCTTTCTTTCTTTCTTTCTTTCTTTCTTTCTTTCTTTCTTTCTTTCTCTTTCTTTCTTAGTTCCTTCCTTTCCCTTTTTTTCTTTCTTTGTTTCTTCTCTTTTTCTCTTTTTCTTTTTTCTTTTTTCTTCTTCATATCCATTCATCCTTTCGTATCTTTAATAGGCACCTCTTTATACAGTATTTTGGTTTCTCCTTTGATTTACTATGTTGATTTTTTCTTTTGCTGTTTGTATTTAATATCTGTTATAAATCAATACATCCAGAACAGGTTAAAAGTTCATAATAACGATAAGACCAATATTATTATAATAAGACCAAGTCAGAATAAATGCATACAAAGCCAGAATTTAGAACTCAGCTACAGACACCAAATGCTGCCTTTGCAAAGAAACTGAAGAAACAATGGACCACCTAGTTAGCAGCTACAAGAAAATTGCACAAACTGACTATAAACAATGCCAGAATAAAGTGCCTTGGAAGATCTGCAAGAAATATCATTTGCCTGCAAGCAAGAACTGGTGGGATTACAAAATAGACAAAGTAATAGAAAATGAAGAAGCTAAAATGTTCTGGGACTTTAGAATTCAACCAGACAAGCACCTGCACTTAACACCCCATATTTAACAACTGTGAATAAGGAAGGCAAGAAAAGTCTGGGCAGTGGACATTGTAAATACATGGAGACAGCAGAATAGAAGAGAAAGAATTAGAGAAAATCACAGAATATAAATACCTCCAAATAGAATGATGATTGTGGCAAAAGAAAGCAAAGATAATATAGGTGCCTTGAGTGCAATCCCAAAACATCTGGAGCACCACTGAATAGCATGGGCATTAATACAATCCCCATCAGTCATTTGCAAAAGGTAGCTTTACTTAGAACACCTTATACCCTGTGACGATATCTTTAACACCATCATACGAGAACATCTTCCTATTCCAGATCCTTGGGAAGGATTTGATAGGTGAACAAAAGTGCCAAATCCATTGTAAACAGCTGGATGATTGTATGATCACCACCACCAAAAATAACAACAACAGTAATAGGTTGCTATTTATGATAGATATCAGCATGTGGTCTCCATTTGCCACTCAGTGAGCAGAAATGGGAGAAATATTTATATCATTTCCCTCTCTCTCTCTCTCTCTCTCTCTCTCTCTCTCTCTCTCTCTCTCTCTCTCTCTCTCTCTCTCTCTCTCTCTCTCTCCTCTACCTACCTACCTACCTACCTACCTACCTACCTACCTACCTACCTACCTATGTAATCTATATCTATCTGTCTGTCCATCTGTCCATCCATCAATCTGTCTGTCTACACACACACAGAGACACACTGCATATTTTGTGAGAAAATGGCCAGATGTACCTGCATATATACCTTCATATAAGCTTTGGATTGAGATAATTCTCTATTTAAACCATAGTATATTTATTCAATTTATCTTCTAAATTTCCTCCATGAGTTCAAGGTGGTATGTATAGCATTTTCTCCCAATTTTCCCACAACCACCCTACAGGGAGGTTGGACCAAGAGGAGAGTCATCCAATGAGTTTCTGTGATTGAGAATGAATTTGAACCCGGTTCTCCTTGCTCCTAGTCCAACATCTTAACCACCACACCACAAGGTAATTGCACTTAAAAGGCATATGTATGGCATTAATCTCATTGGAATCAACCAGATCTCTGTGGAGAAATATCTTATAAGGCATTCATGTATTAGGACTTATTTTCAGGTATACATAAACAGGAATACTTTGTAGTAACAATTATACTTTCCACTCATATCGCCAACTATGTCTGTAAAGGTTCCTCTTCTTTTTTCCCCTTGCATTGAAATTTACATCTTTTGCCATCTTATTATTTTGTTCTGGGCTAACAAAGAAATAGCCAGCAGGAGGTGGACAAAGCAGGGTACCGGTAAGCTATTATTATTTATTAAATTTATTTGTCACCCATCTTGCTTCGATTGCTGTAATCAATAAATAATGGATGTATTCCAAATGACAAGATCCTGTTTAGTGCGGAAATGAAAACTGAGATGTGTATTTAGTGCAGCTCTGAAAGCAGGAATGCCTGAGGATTTGCTATAGTGTGCACTTTGATTTGATTTGCTCTGGTTTGCAATTCCCAGTCTAATGGAGAGATCACAGTGATTATTTGAATCCTACCCATCTGAATTACAAGAATACTTTTCAGTAAAACACATAAGCCACTGACCCAATTTAATGCAACTGGATTATGCTGTTGCATTGCTAGTCAATAGGACACAATAGGACCCAACACTAATAGGGGCCTTAGGACAGCCTTATCCAGTACAACCACAGTCTTCAGATTTTGTGAAATATGTATGTGTGTGTGTGTGTGTTTGTGTTTGTTTGTGTGTGTGTGTGTGTATGTATATATGTATGTGTATATATATATGTGTGTGTGTGTGTGTGTGTGTATGTATATATGTGTTTGTGTGTGTGTATGTATATATATGTATACATATATGTATTATATGTATGTATGTGTGTGTGTGTGTGTGTGTGTGTGTATATATATATATATATATATATATATATATATATATATATATATATATATATATATATATATATATATATATATATACATACATACATACATACATACATACATACATACATACATACATACATACATATATATATATATATATATATATATATATATATATATGTAGGTCTCTAGTTGTTCGGGTTTTCTCCCGCGTAGAATTGGAGATGTCTTGGCGACGTTTCGACGAAGTCACATTCGTCATCTTCAGGCTGCTGCTGACTACTTCAGGTTTGGTGTTTCCAAACCTGAAGTAGTCAGCAGCAGCCTGAAGATGACGAATGTGACTTCGTCGAAACGTCGCCAAGACATCTCCAATTCTACGCGGGAGAAAACCCGAACAACTAGAGACCTACATACTAACACCCGCGAAAACCTCAGAAAATATATATATATATATATATATATATATATATATATATATATATATATATATATATATATATATATATATATATATATATATATATATATATATATATATATATATATATATATATATATATATATATATATATATATATATATATATATATATATATATATATATATAATGTTATATTTATGCTGATAAATAAATAAAGGGAGACTAGTATAGATCTATTTCAAGCTATTTAGCTCTCATCAGCTAGCCACACCCTTGTTGGGAATCGAACCTGTGCTCTATTGCCTCTCAGGCAGATGTGTTAACCATTGAGCTACAGAGCTCGACTCCTTATCAGCCAGCCAGGGTGAGAGGTATATATTTAAAGTCACAACCCCTGGTATGCCCAAATATGGGAGGAAGGTCACACTTCCACTCTCTGTCTTCGGCTCGTCACAAGAGACCATCCAGACAGAAACCCAATATTTTTTTACTGTTGCCTTTTTGTTACATTTGTTAAAAAAAGGCAACAGTAAAAAAATATTGGGTTTCTGTCTGGATGGTCTCTTGTGATGAGCCGAAGACAGAGAGTGGAAGTGTGACCTTCCTCCCATATTTGGGCATACCAGGGGTTGTGACTTTAAATATATAATATAATATATATATATATATATATATATATATATATATATATATATATATATATATATATATATATATATATATATATATATATATATATATATATATATATATATATATATATATATATATATATATATATAATAAATGTGTGTGTTTGTTTGTGTGATGTGTGTCTGTACATATACAGATAGTCTACAACTGGGCCCAACATATAGGTTGCTAAGTAAAACATATCTTAATTTAATTTTGCCCCATTTCATGACCTTTCTTGCCACAGTTGTTAAGTGAATCATTGCAGTTGTTAAGTGAATCTGGTTTACCCATTGATTTTGCTTGTCAGAAGATGGCATAAAGGGAATCACATGATCCTGAGACACTGCAATCGTCATAAATGTGAGTCAGTTGCCAATTGTCTGAATTTGATCACATGACCATGGGGATGCTGCAACAGTCATAACTGTGTGAAAAATGGTCATAAGTCACTTTTTTCAGTGATGTTGTAATTTTGAAAGGTCGCTAAATGAACTGTTGTAAGTCAAGGACTACCTGTACACACACATATCCATGTACACATATCATACATAACAGAAGACATGTGAAAGCTCCTTTAAGAAATTGCTGTGTGTGATAAGCTTCCATCATCCTCACTATCTCTGTTGGGCTGCTTCTTTGACATGGACAGCTGGTGTGACAGGAAAGAAAAGGCAATTATCTAGTCCTCGATCATCTGAGAATTTCTCTAGATAAGGTTAATTAGCAGAAATAATAGGGCAATGGTTTCAGTCTTACCCCTGTAAAGAGAAACCCTTGATGATTTTACTCCCAACAGTCCCGTTCTTCTATATTTGTCATGACTCATTTAAGAAACAATTTATGGGAGGGGGATGCTCACTGCAAAGATGGAGCTCCCTATTCTTTAGCTTTATCTGTCCTTTGATTAAAAATGGAAGCCCTACAGTGCCCCTCAGGGCTGGAACAACACAGTGGAAATATGTGAAGATTTACCATTTCAATGCCTTCTTTTAAGATTCTCTTCATGGTCTGCTTTGGAGATCAGATACATGAAATGTCTCCACCATTTGAATGAGCACAGGTCTTCAAGGGGCGTGCTGTCCTCACCCTGGCTTTCCTTTGCTATCAAGCAAATCAGCAAAACATGTAAAACACTCTCCCCTCTGTTTGAAAATAGCCTTTCAAGATCTGGTTGTCTCTTTATAAGATCCCACTAAGGATGGGAACCAAGAAAATAATATAAACTCTCTTAGAACAGTGAAGATTTTAACTGTTTGATTTCATTGGCATTCCTATTGTATTAAAAATACTTTAGCCTATATTCTGCATTTTATTTACTATTGAGAATTAACTTATAGAGAAATGGATAGAAAAACAGAGTATAAATCCAGAATTAAAAAATAAAATAAAATAATAAAATAAAATAAAAATAATAAAATAACATAATAAAATATAATAAAATAATAAAATAACATTACATTAAATTACATTATTGAAAATGTACTGGATAACATAAACATTGTAAAATTGCTGCAATAGTGATGGCAGCACATAAATTTAAGAAATAAGTAACTAAAAATGATAAAGTAGTTTTTCCCTCCAAAATTAGTTTGATTGATTTCATACATCTCAATATTCAGCATATTATACAATATTGATATGTTTTTAATGAGGACAACTGCTTCACAGTTATCATTTTTAAGATTACAATCTAATGCTCATATGACAATGAAAATACCATCATCACTGAAATCTGGATGACCAGCCAATGATTTTCTCAAATTGTGTGTAAATTTTTCAAAAGTTCATACAAGATACAATACATAAACTAATAATATGTTACTCGACAACCTGAATCAACAATATCTCCATTGTGTCATTTTTTTGTCACAGTGGAACAAATCCACTGATTCTATTATCCTATACCAACTTCAAAGCATTGATGATTTATTTCATTTATTTATGAAACAGATTTATACAGCAGCCCAATTGCTGCAGGCTGTGAAAATGGAAAACATTATAGAAACAACAGAAACAGAGGCAGAATATAAGAAAAAAACAGCTGGATGACAGATTAAATGGATGGAAAATCAAAGCTTTGCATGGACAGCACTTGAAAAACATTGAAGGAAAATGGGATAACAACTTGACATGGACATAGCTTAAGATGGGAACCATCAAGAAAGAAACAGAAGGTTTAATTCTTGCTATTCAAGACCAAACACTATAAACTAATGTCATGAAATTTCACTTCTGCATTTTCGACTTTTTCCACTTTGTGTTCCCATGACTTTTTAGATATTTCTGAATATTCTAGAAAGAATATACATGATTCTATAGACTTCTTTCAGATATTGCAATGCATGTTTGAAGATCAGGAGTTAAAATAGGAAACATAAATGCTTTTCTTATATTCTGTCTTATATTTATGCATTTCATATGGCCAAATATCTAAAAATATTGTTATCATCTTAATATTTTTATTCGACTTTTATACTGCTGAGTAGCTGTATCTATTCAAATTACTTTTATAATACCAATCAGAAACAATTAAATATTTCTAAGGATACAAGACTATGATGAATTCTGATTAAAGCTTTTTTTTAAAAAAATATTTAAATTGTAAATAGCATTCATAGCACTTCCATCTGGAAAAAGACCATAGTTCTCTGTAAAACTGTCTCCTGTAGCTTCTGTTTGTACCATTAGAGAAAATTTATGGCAACCTCTTCCAGATCTTATCTAATGTGATCCTCAATAATACCACCGAAACAAGAGATCAGCAAATGTTAATCCTTTCAATATCTTCCATGAGGCTTCAGACTGATGAAGAAGCAAAACCTATTAAATCAAAAACAAATAAAGGAGAAATATCAATCCACCAGGAAGGGAAATTGCATGTAATTTAATAAATAAAATAGCTTGAAAAATCAGGGCTTTACTTATCCAGCCCAGGTTCCATAATATATTAAATAGTGTAAATGTAGTAAGAGACAGTATAAGACTAGATTTTGGATCTTCTTCATGTTCTATTTATTTTATTTATAATACTTTTCATCTCCATCAGTCAGTGTAAGAACTGGGTACAATAATTTGAGCATCCATAGTCCACATATTCGTTGTTATATTCATTACCATAACATTTATACTGCAGCTATATATAAAGACAATTACAATAATACATAATATCATCATAAACTTCTTTCCAGGGTAACATTTTCACTGCTTATATCTCCTCCTTCCTAACTTCTGTTTTTGTTCTTTAGCCATTGATAAAATACATTCCACATCAAAAAATATTCCATTTCTTCTCTATCCTTGATAAAAAGCGTTAATCTATCCATTTCTGCCCATTCCATAATTTTCTGAATCACCCTCATCTGATGGGATTTTCTCATTCTTCCACTCTTGTACCAATACAATCCTAGCCATGGTCAATATGTGTAGAATCAAATATATAGTCTTTTTGTTATATTTTTCCAGTAGAATGCCCAATAGAAATGACTCTGGTCTCAGTTCAATATGTTCCTTTGTCATCTTCCTTTAAGATTACATTGCCAGCTAGCTCTGAGAAATACAGTAGTAAGGATTCAGATGTGATGAAGAGGAGTCAGACCAAGATTATATGCCATAAGGACACATTGGAATGAAACTGACATAGAAAACCAAAATCCTTTGATGCCAAGGACCCCAGCTGAGAATCTTGGATTCTGTATGCCTATTTGTCCTGAAACTTGATCTCTTCCCTTTTATTTTACCAATTGCAACTAAGCAAACCCCAAATGAAAAAAAAAATAAGGGAGGGAGACAGCATGCTTAATTTCAGTTCCAAAAGTTTTATTGTGAGGTTTTCCATTTTATATGGCACATACCATATAAAACCTAAGAATAACTTAAGAGAAATCTTCAATGTCAAGAACTAAATAATGTAAGTGCCTAACTAGAAGGAGATTCTATTGGAATTTAGTTCAGTGGTTCTCAATCTTTTCTTCACCATGGACCCCCTTTAAATACCTTTTGTGGGCATGGACCATCAAGACTTAACTCAAGATTTAAATCATAAAATTTCTTCAAGCGTCTGCAGGATCTCCTGTGATGACATCTCAGCCCCGTTTCCCCCCATGGGCCAGGGGTTGGCAGACCATAGGCGGAGAGCCACTGATTTAGTTTATACTCAGTGATCTGTCCATGGTGCTGAAAGCTTATCCACATTCTCTATCTTTTTTCTGGACAAATTGTTTGCAAATAATATGAATTCTAAGTGATCCTTAAGTCCATTGAGGGAGGAAGGAGGGAAGCAAAATAATGTTTCTGGCATTAAGAATATTTAAACATTCTTCATGAAAAATGTATAAACAGCAAATAACTTACACCATAAGAACTGGAAATGTATATCTTTAAGAAGGATCAAACTTTTATAGTTTGGCATTTTGATCAATTTGGTCACCCAGTTTTCAGCCTCCTTTGGACCCCAAAGCCCATTAAGAAACATTTTAAAAATCATCTAATGTTTTTCTTTTGAAATCAAATTCTTTGTTCTGAAACAGTGACGTAGAATCAGAGCAGTGTAAAAAAACTCCTGAACTTACAGAAATATTAATATTGCATAATTCTCAGTGACTGCTTGCAAAATGGTAATGCAATAATGATAGACTTGTTTGATTCATGTGCTAAAAACAGACTCAGAGATTGGATTTTGACTTTCCTGTACATTTTTGCTTCCTTCTTCAAGATGGGACTGCTAATACTAGTTGTCTTTTGTATGCTGTGCTATTGTGGATATCACAAATGGTTCTTGGTACATAATTTTGTTATGTCTTCTATAGTGAATTTCAAAGAGAAACATATATTCAAAGTTTAATGGTAGATTATTGACCTATGGCAAGTGATTAACTTTCCAATATATTTTCCACAATATGTCCTCATTTTGTATTTCTTTTGTAAATATAGGTGTTCCCCCTTTGTAGTTGGCTAAATTATAAATTGAAATGTAGCTCCTAGAAAGGAAATCAAGCTAAGAGATAGGCTTGATGCCAATAAGATAAGCAAGAACTTGATGAAATAAGGCCAAGCTCTTTAATGGTTAGAAAGAAATGTCTGACTGAATGGAATAGAAAATGAGGGCGGGGGTGAAAACCCAATCCTTAACTCATGGATACCATACTTTTAAATAATATAGAATAATATACAATATAATATGATAATAATAACTTATGTTTATTAGTTAAAAGGGGATTTCAAAGAAGGTAAATTTAAGATTGATATTTATTTCAAAACTGATGTATAAGACTTAAAGCTCAAATCTTTCTCAGAATCAAACTGGAAGACAGAACAAACACTGCCTCTCACCCTCATTTATCCCACTCAAGTTGCTTAAACAAAGACTGTGATAGAAATCAGTAGTAGTAATTAATAGTAGCATTAACAATTATAATAATATATTTCATTGTAAGGAGAGTTTTGAATGTTTATATTATAGCTCACTATTTCACAATACAGGTAGTCCTCAACATATGACCATTCCTTTCATAATGATCTGAAATGATAATGATCTCAGAAAGAGTACTTTACAATCCATGAAGAATTGCTTTGCAATCTGCATTTATGACCGGTTGTCATGCACCCACAATCATGTGATCACCATTTTCAATTTTCTGGGAAGTCAGCAGAAAAGGTTGCAAACTGTGGCTTCCTCTCATTTCTGGGGGCTGAGTGAAAAAGTCACACAGGGCTGAATTCCTCAAGCAGAGTTCTTTGAGAGAAAAAAGGCTGCCTGCCAGAGGGATTCAGCAACAGGTGAAGCTGAAATCCTTCAGTAGACAGCCCTTTCACTCAGTGGTGATATTCAACCGGTTCACACCTATTCACTAGTACCAGTTGTTAACTTTCTAAGCAGTTCAGAGAACCAGTTGTTGGAAGATATCTTTTGTTTTTTCCACTTTACAGAGCTAATTCTATAAAGAAGGCAGGAAGGAAACATTCTGGTGTTGTTCTAGCCTAATCTTTTTTGCCCTGCTTACAGAAACTGCCTCTTGGCTAAGCCTTATTACATTGTAACAAGCAAATGTTCTTGGCAGTATGTCCAGACTTACTGTTGCCTGAGCTTCTCCACCTCCCCACCCCCACCCTTTTCTGGTACTTTGCTGGGGCTTGACTTTCTTAAAGGAGAAGGGTTGTTTTAAACTTTTTACACTGCTGTTGGGAAGAAATACTTCTCTGTTGGAGTTCTTCCAGCTTGGATGCAACTATCAGTACTTTGAAAAAAACAATTGAATAACAAAGCAAAGCTTCCGGAAATAAACTTTTAATGACAAAGAACCAAGATTAGTGATATTTAGCAAGGCTTCTTGGATAGCTAGAAAGATTGACATTCAGACATGAGTTGACATACCCTTTCTGAGTTTTGGTTTCAAATTGGGTTTTTGTTAAATTTAATTCTGTGCTTGGTGATGTTTAATCCTGTTTTTATTGATGGGATAATTTTCCCTATTCAGCTTTGTTTGGAAGGGAAAAGGTTAATCTCTATTCTTGAAAAGAAGCAGGGTTCAGAAATCTGGCTAGTTCCTGTGTCTATTTATTCTGGAAATTGGTTTAACAAGCAACAGCTACTGTGTTTGCTCTTTTGCTACATTCTAGCACTAATTGCTTTTTGTACTTAGGCTTATCTCAAGTGTTTACACGAGCTTGCCTGGGGTGTAAAGTCTGGCAATGAGCTAGACAAGGCTTGTGTTTTAGTTTTAAAGGATTTAAATGGTTGTGATTTAATTATTTGCATTATGTTTGAATTTTTTCCTGACTCATGGTTTCATTTTCTATCTGGGGAGGGGGTCTTCCTTCACTGCTTTAGTGGTTCCTGCCACTGTCCTTTTGGGGTGTACTTCCAAGAGGCAGGATGCAAGAGGCACCCTGCCTGATTTATAACTCTGGGTTGCAGGTATTTCTAATCCAATGATTGGTATTTAGGGAAGCTTTTTGCAAGCAAAGAAGCTTTTTGTATTTTTGTACAGGTAAATGAACAGGTAGTTCATTTACTGACCATTTAAAGTTACAATGGCACTGAAAAAAGTGACTTATGACCACTTTTCACACTTACAATCATTGCAGCATCCTCACAGTCACGAGAGGCCAGGCAAGAAGAAGTGCCCCTTGACATGAGTGATGTCAAGTTGGCACACCCACCCAGTCACATGACTACCCAGCTATGCCTACACAGCTGGTTTATGGCAAGATCCAGTTGTTAAATTATTTTAATCACACCACAGCTTTCTCACCATCTGCTTAAGAATCTAAGAGATCACTTAATATCTGTAACCGAAAGTTCTGAGATTGTGATTATTGAGCAAGGAAGCCATATGACATCTAATTTAATAACCACTTTGCTTAACAGTCAAAAGAAGCAGTTATAAGTCAAGGATTATCTTTATTACTGTTCTATTTAGAGAAATGTAATAATTGCACAGGGATGAAGAAACTAAATGAGGAAAAATAAGCAAATTGGCACAGGATGCATTCCTCAAACTTTAAAACTTTAAAACTGCTGTAATTGTAGAGGGGAAAGATATTTCACAGAATGATTAAGGATGGCTATAACTTGGGATAGTGTCAAGGATCTGGCATTACCAATTGATGTAGTTCCCAATCAATATCAAGCAATTGCCCCTTATTTTACATCAGTCAGCATGCTAAATCCTTGCTGGAATAACTAAAGTACCAATCAATACCTAAGTTTGACTGCACACCCTTCCACTGCCAAAAAAATAAAATGGAAATAAGGCCTTGTAGCAATGTCATAGATAGATAGATGTCCATTTCGTAGATAGATACCTGCAAACGCTTCCCAAATTGCCAGTGCATGAATGACTGCTGATAGGACAGAGGATAGTTCCAATCAGAGTTAACCAGCAAATCCACTTACAATTTGTTTTAAGTTTGCTCATGACTTTGTTCTCTGCAGAGTTCGGGCCAGAAATACTTTTTCTTCTACATTCAAATGATTTGCCTAAGTTGAAAGTGATCAGAAGCAAGTGGTTTGCTGTCTGTACCAGCATGAGAAACTAATAGACAGAGTGGGTGTGTTCTCAGAACCAATTTGTAGGTGTTTGACAATCAACCAGTCTCTCTGAGTGGTGGAAATATCTGTCTCTGATTTTACTGAAATAAGATTATTACTAATGTTACTGTCTACTTTTGCCTTTAATTCTGTTAAGCTATTCTGAATCTCTTCCAGTTATTTGCATCCAAAATTTCTTTGTGTTTTCTGACATCTGTATGACCACGGCCATATAATTTCTGTGCCCTTCCTCAATGGACATCAGTACTGCCACTATAACATCTGGTTTAGATGCCTGATATGCCAAGGTGATAATATGTTATACTGCTGGGTATTGCAAAAAATCTTTTTATTTATTTATTTAGAAAACTTGTATTGCTGCCTACTCACACATGGCAACTCAAGGCGGCTTACAAGGACATAAAAACACTGTCAGCTCCAGTGAGATAGCCAGAGAGAGTAATAAACCTGAGATCCATCTCTGTGAGTTTCGATGATATAAAGGCTGAAAGGAGGAAAGTTAGTTTTAAAGAAAAAACTAAAATGAGGAAAATTAGCATCCAAATAGAAACTGGAGAAATGCTTTTATAAAGTCTTTTTTCTCAAAATGAATAAAATGGTTTTAAAAGCATCATTTTAAAAAAAATCACTGCCAATTTGTTTGCTGTAAATTTGCTAAATGAAAAACAGTAACACTAGTGATGATAACAGTCCTATATTTGACTGGTGTATATATAACCAGCCCTCAGGAATTGATGCTGAAAAGGAATTTCATTTGTTGCAAAACAGAGCATGCACAACATATGGGAGGTGACAGAAAAAAAGCTTCCTGCATGAGCAAAAAATAAGCAAAAAAGGGTCCCAGAAGAAATGCAGAAATGAGGAAATGGAGAGGAAGCAGCCAGACAGAAACTTAAAGACATTTTCCTCCTCCTCCTCTTCACTAGTTCTCCAAAATCAGACAGATGCATAGAAATTTAAAACAATGGTTTTTTACATCTAAATCAGGGGTGTCAAACTCATGGCCCCTGGGCTGGCTGTGTCACATGCTGGCTACACCCATGCCCGGTTTAATTATTTCAACTGATTATCTTTTAGAAATTGGTGGAGCGATTCTACTGGAAGTTCTCCAGCTGGATAGATGAGGAGGTGTGAGCTCTGAAGAGTCGCACATGAACTCTGTCTGACAAACCAATTCCGAGATACTTTTTGGATCAGAACTCCCCTGAGCATCTCATCAGACCCAGAGGGAGTGACACAGGTCCCTCATAGGTTGGAGATTTGCTCTCTGAATTGGAGTCGGGGTGGCAGCATGGCTGCACAAGAAGCTGACTTCAAGCCAAAGCAACTGAGCAATAGCATGCAGGAGACGAGATGAAAGCCTGGTAAGAAGATCTAATTAACCCACAGTCATAAATCAGAATTTGGAAAAGGCAAAGAACCTTGAGAGTATAAATAATATTAATGGACAGATCCAGATTTTGGCAAAAGAAAGAAAGGGAAAAATGGAGGGTTGAATCACTAGCCCAAGAAGAGCCATATGCTTGAAACAATTTGGACAGACAAGGAGAAAGTAGAGAAATGACAAACCCATTCAAATACAAACTCTAAATTTGGTTTTGGATTTGAAAAGATTGTGTTTTTAAAGGAGACTAGGAGGTTGAAATGGAAACCAAAACGTACCAAGGAGATTTGCTTCATTCAAGTTTCTTCTAACTAACGTATCTCAAGCAAAGCCAATTAACAAAAGATAGAATGTTAGAAAGGAGGGAAATCAAGAAAAAAAACACTATTTTCTCACTGATAACCTAACCTTGCCTATGCGGGCAAATGGAATGTGAAACCCTGAGCAGGACAATTTAATTAACCAATTGCCATAAATCAGAACTTGGAAAAGCAGGAGCTGAAGAGAAACATACTGGAATTTGGCTGTATGCAAGTTTGTTTCAATTAATATATTTTGAGCAACTCTATCCAACAAGAGGTGGAAGGTAACAAGGGAAAAAATAATAAAATCAAGTTCTCTCTGCAAAAGATCAAGATGTCTCCCCCTTCTCTTCCTCTTCACATTAGCTGAATTAGCTAAATTTAAGGTAGCCCAGAACTTTGAAATAAGAACTGTATAACTAATTGTAATTTTGGAAGTGGACATTAAGGTAACAAGGGGGGGGGGGGTAAAATTAAGAGCTGGGAAAGTATGAAGGGTTTTTTCTTTTTTTGTTGCCGAAGGAAGAACAAAGGATCAAGATGGCTCCCGCTTCTCTACCTCCGCACATCAGCTGAACTAGCTAAATTTAAGGTGGACCAGAACTCTGAAATAAGAACTGTATAACTAACTGTAACTTTGGAACTGGTCATTATAGAAAGGTGGGAATTTGAAGAATTACGTGAAATTATAAAAAAAAACATGCACAAATCATTAAAATCAAGTCTAAATAGAATTTTGAACTCAGAGAAGCAGGAAATGAAGGAAGAAGTGAATGAAGAAGAGGGGGGATAATGAAGAGGTAGAAATGGTGGAAAATAAAAAGCAGACAAAATATCTCACTTAGTTTGACAGCTGCATAGAGAAAACTGAAGAGGGGGGTAATGTCCCAACAAAGGGAAATACAAAAGATTTCACTATATAAATCCAATAAACAAACAAACAAACACTTGGCTTGCAGTGGCTTGGGGAAAATTGAAGAGGACATGTCAAAACAAAGAAAAGACAGAAGACAGGAATAGAGAAGTGGGACAAAAGACTTACTAGGAAAAAATCAGACAATTAGAAATTGTCATATAGGAAAATATATAGCTGAGATATGTGGTTTAGTCTTATATGTGATAATAAAACTGAGTTGCTAACTGATTGATATGATAATGGAAAGATAAATAAAGGTTAAATATATGGAATATGGATAAATATGAAACTCTTATGGGGAGACTGTAAAGCAGAGGTATGTGATTCACTTTTATACATGATAATTAACTGAGTTGCTAATTGAATATGACAATGGAAGGACAATTAAGTATGGGTTAAAATATATGAAATATGGACACATGTAGAACTCCTAAGATGATGAACAAAGTGAGATGTATACTGCTTGTTATTCTATATAGTAGATTAAGGGAATTGTAATGAACATTGAACAGTAAGGATTTATTTAAAGACAATTAAGGGTAACCTAAGCCAAGATATGGAAAAACGGAAAGGGAACATGAAATATACTTACAATGGGAAATTATTGAAATTATGAAGACAGAATCACAAATTTGGAGTGTGTAAGGATGCATAATTATATAAATATAATGACGAGAATAGCTGGGAATTGTAACCAGGTTTACATCTCGGCCAAAAATAGGCTGGGTGTGTGTGTTTAAAAATACAATTACTCTATATGTATACTTTTTTTCTCTTTTAAAAAAGGAGGAATATATATGTTAAAATTAAATACGTATATTGAAAAGGAATTATAAATACCCTCAACATAAAATGGAGCTTGCTCAGAGGCTGAAATAGACCAAGTAAATGAGATGAAGGGTATGAAGTAGAGGAGAGAGGTAAGGGAAGAAGAGAGGATAGGAGAGAGGTGGGAGAGGAGGAGAGAAAGAAGGAGTGGAAAGGGGAGAGAGGAGAGAGAGTGAGGAAGGGGAAGTAGAGAAGAGAAAGACGACAGAGGGAAGAAAAGAGGTAGGGAGGAGGAGGAGAGAGGGAGAAGAAAGTGATGGATAAGGTACAAAGATGGTATATGGAGAGCAGAAGAGCCAATAATTGTTTTTGGGAGCTGATGGTAAGACAAATTGATGTAAACATTTAATAATATAATACAGTGCTGGTTATGTAATAGTATACATGTGGTTATATGTTATGAAAATTTAAAAAAAACTATATATATATATATATATATATATATATATATATATATATATATATATATATATATATATATATATATATACATACATACATACATACATACATACATACATACATACATACATACATACATACATACATACATACATATATATATATATATATATATATATATATATATATATATATATATATAAGAAATTGGTGGAGCACAGATTAAGGTCTTCTTTGCTGGGAATTTGGGAAGTTTCAATTCCATCACTCTTGGCTATTCCAAGTGAAGGCTTAGAATCTAAAGTTATTGAACACTCACACAGATGGTGGGAAAATACATAGGAAAATACATCCAACTAGCTCTTTCTCTTAAGATGTCAGTGTAAATAATAGCCACATACTCTAAGCAATGAATGAGTAACAAACAAAAAGGTAATACATATGTTAATATGAGCTTCATTCCACAAATCTGAAAACCTTAATTGTGCAGTGAAGATTAAAATGACTGTTACACACTGCCTACTAAGAGAGGTAATAAATATTTTCTCGGAAACGATGCACATGTTTGGCACCCATATATAAAATTGGGACGTGGTCCCAATAGATCAGAAAGGTCACAGTTCAGTGATTTGAATCCCTAGCCCCGCGTAACAGAAGGAGCTCCCGTTACTTGTCCCAGCTTCTATCAACCTAGCATTCAAAAGGATGTAAAATGCAAGTAGAAAAATAGGGACCACCTTTGGTGGGAAGGTAACAGCGTTCCATGTACCTTTGCCATTTACTCATGCCAGCCACATGACCATGGAGACGTCTTCAGACTGACGCTTCAGCTTTGAAAAGGAGATGAGCACCACCCGCTAGTCGGGAATGACTAACACATATGCGTGAGGGGAAACTTTACCTTAAGAACAGGTAAAGTTTATATATAAACTACATTTCAAATGGATGTTCTTAGAAGTACTGAGAAATGGATACATTTAGACTAGTTAGTTTTGTAGACAAAAATGTGGGCGTATGATTGTGAAACACTGTGGAAAATTTCAATGTAATTATAAAGTTTAATATGTTTAATAAGCAGATTTATTACAAGAACTTAATTATATGATAAGGATGGTTATTTCTGGTACCTTCTGTTAAAAAGCTTTTCTCTTGGTAAATATGACCTACATTTTGTTTCTGAAATCTGATAAAATTGTGCCTTTTTTGTGTTATTTTAATTTTAATTTATGTTCTAGTAGTGTAATTCTATGCAGACTGACTTGAGACTATGTTTCACCAAGTGTAATATGCATTTTTAATGAGGAAAAGCAAGTTGAATTGTCTTATATTTGCATTTTATAAATTTCATTTAATTTGTTTCAGAATTTTAATGCTATTTTGTGAATAGTGATTATATTCTCATTTCATCCAGATATCATCTTTCTCTTCTTAAAAAGTATTGAGAACATTTATTTTCTTGACTTGCTTCATATTTCTCGACTTTAACCTTTCTAGACTAAAAATAATCTGAGGGTCAAGGTTTCTAAGGGTTTAAGTATTGTTGTATGCCTATTAATTGTCATGGTAGAACTGCATCTTTGATGGATGACTAGTTATATTGCATTTCTAACACTGGGTTATTTGATTATTGATTCTTTATTTAATCCCAAAATGAGTGTCTAAGAGTATTACCATGTTAGGCACTTTGCACCTAACCAAAGCATGGCACCAAAGCTATTTTGTTTGGGACAGTAAGAGAACACATGATTTTTCACATTGGACCTCCCCTCCTCTTTTACCCATTCATTTGAACCCGAGCCCAATTACCGGAATCAGCCTCAAAACAGTTGACCTACAGTAGTAATGAGAGAGGATGCTTTCTCTTATGTCTGTTGGCTATTGTTCCAGCTGTTTTTGCACACACTTATAGTACTTTTCTGGGAAAGTGTTAGAGCTATGTCCAAAAGGATCTTAATTTTTGGCTGGTACAAGCTGATAGCTGGCCTTTATGAATGCATCTATATAAAATGCTTGCTCTCTGCCCCACCCCACCCCCAAATAAACAGGTTTTGTGGAATCACCAGCTAAAGAAGAGTGGGGAATAAAAAAGTGTTCAAAAGGAGGAAATGTCTAAAGACAGACCTTTGAAGTCATTATCTGTCAGCTCCCAAGGGAATGCAGTCAGTCTGGTGAGAGTCTTGGTGTGTGTGTGTGTGTGTGTGTGTGTGTGTGTGTGTGTGTGTGTGTGAGAGAGAGAGAGAGAGAGAGAGAGAGAGAGAGAGAGAGAGAGAGAGAGAGAGAGAGAGAGAGAGAGAGAGAACACCTGGTATGCCCAAATAAGGGAGGGAGTTCAATTCAACCAAACTTGGTACACAGACGACTTATTCTCTGGAAACAAATACTGTGGAAGTAAGACACCCCTAACATACCTTGGGGTGTGTGTTCTGTTTTATACAGCCTATTGTGCCTTAAATGGCTTCTACTGTGCAGCACAGTGGAGTTGCCATGATAATAGCTTCACAATGCTCCAAAGGGGGCTCCCTCTGGTAAGGGGGGAAATCCAACATTAGAAATTACATTTGGTCTGGACATTTTCCCCCTATAAATAAATACCCAGGTAACACCGGGTTATAGGCTAGTCAACAATGAAGAAACTGCCTGCCCCATTCACAGAGTTGTTTGGGTCCTTGCACCTGACAATACAGTACATAAACACATCTGTCTAGTTACCTGTATACTATTCACCATGTCCCCGAGTTCCACTCCATGCTAAATGTAATATTTTACAATTGTCCAGAACTGTTTAATTGGGGGCCAGGAAACAAAGCCAGAAATTCATATCCTGAACATGTCCTGAATGCTGTAAATAAGATAGGACCATTTATCAGCATCATGTCTTTGGCAAGATACAGATAATCTAAAGGAGCCAATATGATTTCTTGCCAACTTACAAATCAGTATATATTCAATGAGGAGGAAGGACTGCATGTTTCTTTCTATTTAAAATTTGGGGTTTGCATGTGATTTGAATGTAATTCTCTAAATCTAGAGGTTTTTTTTTCAAATTTCCTTGCAACACTTTAAGTAGAATCCATTTCTTTCTTTCAATTCAAAATTGTCAATTAAGGATCATAAGCTGCCTAATATACCAGCAATGCTACATGAAAGTACTTTGCTGTTTTTAATTTCTCGATCTCTTTAAAAGAAATAATGATTTCCCCTCTACAATAAGACTTCTTCATTAATGTTTTGTAAAGCTTTGCCATTTAATTAATCCATATGAGTGATGAAAATTATAACAATTATAGCTGGTAGATCCTAAATTAGGAATGAATCGTAGGCCAGAGACGTTTCATTCATCGCTATTCAATTCGCTAGTTCCATCGGGACCTGTTCTTTTATTTGCAACCATATTCATCCTACTGACTTCAGAAGCAATTTCCATGGCTAAACTATAATCCCCTGGGTCCATCCTTTCCTATTTGTAGATAATTTGATTGACAGGGCCAGAAGAATTCTCTTAAGATTTCACCAGTGTTCAAACCTGTCTTTATTCTTCCCTTTGTCTTTTTCATGCAAATCAAACTATTTTAAGTTTGGGGACACTTGATCATGAGGGCAAAAACTTGTGCTGAATATTTTGATTTGTACCCAGATTTCATTGAACAATATAATGTAGAGAAAACAGAACAAATGACTAAAAGCTTGCAGATAGAAGATCACATATTTCTTGCCTCAAGGCATTAGCAGATGAGATGTTTAGACAAAGTTCTTCTCTGCCCATCTTTAAGCTTTTCCTAGCAAAATTATCAATACATATAGGAAATATAAGAAATTATCATAAATATAAAGGTAAATGTAAAGGTTCCCTTGCACATATGTGCTAGTTGTTACCAAATCTCTGTTTCAAAGCGGAAGAGTCAGCACTGTCCGAAGACATCTCCATGGTCATCTGGCCGGCATGACTAAATGTCAAAGTCACATAGAACACTGTTACCGTCTCACCAAAGATGGTCCCAATTTTTCTATTTGCATTTTTATGTGCTTTTGAACTTCTAGATTGGCAGAAGCTGAGACAAGTAACAGGAGCTCACTCCATTACACAGTGCTAGGGATTCGAACCGTCAAACTGCTGACCTTTCTGATTGACATGCTTCGCCATTGAGCCACCCCATCCCATTAATTTTCTTTACATTGTAGAATCAAGATTCAATTGCTAGAAAATTTCAACTAATGTCAAAATTTAAAATTTAATTCTAATATCAAATAACGTTAATAAGAGAATATGCCTTTTTTCTATTTATTCAGTCTAATGTTCCCGGTTATATTCTTTAGAAGTTCATATAATTCCACTAATATATAAAAAATGGTATAATATTCATTTTAGAAAGAATATATATATTGTTAGCATAATCACTAATTATATCACCCAAAATTATATTGAGCTACTAAATAAAGTTGTTCCATCAGAGGAACACTACTGATACATAAGACAGCTGGATTAATATAATTTCATCACTGATTTAAGATTCATTCAGCATTCTTGCTATTTTGCAAGAATGTGAATAAAGGGTTAAGCAACAAATTCCGTATAAGAGAATCAGAATGCTAAGGAGAGGGAACAAGAAAGGGGTTAGGAGGAGAAGCAGAATTTAAAAAATGGGAAAAGAAAGATATTACTAGTATGTCTTAAAAGGGGGGAAAATGGGAATCTGGCAGCCTCTGGTGACAAATTAAATACTCATTTAGTAATTAAAGAGGAATTTCACTGATATAAACAACTTAGCATATCCTATACTATCTGGATTATTCTTCCTTTGTTGCCCTCTGCTAATGATAACATCACATGTCCAAAAAGTTTTTGCTCGACAGCAGATAAATTCTAGATAGAGCTAGTTTGGTCTAGTGCTGTGATGGCAAGTGTGATGGCAGGTACCACACAGAACCCTCTCTGTGGGCATGCCAGCCGTCCCAGCCCAGCTCCACCGTTCATGCATGCATGCCTCCCACTGGCCAGCTGGTCTTCGGGTCTCTGCTGTGCATGTGTTGCTATGGGTCATAAAAAGGAGATGCATGCCTGCATGCATGGGGGGGGGGGTGGAGGCCACATGCACGGGGGTGCTCGCATTGCATTTTGGGGCCTCACACAATACCTCCGTGCCCCATTTTGACTTCCAGGTTGTTGCAGGAAGTCTTCCAGGCCCAAAACAGGGCACAGGGGTGCTGCATGAGACCCGCCCCCATGTCCCATTTTGGGCCCTGGAAAGCCTCCTGCACCAACCTGGAAGCCAAAAATGGGCAAGGAGGGGAAAGGGGGCCATGTGCAGGTGAGTGGGGCACGTGTGTGTGTGTTGCACATGTATTTCATTATGGGTGTGGTGTGCATGCTTTCAGCAGACAACAACAAAAAGGTCTAGTGATTGAGGCACCAAGATAGAAAACCAGAGACTATGAGTTCAAGTTCCTCCTTAACCATGAAAGCCAACTAGGTAACCTTGGACCAGCCCAACTCCCCTGAGTTATCTGTAAAAACAATAAATGTAGGGCTGTAAATAAAAAAATAAATAAATAAATACATTCTCACAAGCAGATTCTGCCAACATTTATTAATCAACAATTCAGTTACATGAAAATTGCACAAGCTGGCTATGTAGAAGGAATTCAAAGATATCCTTGTGGTGATTTTCACCGAAATAAATGGACAGGTAAAAAGCACCAGACAGTCCATGTATGCTTTACCCACAAATGGTTGCTATTAGCTCATGTTGTTAAAAAAGCTATAGTTTTGTGTTTTTCATTTTATTGATTGTACTAGTAGTGGTCAATGACCAAAATAAAATTTCTGTCTAACTGTCACAAGACAGTCAAAATAAGCAGGTGAATCACTGGCAGGCAGAACCATTTTGGTAAGCAAAAATGACCAAAACCATCCATTTGTTTATACAATATTATAATTAAATAAAGTCTTAGTTTCTTGTAATAAGTTTCTTCTCTGCATAAATGGGAGACATAATAACCTTTCTTCATATCTGATATTCCATTCCGTTGCTATTGGGTTTAAAATAGAAAAATATCAGTATCAGATCAAAGTTTCAATATAAGAGCTCTGGGTTTTTCATTTTAAGGAGCTAGCATAGAACTTCCAAAGATTTAAAATTTGAAATCTCCCTTTCCCCAATATCAAATTATAAAGCATTTTTGTTCAAATATATTTGACTTCACCCTACATCTGCAATCTGTTTCAAAAGATTGTAGGGTTGGATTTTTTTTTAACAATTCAAAACCTGAAAGGTATTTTTAGGAAACCTATTTTTTAAAATAACAAGAACAATATGAAATTGAGGTGGTCCACCATTCTGTGTCATATAGTGACTAGCTAGATTGTGCGCTGAGAGGGAAATCAGCCATTGTGAATTTTTCGGTTGGAACCTGATTTGATCATGTTCAGAAGCGTTAGTGACCAGAAGTTCTACTGTATATAGGTTCTACTCCCCTGTAATATATAGTTTCTAATCTTCTTTCTGTGGCATTCCACAGGGATGTTTTCAATGTTCTCCTTTCCCAGCCAGGAAAAGGAAAGAGAAGAGAAGATTACAGAACAAGCTAGATGAAAACATTTGGTAAATATGTGGAATACTCCACATTTATTGTCTCAGCAGTGGATCATCTAAAACCTCATTGGTGACTCATTGGAAAATAAGGAGAATGCTAGTCTATAGCAAATGCTCAAAAAGTTGCACCAGTATGTAGGTTAACCTACCAAAATAAGAAAGGGAATCTTTTGGGTAAGAATTATATGGATGACATTAATTTTATCCATAAAGTAAAAGCTGGTTCATAATATATTACTAGTCAGTGACTTCATTTGTGTACGATTATACCAATGTACCTAATTTACACTATAGCATAACAGAGATAAGTATTCATTTGCTGTATTAGTAATGCACAGTTCATGCCCTGAAAGTTGTATGCTGTTTATTAAGTTTGGGTAAGTGCCCAGGAGTCACACTAAGCTGCAGCATTGCTTATTTGTTGCTAGTCTGCTACTCATGGGACAGGGGTGGGCTTCAAAAATCTCAGCAACAGGTTCTCTGCTCAGTTGCTGGATGGGCGGGGCCATGGTGAGCATGGCCTAGTCTGTCTCTTGCACCATGACAGGGGGGCATTTTCACCTTCTCCAGGCTTCACAGGCTTTACTTGAGCCTCTGCGAGGGCAAAAGCTGCCTCCCCCAGGATCTGGAGGCCTTCCAGGAGGCCTGTTTCCCTCCCTTCTCAAGGCTCCATGCAGGCCCTGCACTTACCTCGCATCCAAAATGGGTTGCATGGAGACTCCTGGGAGGGGCATGGTGGGATAGCATGGGCGGGGCGTGGTGGGAAGGGTAAGTCAGGGGTGGGATTTGGAGGTTCTCCAAACCAGCTATAATATTAGCTACAGGTTCTCCCAATCCCGGGCGAACCTGTAGCAGCCAACCCCTGGTTTGGGAGCTGGCTGTCATACAAACTTAATAAATTATTTTATTGTTTTCTCTCTCAGCTGCCTGACTGTTTATTCACATCTCTTCTTTCCTTTCTCTCTTATCTGCTGCCATCATTTTATTGTTACTCTAATTTCACCTCATTCTTTTTCTAATGTAACTAACAATGTAACTAATGGCCTTGACTCCATCTTTACTTTCATTTTGTTTTTCAGTATGACAAAATATGGTTCAAAATATTTTAAAAGTTGATATTTGATCAAGTGTACCAGTATCTTGCTCATTGTGGTGATCTTGAGGAGAGTTTCTGTCAGAGAAATAGCCTTGTCTTTGGGCAGACTTCTATCAAATCTCTCATTGAAATTTCCCTGCTAATTCTGAAGACTTCAGACCAACAGCAGGAAAAGAATTCCTCCATGCTCTATATAATATATTATGAATCCCATCTTTCAGCTCACTAGAGCCCTTTGCATAGATCTGCTCACATCAATCCTCATTATTAAGTCATAGCCTAGCATCTCTCTAGCCAGAACTGACTGAATTATTGGATGCTCCAAAAACTCAACTTCTATTCATGTCTTTGTCTACCTAAAATCTATATTTTGCATTTTTGGCTGGATACGAAACTTTTTTGGTTTTGGTATTGAAACTAACATTTTTTTTAATTTTTCCATTTTCTAGCAGTGCACCTGTTTATCTTCCCTGAGCTTAGCTTCCATTTCCTTCTTCCATCTAAGTCTTTATATTGAATTTTATTTTCTTCTTGTTTCTGAGTTTTAAATCTATTGTTTTATTAAAGAAATAAGGTTTCACCTATTAAATCTAAGCATCCTTTTTAATGATGTTGGAAGCCATGATATCATATAGAGGTAAAGTCAAAAGTAACAGCTACCATTAATGATCTTAGAAAATAATTCACAAAACTTTAAACAATTTAGAAGGCTTGAAAAAACAACTGAAAGACATTTTCAAACACTGTTCATGAAATATTTACCTACTATTTCAGTGTGGTATGAATAAACAACTGTTTTATTCAATGAGAGATAAATCACTGTAGTCAAGTTTAATTTTGTTTTCAATGAAGCTACTTGCTTCATATCCATCAGGGAATTTAATAATGGCTTCATTAATTCAGAAAATCTGTAGCACGACTAGAGAGCAAAAATAAAAATTGAGAAAAAGCAATATAAAATAGATCAATCTCCCTGCAATTTCTCAATCTCACATGTATATTGTACAATTTTTATTCAATGGTATGTTTCAATTTTATTTTGCTGTGAATCTTAACCATAGAAGATTGCTAAGTATGATATGTATGGTTTCTATTTATTGTGGCAAAGTTGTTTTGCAATGGGACTTGGTCAGAATGAGGAAAATTGAAAACTGTGTGTGGATGACAAAAGACAAAGGGTTTGGTGATGATGTCCGAATCTGATTAAACTTTATTGATAATTGGTTTTATTGGTGTTTATAGAAAATTGAGATATTGGAATTATGGTGGCACATTGAGTAAAATCTAAAATCTAAAATATTAATGATTCAGCAGAGGTCTATAAATGCATTGTATGAAGAAATGTTATCGATATTTAAATATATTTATGGAGAAAGTAATAAAGAATCATAAAGAGAGAATGGTATTGTTTAAAGGCAAAGATGTGAAGATAGAAGAACCCCAACAAATGGGGAAAAATAATATTATATATATTGATACATAAAGAATCTATTTTCTTTCCAATGTGCATATTAGGGTTAGAAGTTGGAAGACAAAAATTATGTATACTTAATTGTATTATTATTGTTAGCACTGTGTAAAAAATATATTGACCCAGTCAATGGACTGTCCACAAAATATGCTGGTTGTTAAAGGAAAACTACAGATAAAACATATACAAGTAGCTTTCAGTTCCAATGATCATGGTATCCTTCTGGACTGGATCATGGGGTAAAGAGTAGGGATTATGACGAGAGGGCAGACCTGGCATGTATTACTGAAACCTGGCTGGGCCCGGAGGGAGGAGTCCCCCTCGTAGAGATGTGCCCAGAGGGTTTTCAGGTGCTTCATCAGCTGCGATCCCAGGAAAGGGCTGGGGGTGTGGCTATTGTTATCCGAGAGTCTCTAGTACCTCGTAGGATCCCTGCTCTGGAGCTTGTCAGGTGTGAGTCCCTGCTGGTGAAGTTGGACCTCAAGGGTCAAGTGGGCTTGCTGTTAACGTACCTGCCTCCCAACAGCGTTGCAGCAGCCCTCCCCTCGCTCCTCAAGTCAGTAGATGAGCTGGCAATTGAGTTTCCCAGGCTTATGGTTCTGGGGGATTTCAATTTGCCTTCGCTCGGTGAACACTCTGATGGAGCGCAGGATTTCATGGCTTCCATGACAGCCATGGGCTTGACCCAAGTAATTCGGGGCCCGACTCACTCGGCGGGTCACATGCTCAACCTCGTATTCCTCTTGGAGCAGTGGAGTTGTGATCTTGGTTTGAGGGGTAGCGAGATCTTACCCCTGTCATGGTCGGACCACTACCTACTGAGGCTTGACTTTCAGAGACCAAACCCCCACTGTAGGGAGGAGGAACCGATTAGGTGGTTCCACCCCAGGCGACTTATGGACCCTTTGGGCTTTCAGACGGAGCTTGGAGTTATTCCTGATACCCTCGTCCCCAGTCCGGTGGAGACTCTGGTTGCTGCTTGGAATTGAGCAGTGACAGAGGCTCTTAACTGGATTGTACCTTTACGGCCGATCCGAGGCAGTGGATCCAGGAGGGCTCCTTGGTTTACTGAGGAACTCCGGGAGATGAAGCGCCGAAAGAGATGCCTAGAGCAACGATGGAGATCCAGTAAGTCTGAGTCAGACCGAGCGCTTTTAACATCCAGCATCAGAGCCTACCTCCGGGCAATTAGGACGACTAAAAGAACACACATTGCCTCTCTGATTGCTTCCGCTGAGTTGCGCCCAGCCGCCTTGTTCAGGATAACCCGTTCCCTCCTAAAGAGCTGAGGATTACGTCCAATTCCTCACGGATAAAGTTGCTCGGCTTCGGACGGACCTGGACTCCAATTGCGCAGAGCCAGCTGAGGCACCAGGGGAGAATCTCGCAGGACATCACTGGATTGATTTTCAAGCTGTTACCCCTGAGGACGTGGACAAGGCCATGGGAGCTGCAAGTGCCTCCACATGTGTACTGGACCCGTGCCCCTCCTGGCTGGTCGCTAACAGCAGGGAGGTGACACAGGGCTGGATCCAGGCGGTTATTACCGCCTCCCTTCGGGAGGGGTTCTTTCCCCCCGCTCTAAAGGCGGCGGTGGTGAGACCCCTTCTGAAGAAGCCGTCTCTGGATCCAGCCATCTTAAACAACTATCGTCCAGTCTCCAACCTCCCCTTTGTGGGGAAGGTTGTTGAGAAGGTGGTAGCCTTTCAGCTCCGGCGGTCCTTGGAGGAAACTGATTATCTAGATCCCTTCCAGTCAGGATTTAGGCCAGGCTACAGCACGGAAACTGCTTTGGTCGCATTGATCGATGATCTCTGGAGAGCCAGGGATGGAGGTTATGCCTCCGTCCTAGTGCTCCTTGACCTCTCAGCGGCTTTCGATACCATCGACCATGGTATCCTTCTGCGACGACTGAGGGAGGTGGGGGTGGGAGGCACTGTCCTACGGTGGTTCTCCTCTTACCTCTCGGACAGGTCGCAGTCGGTGTTGGTTTGAGGGCAGAGATCGACCCCTAGGCCCCTGAATTATGGGGTGCCGCAGGGTTCGGTCCTGTCCCCCCTCCTGTTTAATATCTACATGAAGCTGCTGGGTGAGATCATTTGTCGGCACAGAATAAAATACCATCAGTATGCGGACGATATGCAGCTGTATCTGTCCGCCCCGTGCCAACTCAGTGAAGTGGTTGACGTGATGTGCCAGGGCCTCGAGGCTGTTAGGGACTGGATGGAGGTTAACAAGCTTGTACTCAATCCAGATAAGACCGAGTGGCTGCTGTGCTTCCCTCCTACTAATTGGCCAAGTGTTCCATCTCTCAGGCTGGGGGGTCAAACAGTAGACAGGGTTCGCAATTTGGGAGTCCTCCTGGACCCACAGCTGACTTTTGAACACCACTTGTCGACTGTGACCAGGGGGGCATTTGCCCAGGTTCACCTGGTACACCAGTTGCGTCCCTACCTGAACCGGGAGGCCCTCACAAGAGTCACTCGCGCCCTTGTGACTTCTAGACTGGACTACTGCAATGTGCTGTACATGGGGCAGCCCTTGAAGAGCATTCAGCGACTCCAGCTTGTCCAGAATGCAGCCACACGAGCGATCGTGGGTGCACCTCGGTTCACCCACGTAACACCTATCCTCCGTGAGCTGCACTGGCTGCCTATTGGTCTCCGGATACGCTTCAAGGCGCTAGTCGTCACTTATAAAGCCCTTCATGGTATTGGACCTGGGTACTCGAGAGACTGCCTGCTGCCAATTACCTCCACTAGACCGATTAGATCCCACAGATTAGGCCTCCTCCGAATTCCCTCCGCCGGCCAGTGTCGAATGGCGACTACCCGGAGGAGAGCCTTCTCTGTGGCTGCTCCGACCCTCTGGAATGAACTCCTTGTGAAGATTCGA
Organism: Thamnophis sirtalis; assembly: GCF_051295495.1. Classification (NCBI taxonomy): domain Eukaryota; kingdom Metazoa; phylum Chordata; class Lepidosauria; order Squamata; family Natricidae; genus Thamnophis; species Thamnophis sirtalis. Next base: position 76,192,701 of record NW_028261385.1, on the reverse strand, counting down.
ACCCTCACCACCCTCCAGGCCTTCCGCAAAGCCCTTAAAACCTGGCTGTTGCCCCCGTCTCGAATGGTATGACTGTTGTGTGTTTTAAACTATGCATTGTTTGGTGTCGTTTTAATTTTTGTTTGTATCCCCCTTCCCTGGTTTGAGTTGTGAGCCGCCCTGAGTCCCCTTCGGGGGAAAAGGGCGGCATATAAATAAAATAAACATTCAACATTCAACACATCATGGTAGCTGTCATCTTTCCTCTAGAATTGGTTCTAATTGGTATTGGTGAGGACAGATCCAGTTCTTAGCCCCTTTCCATAGGGATCTACTCTTTCTTCCCTTCTATTACATTTCTTCATAAAGCCACTGGGGTGAGGTCATCAATTCATTTAGGGACAATGGAGCCGAGGTGGCGCAGTGGTTAGGGTGCAGTACTGCAGGCCGCTTCAGCTGACTGTTATCTGCAGTTCAGTGGTTCAAATCTCACCGGCTCAAGGTTGACTCAGCCTTCCATCCTTTCGAGGTGGGTGAAATGAGGACCCAGACTGTGGGTGCAATTTGCTGACTCAATTTGCTAAAAATCTGTAAACCACTTAGAGAAGGCTGAAAGCTCTATGAAGCGGTATATAAGTCTAATTAATAAAATAAATAAATAAATAAATAAATAAATAAATAAATAAATAATCAACAGTTGTTGTGGACCGCCAGTAGCCAGCGGAGCTACTGGCAGACTCAGGCAGTGAGGAGATTGGGGAGGAACATAGGAAGACCTGGAGTCTGGGGAAGGCTCTGATGAATGCTCTGAGTTGGAGGCAGATATGGGGCTATGGCCATCTGACATCAGCTGCCTTCAAAGTCAGATATCAGTGGGGCAGAAGAACAGTTGGAGCCTGTTCCCAATGTGTGCATGCATAGAGCTGCCAGGAGAAGGGAACAGTTAAGGAACAAGGGCCGACAGTGAATGGTCCCTTCCATAGGTAATAAAGAGGAGCAAAAAGGGAGGGGAATTTGTAGGAGACTATTAGTTCAATTCATTAGGGTGAAGATCTGTTCCTGACTTCTTGTCAAGTCATTGCTGCTACAGCGTGGGGTTTGGAAGATATCGGCCTGGCAATTCTCCAAGCCTGTTAAACATCTGTAGTTGTAAAAATCTCATGGAAGTCTGTTTGCCAGGACTTTGCTGGAGAGGAATTCCCTTTAACCTAAATAAAAGCAGTTTTATCAGGATGAGGAATCTGCTTCATGACCTTGGGAAGCCTAGGTCAGAACAACAGAATGCTGATGGTCCTCATTGATACATCTCTATCCTGGCCAGACCAAATGATAGTGTCAAAGTTCTTTCTCAGTGTCAGGAAGCCTTTGGTGCCTGGATGGGAAAGAAAAGGGAAGATGAGTGGTTGTGAGTTTTAGGATGATTAAAATTGGGAACCTTGCATCATTTTATCTGAATGAAGAAGTGTTCCTCCAGATGAAACTGAGGTACAATTTGGGGTTCCTCTTAAGCTCTAATTCTTGCCTTAAAAAGCAGATTATGTTTGTGACCAGGAGTACATATGCAGAAATTGATCATATGTGCCAATTGTGCTTATTTCCTGAATTGGGAGACCCTCTTCAGAACCTTTTAGCACTGTTGTTCTTCTGATTTGCTGCTGCCTGCCCAGAGTTGAATCTGAATGGGCAGCTGTCCAAACTGAATGAATGAATGAATGAATGATCTTGAACAATCTGCATCAATAGTCATCTTGCATGAAATATGGAGGAACTGAGATTTTCAAATTGAAAGGGAAACTTTTTTGGTCCCTGAAAAAATCTTATAATAATGGTAACTATAATAATATCAATATATTGTGAAGGAGTGTGCGGGTGTGATCTCTGTTTTTTTTTTAAATTTCCCTGAGTGCTAATTCTGTGTATTACTTCTTTTTACCTCAGACAACAATCTAAATAAGAGAGAGGGGGGGAAATGTTGATGAGAGAATAATCATCCTGTCCGACTATCAGATTTGCTTACTTTCAAGACAAAGAAGAACGCAGCCCCCATCACAGAGACAGGTTGGCTTTTCTTGTCGTTCCACACTTGCATTATGAAACAGTTTCATTGCACTCCTATCATAACACACTATCGCAAGAGAAAGAGAGGGAGGGAGGGAGAGAGAGAGGGAGGAAGGGAGGACAGGGTGCCTTGCCTGGTTGCCTTGGCAACCCAGAGATAAGATTCCTATCTCGCCTTGCATATTATGCCTTTGTCACCCTAACTTGGATCTGGATTGGATTCACACCACATTGAGTACACAGAATGCGTATAGAAACTGGCAAGTTGGAATCCGCTGGGAGACATGCTTCAGACTATCCTCTTCACCAATGTTCCTCTTTCCTCCACTGTGGCTGTGGCGTTACACCGTGCAGCAAGCCAAATCAAGATCAGCAGCCACTGAGAGACGACTGATCTAATTTCCCCCTGGACACTTTTACATCTTTTCCAGCAGTCTCCCTTTTCATAAAAAAGAACCCCCCCCCCCAAAAAAAGAAGACATTTTCATGATTATCAGCTTTCTGCTGTGGCTGTTCTTTAATTAACAATTTGCAAGGGGGCTGATTAAGCTATTTACCCCAGCAGCTTAAGCTGTTAAGCTATTCCCCCCAATCACTTAACATTTTCATTTTTACCATATTAGATCTAAATATTATATTAAAAAATTAAAATGTCTTATTTATTTACAGTACTTCTGCCCATTGCTGATACTATTGGAATTATCCTAATGGGGACGCTCAAAGCGATTAAGAATGCAGTATATAGGTTTCTATGTTTTAAGAATCCCTGCTAGGTTTTTCAGGTACCTTGCTAAAACTAGCTGAGCTAGAAATTGAAGCAGGATTGCCCTAATTAGTATTTAGATGGGAAAAGTCCAGAATATTGGCTAGATGGAAGAGTCAAAAAAATCCAGAAACAACTCCATCCTGAAGGAAAGCAGTAGCAAACTTATTTATTTACTTATTTAACAATAGTTTAGGAATTTAACAGAAAACAGGACCTATAAGCTACACATACATATAATAGTATTAATATACAGCTCTGCCAGGACATAAAAGTTTGGAACCAAATCTTTCCAGCACATTTGAGACTATGTCAATAATGACCATAATTCAGTTAATCCTTCAGGAAATGTATTCTTTGTCAGGCATGTAATATTCCAATATACTCTATGTAATTGTCTAATTTGGGATACTTGACTTAGGAATTTCTAGATCCATATGGTTTTCCATCTAAAAAATTACATTTGTTTCCCCAGTTTAGAGTTATAGTTTTTTTTAAAAAAAAAGCTTTAAGAGCCAAGTGAACTATTTAGTTATTATTTTTAAAAGTAACTCAAGGTGGTGAACACAATCGCCACACCTTCCTTCTCCTATTATCCCCAGAACAACAACCATGTGTGGTGGATTGAACTGAGAAAGAATAACTGGCTCAAAGTCAGCCAGGTTGAATTCGTTGTTTCCTGATTTTTAGAGCAAAATGACTCTCCTTTTTATGTTTCTTATTCCTTGCTTATATTGCCAAGAAAACAACATGGATGTGTGTTCATAAAATCACCAGGAAAGTGAATTTGTCTTGAAGCAGACTTTAGGTGTAAAAGGATATAATTACAATTCAATAGAAAGCAAGAATTTGAATTACAGTATTTTAAGTCTGAAATATTTCTTACCAATCGAGTCTCTCCTATACAACTAGTAAAGAAAGGATTTAGTGTGGAACAAGCTGTGAGTTTGGACTAACTCAAAATATGGTTCACAGATAATATTGTATTCAATATACACGTACTAAATCAATCACTCAATCTTTATCATCAGGGGTGGTATTCACTTAGTTTCCCCACTGGTTCACAAATGTGAACATGCATACTTTGATTGGACATGCAGCTTGCATACATGCCCATGGCTTGAAAACATGCCTAAATAGGAAGGCATAGAGCCCTAACGCACTACCGGTTTGGGGAACCAGTCTGAACCGGCTGAATACCACCTCTGGCTATCATATCTGATATCCAAAAAGCAAGAAAACCTCAAATGAATAGATTGGTTAAAAAAGAAGCTGGGAAAAAGAATGAAGACCCTGCCTCCCACTCCTCAATTTTTTATTATGAAAAAAAAAGAAAAGGAAATACAATGTGTAGATAAGTTAGGTGAGATGTAAGTTATAAATATCTCTGTAATTACCACATTTTTGGAGTATAAGGGGCACCAATATTTTGAAGAGGTAAATTTTAAAAAAAGGTTTTGCACTCAGCAAATCTCCCTAACCTTCTTCGTGCCTCATTTTTTTGTGAAAAACTGGACATACAAAGAGTTTGAGGTGCCTGCAAAGTGGTCCTGGTGGGCAAAAATAAGCAAAAAATGGCCAATTTTTTGCTCGTTTTTACCCTCCCCAGGCCCTAGATCCACTTTGCAGGTCTCCCAAACCCTCTGCATTTTTCTGGAGGGGATAGGGTTTCGGGAGACCAAAAATGCTGTATTCAGTGTATAAGATGCACCCAGATTTTCACCCTCTTTTTTGGGGGGAAAGGTGCATCTTATATTCCAAAAAATACGATAACTACTTTTTATAACAGAATTAAGTAGGATTTTTGTTTTGTTTTGCCAGACAGGTATAAGACTATATTATTATGAATGTGGGCAAAATTCTGAATTTTCACCATTTTAGACTTCTTTTCATATTTTTCTGGATTATTTTTTAAAATGTGTTAATGCATATATAGTTGGTCTGAACAAGGAAAAAGCAGTAAGCGTTGGCTCTGCACACAGTACCATAGAACAAAGTGTGATCACAGGACTGAAGTATGTTTCATAATATCCACTTTTCCATCAATAAGAGGTCATGATACCACTCAGATCAATGCTTTCTTTATTGAACGGCCTTAGATGGCCATGCAAGGCTAGTAAGAAATGTAGGAAGTGCTGAATATAATACACACATCAGTCGGTGCTTTCTTAGAAATTGAAACCATTTCTGATGCATTTAGTATGGATTAATTTCTGGCAAATGGAATACGTTCAGAGTTGATGGTAATTTTCCTCCCTGGCATAGCTCAATTCTTTTTTAAAGGAAATTTAATAATGAATGTTTTTAAAGTAATCCAGGAGATGTGAAAAGAGTGCATCAGGAAGAAAAAGAATACAACAGAGGCATCTAACATTAGAAATTGCATTATGACAGCACATTAGATGCCATTTCAGATCAGGTAGGAGAATAGTGTTGAGCCCTTTTTCAAAATATGCTCTTGATATTAAAATAAAAACAATATATCTTAAGATCCTGAGATATGTTTACATAGTGCCATGGGTTACTTCATATGTAATCCAAAGTTATTGAAGATTGTCTGTCCTTCAAAGTAGGCTGGTCAGGAAACAAACATTATATGAACTACTAAAACTCAATTGTTATAACATACAACAACAGAATCTTGAGAACCTAACTATGTTTCTCTATCTCTTCCTCTTGAACCAAAGAGAATCAAGAGGGGAACTCTTGAGTTCCTTCCTCACCTCTTCCTCTCTTTCAAGGTTACATTTATGTTGACCTATATCTCCTTCAAGGGTACCTCCATACACTTTCCCTAAGATCTATTTAAATTTGGCCAAAACATGTATTCCTTTCTTGGAATCCTACTAGCAGTTTTTAAAAAATGAAAACTGCATATCCAAATTAGTTTCATTTTCATAAATTTGATTATTCCTAGCTACCATATTTTTCAGAGTATAAGATGCACTTTTCTCCCCACCCCACCCCTCAAAAAGAGGGGGAAATTTTGATGTGTCTTATGCACCAAATGTACTCCCTACCTACCCCTACCAGAGGCCAAAAACATAAGGCATGGAGGCAGCGATGGTCTGTGGCAATCCCTGCAGCCTGGAACAGCTTATTGGGGGTATTCCAGCAGTTTGATCCACCCCTCAATCAGCTGTCCTGAATCAGGCTGCAATAAGTGCTGAAGCTGACCTGGCTGATCAGAGTTTGCAGCAGCAATCACATTCAGAAAGCACACACAAATAACCGATTCAGCAGGATTCGAAATAATAATAATATGCAATATATTACCAAAAGCAGGTTTTCCAAAGTAACAGTAAATACAAGCAAAACACAAGCAGTTTCACCTTCAGTTCTCAGCCAAGCCTGGCTCCTTCCTATTTCCCTGTTGCTCACACAGCAAATTTCAGAGTTCAAATAGCCCTCATTGGGTGACTTAGTTGCTATACCTATTCATGGGCACCTTGTTACCATATGTCAGCTAAATACCATGGATGCTGGTAGGCAGAGGCAAAAAAAATTCTTCTTATTTTCCTCCCCCAAAACTAAGGTGCATCTTATACTCTGGAGTGTCTTATACTCCAAAAATATGGTAAATGTCTGGGAAATTAGGAAAATATGCAATAGTTAAGATAGCCATGTAAGCATCCATACATAAGCTCTGAGTGCAAAGTTGGATTCTTCAGACCTGCAAAGTAGATTATGGACCTTTCAAAAGGACATCTCTTACTGGGTCAAATAATGTTGTTCTGTGGTCTGGATGGGCAACCTCTCTCAAAGAAGAGGGGCTGAAGAGGATGAGATGAGATTTTCTCCAGACTCTCCACTATGATTTCCATCTCCATGCTGCCTTCTTTACTTTTGAAACTCTAGTTTCAACAAGAGAGCAAAAGATAAAGGATACAGAGCAGCAAGCAGATCTAAGGAAAGCCCCAGCTTTCTTGTCACCAATACACAGCAAATATATTGTTAGTACTCCTAGCTTCATTACACATCTAGAAACACCCAGCCTTGGAATTGTCTATGGAGATTCTCAGACATCCAGGGCATGGTTGTCTCAAAGGTGCTTTTTCAAAAGGCAACTGGATTTTCTTTGTTTTTCCTTGAAGATGTTTTGCTTCTCATCCAAGAAGCTTCTTCAGTTCAGTTTGCCAAGGCTCCAACTAACAAACTCAAGCAAATCAAAACTCTGAGACTAGGCTCCTTCTCAAAGGTCTTCTGTAAGGTCTTCTATAATGAGTATATCATATTGGTACAATTTCAATGGAAAACCAAATCTAAATCTTTCCCGCAGTTTCAGTACAATTAAACTAGGAAATAACCTCATCCTCAAGTGTCACAGGCCACGTTGGCCAATTGGGTTAATTGGTGGGCTCTTTGGGCACTCCTTTCCCAACTTTATCTGTTGCCAGTGGAGATGACCTTGGTTCTCATAAGAAGGCTTTTTGTTGTGTCTAGTAATGCATTCCAACTTCCTTCCCCCCTGTGCAACTGAGAAACAGAGAGATGGCTGTGGCCAGGTTCAGTTCAAAAATTGACACAGTTATTCAGAACTGAAGTAGCTTCTTGGATGAGAAGCGAAACATCTTCTAGGGAAAACCAGAGAAAATCTAATTGCCTTTTGAAAAAGCACTTTTGGGACTGCCATTGCAAAATTTTCTTTCTTGCCTGATGCTGTGCTCTCCCCTCTGCCATATCGGATGGTAAATATAAAAAAGTTCCATTGGCTGAAAGGCTTCGTCCCTGTGATTCCTGCAAGATGGAAACTCCAAAACATTTCTTCTTCATTTCCCCTTTTACGTAGGCATCTGAATCAGATTCATCCTACCTCTGATGAGTAGATTTCCTGATCGCCCAGATTTAGCTCATGCCTCTATGCTGTGCATAGACAATCTACCTTTGTTATAACACATGTAGCTAGGTTTTGTAACTAGAGTCACCTTAGAGGGGAGAGGGGCAGAATAAAAATAAATAAATAAATAAATAAATAAATAAATAAATAAATAAATAAATAAATAAATTAAATAAATAAATAAATAAATAAATAAATAAATAAATAAATAAATAAATAAATAAATAGGTTTTGTACAGAAGCATGGAAGATCTGATGGATCCTGATCGGGCAATTTTCTGAAATGCTTTCTATTTAATTGTATGCAATGAACTGTAATCCATTTAGATTTTAGATATTATCACTTTGCTGTAATTTTAGATGCTATCATATTTAATACAACTTTAGTATTTACATTCTAATTTAATACAGGCTGCATCCTGGACTTCACTGATGAATGTTAGTTAGGCTGCTATATATTCACATAGCACTCTGGTTGTACTGATCTATGAGTGCAATAAACTGAATTGATATAAAAATTGCTGCAACAAGGCAGCTGAACTCGAGCCCAACTCTCCTCCCAGAGTTTATTTTGTTCCCTGTGTGTCTCACCACTGCAATGTGCGTATGTCTCTGACCTCTGACATTTCCCCTGTTTCTTTTGGTCCAGCTGCCACACCACCATTCTTCTTCTGGAAAGCTACTGTTCAGAGCTTATGGTGGCACTTAACAGTTTGTGAACCATGTTGCATTTTAACCAAAGAATGAGTAAAGCAGAAGAAGGATGGGCTCCAGCACACGTCCAAAAACTCAGAAGACCAAAACTTCTGGTCCTGTTGGCCGACTCAGATTAGATCCTGCAACATTATCCAGGGACACAGCGGTGGGTTCCAGCTTCTGTTGCTGCCGGTTTACTCAGGGACATGCATGACGCACATGCGTAAAAAATTGCTTCTGCGCATGCATAGAAGCAAAAAACAAGATCAATAGAACTGGTTCGGGGGCGTGGCCAGCTGATTTACTATCTACTCGGCTGAATTGGTTCAAACTGGTAGGAACCTACCTCTGCAGGGACACATATATTTACCTTCATTGAAAGCAGAAGAAATTTAAAGTTTTAGAACAGCCATGTCAAAGATCAGAACTTTATCCTACAGAAATGTATTGGAAGAACCTGAAGTGAGCAGGTTATGTGAAGAAGCCCACCAACATCCCTTCCCTAAGCTGCTCTGTAGGGAACAATGGGAGCCTATTTGTAGGATTGATCAACAGTTCTTAGACACACTGAGTTGTAGTTATTGCTGCACTTAGTGAAAGCAAAGCTTATTATTATTTTGCCCCATGTACTGTGGCTTTGGATCATTTTCCTCAATGAATGATCGTATTTTTGATTCATTTGTTTAATGGGTTTCACTTTACCTATTATTATTATTATTATTATTATTATACAATTGTATCACAGCGGCCAGTTGTTTCGCCGGATTTGGCATTGGTTACTAGTCGGGCCCCACCCAGGGGCCTAGGACGTCATAACGTATTTTTGTAATATGTGTGCAGATCCAAGCAGTGTGGCTTTTTGCATTTGACTGATGGTGATTTTGTCAATTTTTAACTGTTTTAAATGTAATTCCAGTGCTTTTTGAATAGCACCTAGTGTGCCGATTACCACTGGAATTACCACTGCTGATTTGTGCCATAATAGTTGAATTTCAATTTTTAAGTCCTGGTATTTCGCGATTTTTTCATGTTCCTTCTCGGCGACCCTGCTATCACCTGGTATTGTGATGTATATGATTGTAACCTTATTTTTCTCAACCAGTGTGATGTCTGGTGTATTATGCACCAGTATTTTGTCCGTTTGTATACGAAAATCCCATAAGATCTTGAAAATCTGATTTTTGGTGACTTTTTCAGGCTTATGTTCCCACCAGTTTGTTGTTGTTTTAATATTATAATTTTTACACAAATTTCAGTGGATCATTTGTGCTACTGAATTGTGCCGCAATTTATAATCACTGTGCGATATTTTTTTTTTACAACAGCTGAGTATGTGATCAACAGTTTTATCAGCTTCTTTGCAAAGTCTGCATTTGGCATCATCAGAGGATTTTTCAATTTTGGCCTTAATGGCATTTGTGCGGATAGCTTGTTCTTGCGCAGCCAGGATTAGTGACTCTGTTTCTTTCTTTAATGTACCTGCTGTTAACCATAACCAAGTTTGTTCACTGTCCACTTTATCTTTTATTTTTTCCAGAAATTGGCCATGCAATGCTTTGTTCTGCCAACTCTCCATTCTTGCTTTTATCACATCTTTTCTGTATTCTTGTTTTATCTGTTGGGCCTTCAGTAAATTTTTGTTCTTTCTTTTGTTCTCGATTAATAGATGTTCTTGACTTTCTTTTAAATAATCATCCAGTGCAAGTTTTTCTTCTTCAACTATTTGCTTCACTTGTAATAATCCTCTGCCACCTGATTTTTGTGGCAGATATAGTCTATCAGTGTCACCACGTGGATGTAAACGGTAGTGCATTGTCATTAGTTTCCTAGTTTTTTGGTCCAAAATGTCCAAATCAGCTTGTGTCCAGTTAACTATACCAGCTGTGTATCTTGTAACTGGTATTGCCCAGGTATTTATGTCCTTGATTGTATTTCCACCATTCAATTTAGATTTCAAAATTTTCCTAACTCTATTGGTGTACTCTCTCCTGACAATAGTTTTTACTTCTCCATGTTTGATGTTATACAACTGCAGAATGCCTAAGTATTTGTAGGCTTCATTTTCGTTGCATTTAATTAGTTGGCCTTTGGGCATTTCAATTCCCTCACATGCAGTGATTTTGCCCCTTTTTATGGATACAGTGGCGCATTTTTCCATCCCAAACTGCATTGAAATATCGGTGCTGAATACTCGGACTGTTTTTGTCAATGATTAGATTTCTATTTCTGACTTTCCATAGAGTTTCAAATCATCCATACATAATAAATGCAAATTTTTTTTGGCTTCTTTGGCTGTTTGGTAGCCTAATTTCATTTTTTAAAGATTACTGATAGTGGAATCATCGCGATGATGAAGAGAAGAGGTGAAAGTGAATCACCCTGGAAAATTCCTCGCTTGATATTAACCATTCCCTACTTCTCATTCCCTACTGCCAACTCAGTTCTCCATTGTTTCATCGCCTTTTCAGTAAAGGATGTAATATTTTTGCTAATGCCAGTTGTTTCTAAGCATTTTATGATCCAACTATGTGGCAATGAGTCGAATGCCTTTTTGTAATCAATCCAGACCATATTCAAGTTCGTTTTTCTGTTCTTACAATTTTCTAGTATCATTTTATCAATTAGAGCTGATCTTTTATGCCCCTGCTCCTTCTTTTGTTGCCTTTTTGTCCTTCTGGCAAGATGTTGTTTGTTTCCAAATAATCCATCATGTTATCTGCAATAATGCCTGTGAGTAATTTGAAGGTTGTTGGCAAGCATGTTATTGGTCTGTATTTTTCAAATATTGTTCCTTTAGTTGTATCCTTCTGAATCAAGTATGTTTTTCCAGTTGTCAACCATTCATCAATTTGACTATTTTGTAAAATTTCATTCAGTTGCCTGTCCAATATTGCATGTAAATTGGTCAGATATTTGAGCCAGAAACCATGTAATTGGTCCTATCCGGGTGATGTCCAATTCTGTACTTTTTTTACTCAATTTTTGACCAACTCAGTTGTTATTTCTACTACTTGCATTTGTTTGTTGCCAATGCTTTTCTCAAAGTCATGTATCCACTTTGCTTCCTTATTGTAGTCCTTTGCATTTTCCCACAATTCTTTATTCATTTCTTTCACCATGTTGTATGGGTTGCCGGGTTTTTATGGGGCCAGGTTGTCAACCTGACCCCAACCCTCCTCCTTTCTCATCCGGGCTTGGGACTGGCAACGGCGGAGTTGTTGTTGTTGTTGTTGTTTACATTTATTGACGGCCTAACTCCAGTGTACAGTACTCTGTGGGGAGAACAGATCATGTTCTAAGCACATTTATGCAGAACCTTGAAAAGAGTACATAAACTTCTAAGAATCTGGTGACCCCAGGAGAAACTGCAAGAGGAGGTGGTAAACATCTAAATTCTGTACTGCCTCTATTTTGGGATCACTGTTGTTTCTCCTCCTCTATTGCTTCCTTTGAGGGACCTCAAAGTGATGGGTTTAAGGATGGTATTAGTGTTGCTTCCATCCCTCCCCCAGCTCCTGCCCACTTCAATTTTTGTTCAGGTCCATCAATGTGGTGTAGTTCCACAAAACATTAGCAATAGGTAGGCATGTTTTATCAACTTAGCTTTTGTAAGCTACATAATTGCAATTTGAACATAGGGTTTCCTGATTTGTGTATAAAGCAATACAGAAAAGAAAAGAAACAACACATGTTTAAAGGCAAACCCTGATGTTTGACTTTTTCTCCTTTATAAGCTTTGGGAAACCCAAATATTGAGGAAGAAATGGTATGTGATGCACCTATGTATGAAAGAGAGACTGAAATAGCAGGAGATTGATAGGTCTGAAATTGATTAGTTTGGAGATACACTATATTAATTATTAGCTCATCCATAATAAATGTTGCAGCAGTTTCTTGAATGATGACTAGTAACTAGCTAAGAGCCAATATTCAACTAATATTAATTTAATTTCATAATAATTTGATTTATGTCAGCCTGTACTAACAAGTATAAGTAATAATAATGGCTGAATGATAGGCCTGCTGAATTTCTGCCTCCAGAATTACTACAGAAGGTCAAATTTGGGGAAAGCACAATGCCTTGTAGAGATACATTGATTGATTATGTGCCAGCAAGTCAGTGTTGACTCTTAGTGACCATATCGATAGATTTTTTTCATGATGAAGAAGTACATTAGATATAATTTAATCAGGGGCATTTTTGTAAAGTATTTGGAAAAGCTATACATCTGTAATATTTGCCAGAGTGCATCTTTGCGGTGCGCAGGACTGACCTGAAAGATCAATGCAAAGTCTGAGTTCAGAAACCCCAAACTGTAGGTTCAACTTGGCCTCTCACCATCAGCAAATTTTTCACAATTTATAATGAGCTTCATGTTAAGATCATTATAGTATTTAAATTCCCAGAGCTTTCAAAGCAGGAATGGAAATTACAGTGGCCTTAACCATCTCACCATAAACCAAAGATGTGTTTTGTCATTGAATGTAGCTCTCAGTATTTGGAAAATCCTGATAAATGCAGGTTGCTTTGAATGTATGTAATATATGGGAAAAAAGTGGTATTGTTTGCTCATGGTTTCAGTCCATGGTCAAAATGATTCTATGAGCCAATGGCCACAGTAATGGGAATAACACATCATTGCTCCAGTCATCTTCTAATTTTATGCTGCTGTTGGGATTATCTAACACTGCAACCATTGAACTGCTGTATACTGTATGTTCCAGGTGACAAGGCCAAAAGAACTCTTGTGTATTACACAAAAGCAATAATTCTCCCCGTCCAAATAAAAAATGTGTCAGAGCTATACAAATTAGTCCAGCTGGCATACTTGTCAGAGGATAATAACATTCTCATTGGACCTCCAGGGTATACAAGCCTCCTGACACCTTGGTGCTTGATTAGTCAACCAAAGTTCTGTTGTGTTTTTTCATTCCCCCCCTTTCACTGCTGCATTGCAAAATGTTAAAGGGCTGACTTTGGGCATGTTTTTAAACTGTTTACCGAAACACTCATTTTGAACTGAAACTTTCTCATCAACTGGGGGACAAGTTAAAAAAATGTTATGAATTCACCTTGTAATTATAGGGAGGGAAGGCAAAACCAGTGCATTGTGATGATTTGCTCCAGCTATGGCTCCAGCTATGGTTAGAAAAAGCAAATTCCATCATTTTTCCTTGTATCCTTTGACAAAGGTCCATTTAAGCATATACAGCATTAACTAAACGTGTTTTGTTGCATTTTTTAGGCAATGTTACACAAGTCAGTGGTCCCCAACCCCCGGTCCGCGGACCAATGCTGGGCCGTGGAGTACCTGGCACCGGGCCGCGCAGCGACCGGGGGCCATGATCGCTGCAGCGGCCGGGGGACATGATCGCTGCAGCGGCTGGGGGACATGATCGCTGCAGCGGCCGGGGGACATGATCGCTGCAGCGCAAAGGCTCCTGGGCTGTGCGCAAAAGCTCCTGGGCCGTGCGCAAAGGCTCCAGGGAAGAGAGCCCCGCGCAGGTACACACGCCCCCCCACCCCTGCGCGCGCTCAGCGGGCCACGGTAAAATTATCAAAGGCTGACTGGTCCGCGGCGATAAAAAGGTTGGGGACCACTGACACAAGTGAGGCATGCGATGGCTTTGGGGCTAAAGACACTGAGCTGGTCAGCTGGAAAGCTGACAGCCAGGGTTTGAGACCCAAGTGTGCCTAACGGGGTGAGCTCCTGTTACCCTGTTTCTCTGAAAATAAGACCTACCAGGATAATAAGCCCAATCAGGCTTTTGAGTACATGATCTAAAATAACCCTGCCACATATTGCAAATATTGCAACATAGCAGCAGCCATGAGCTGACCATGCTTGCTGCCTTCTGCACCTTAAAATAATAAGACCTCTCTGAAATAAGACAAAGTGCTTATTTCGGGGGTGAAAAGAAAACAAGTTCCTGTATTATTTTCAGGGAAACACAGGACTGCTTCAGCTCCTGAAACCTAGCAGCTTGAAAGCATGTGAATGTGAGTAGATAATTAGGTACCACTTTTTTGAAAAGGTAGCTGTGTTTCGATGTATAGGCATATTGGCCACATGACCACTGGCTCCCTCAGCTAAGAAACAGAAGTGAGTACTGTTCCCTAGAGTCAGACCCAAATAGGCAGGAGAAACTTTTATTAGAAACTTGGACTAGATGATCTACAAAGTCATTCCAACTCTGTTATTCTGTTATTTCCTACTTGTTCAGAACTACACAAGAAGTGGGAAAATAATAGAACGACAAAGGTTATGCAGCTATCTTCAGGGACCTTCTTTAAATTCTTGAAGTTTCTGAAATGAAATAGGTAAATGACCAAAGAAAATGCTTTATCTCTCCAAATAATTCATTAAGGAATATATTTTTTCTGAGAACATTCACTAACTTCTCTATTGATAATATCTTTTTTTAAATGCCAGAACACTTCTGTGTGTTCATGGGAAGGCATTCCAGGTTTCTGATTTGCCGGTGGCTTTTGGTGCAGATCTATTTTTACAAGCTGTGCATCGAGGGGCCTCTGTATGCCAGGATTTCATAACAAAGGCAGAACAATGGCATTGTGATGTCATAATGCAAGTTCTATCCCTTATGTACTTGCATGCAAAGCTAATTTCTGTTGAAGTTAGACAATATTCCAAGTCTTAGCAGGCAACCTGAGATGCAGTGGGGACGATGACACAAAGCTCTCAGAATTCTGCTTGAATTACCTCTCCACAGCTGAAGTTGAAGTAAAAACAAACCTGTGCACAGAATAACAGGTGGCTAATGACCTTAGCTCATCTTCCCTGTATGTTTCCAAAGTAGAATGGGGGGTATTGTAATAAAATAAAATAGCTAAAATTATGTGCACCACATGAGTGTAGAGAATAAGGAAATGATGATTAGGAGACTGGAGACTAAAACATATGAGGAACGGTTGCAGGAACTGGGTATGTCTAGTTTAATGAAATGAAGGACTAGGGGAAACATGATAGCAGTATTCCAATATCTCAGGGGTTGCCACAAAGAAGCGGGGGCAAGTTATTCTCCAAAGCACCTGAGGGTAGAACAAGAAGCAATGGGTGGAAACTAATCAAGGACAGAAGCAACTTAGAACTAAGGAGAAATTTCCTGACAGTTAGAACAATTAATCAGTGGAATAGCTTGCCTCCAGAAGTTATGAATGCCCCAATACTGGAAGTCTTTAAGAAGATGTTGGATAGTCATTTGTCTGAAGCAGTATAGGGTTTCAGCAGGGGGTTGGACTAGAAGACCTCCAAGGTCCCTTCCAACTCTGGTGTTGTGTTGTGTTGTATTGTATTGTATTATTGTATTGTATTGTATTATTGTAGTGTATTGTATTGTATCTCGATGGCAATATACAAGAACTAGCCAAGAAGACATAAACATAACATGAGAAACAAAGTAATAGCTCAGAAAGATGACTCCCTGATTCTTGAGAATATAAAAGGGGGGAGAGGAAGTTCAGCACAATCAGTCTTGCAAGTTTCTGATATTATACCTGATCGAAATAAAAGTAGTTCTACTCTTCTCTGGAAGAGATTTCCTGGTCAGCTCCACCCAAGTGGGGCTGACAATGTTGCTGTTCCTGCAGAACATTCAGAAGCTTATAGATGATCCCGAATCAGTTGATTTGAAAAGATAAGGACGCTTCTCACTATGCTCATGTAGCACCAGAGCTGTAGGATCTGCTTGAATTACCAGCTTCCTTCTGTACACATTTCAAAGTGCTGCTTGTCACCTTCACAGACTCTTGTGATTCAGGGCCTGAATGTATCCAGGAACACCTTTATTATATCTTATAAAATATTAAATATCTGATTAAAAAAGATATTTAAAAGATATTTAAAAAAATACTCTAGAAATAGGGTAGAGAAGAGTAACAAAGTTTATTAGGGGACTGAAGGCTAAAACATATGAAGAACAGTTGCAGGAATTGAGTATGCTCAGTTTAATGAAAACAAAAAGACTAGGGGAGACATGATAGCAGTGTTCCAATATCTGATGGGCTGCCATAAAGAGGGGATCAATCTATTCTCCAAAGTACAGGAGAAAGCAGGGCAAGAAGCAATGGGTGGAAACTATATCAAGGAGAGAAGCAACTTAAAAATAAGGAGAAATTTCCTGACAGTTAGAACAATTAATCAGTGGAACAACTTGCCTCCAGAAGTTGTGAATGCTCCAACACTGAAAGTTTTTAAGAAGATGTTGGAAAGCCATTTGTCTGAAATATTATAGGATTTCCCGCTTGAGCAGAAGGTTGTACTAGAAGACCTCCAAGGTCACTTCCAACTCTGTTATTCTGTTATATCTGTCCATCTGAAAGATCCAGGTTATTGCCACATTTCCTTGTTTGAGCAGTGTCTTCTGCAGAGGCTGTGGAAGCCTGCTTTTTCTTCTCCTTTGAAATATTCTCCGCTCCACCCCCAACCACCTGGTACTTGAATGGTGCCTTCTCTTTGGGGATATAGGAAGTTTATTATGACCTAGTTACTTCAACATGCCTTGGGGCCTGAATTATTGCTTTTTTTCTCCTCAAGCTATTGGAAGTTGTAAAGTATGTTTTGTTGACTGAGCTATATTCCCAGGTCTTATATATTCCATGCTATTGATTCGGTTATATGGTAGGAAATTGTCTTTGTTCTGAAGGGGAATTGTATGCCATTCAGAGTTAGTTCTGATTGGAGAAGCTTCTAAGGCCTGTAAATAAATACATGCAAAGGAAGGCAGCAGTTTTGTCTTTTTGCAACAAGGCTGACTCCAGCCAGCCTATTATACTTCAAATTTATTTGGTGAGGAAGAGGGCAGGAAATGGTCGCATAACAAATTGCACCAATGTTTAGTTACCCTTCTGTATAATCAATATTCCTGAACTTAACAATGATGTGAAAAGTGCAAAAGAGACTATTAGTATTACCTGACCAAGGGCATTTCCAGAGAGGAAGTTTAGAGTAGTGGTTAAGGCACCAGGCTAGACACTGAGAGAGTGTGACCCCAAAAATGCTTTTTCAGGAGGCAACTAAATTTTCTTGTTTTTTCTTTTGGAGACGTTTCACTTCTCATCACTTCAGCTCTGACAGGATAGTGGGGAATGGAAGGATTTATATTCCTTGCAGACTGGTCATTTGCATCCTTTTAGAGAGTCATTGAAGCACTTGGAGGTTTCTCTGTGTCCTCAGGGTCATCTGAATAGTGCTCCTGGTTCTGGATGACTTAGAATTTCTACAGACTGGGAAGTGTGAGTTCTAGTCCCACTTAGACACAGTACAAGCTGGGTGATCTTGAGCCAGTCTCTCTCTCTCTCTCTCTCTCTCTCTCTCTCTCTCTCTCTCTCTCTCTCTCTCTCTCTCTCTCTCTCTCTCTCTCTCTCTCTCTCTCCCTCCCTCCCTCCCTCCCTCCCTCCCTCCCTCCCTCCCCCCCTCTCTCTCTCAGCCGTAGGAAGAAGTGGAAAAACCACTGTGGGAAAATTCTTACAAGTAAATTACAGGGAAATTACAGGAACTCTTCCAAGAAGTCATTGGATTGAAAACTGACTTGAAGGCACTTGTAATAATAATAATCTTGCTATATGTACTGTAAAATGAAAATATTAGTTCTTTTCCTTTTGAGATGAAATGAGGATGAAATGAGGATCTGTTTTATCAATTATTGTAGCTAATAAGTGAAAGACCATAAAGTTTATTAAAAAGACTGTTTCTCAGAATTATATAAGGCTGCTCCTGAAAGGTACAGAAATGGAACATTTCAACTACATACAGAATATTGAACAAATGTACTTCAACTAAAGAAGCTTTCTATCCCCCTCCTCATGGGGAATACTCAGTTGTGAGAAGGTAATTTCCTGATTAAGTATTAATTGAAAGAATAAGGATAATCATTATTTTAATAGGTGGTATACAGAAGCTGCTTTAGTATTATCAGATAATCCTGAAAAAATACTTGTCCACCCTAACATTTCGATAGGCTGTGAATCATAATAATAAATATACTAAGAGTGTAGATACATTATTGTGAATGTATAGTGTTGAATATCTGGTGTGGGAGCAAACAACAAAAGTGTGGCAAAGAACAAATATTTTGTTATCCATAAACACACATAGAGATGTGATAATTAGCATTTATTTATTAGAGCTATGTTTAGAAATTCACTTCTAAGTCAATTGGATCAAAAACTTAGCAAGTCAATTTTTCCCAAACTGAATTAGAAAGTGCTTTTATCAGATGTTTATAATTGACCTGAACATTTCAAGTCTTTTGATTTAGAAAATCACCAAATTAAGCCCAACAAATTATAGAATGCTTTGAAACAAATGGTATGGAACATGCAGGAGTACCTATTTTTGAATCGTTAAAGCAGCCACAACCATTTTCAGTTTCCTAGGACAGTTTCTAAAGAAGATATAGTTGGCTTAATAATCCAAAGATAAGGCTTTTATTTGTAAGAGTACGTTTGTACACTTAGCGTATAGAACTGTAAATTGGAGCAAATCTGAATCAAAGTAGCAATCTGTATCAGACAGGAATCAATCAACAATCTCCTGTTATGTGCTTAATTAATTATTTGCTGCCTACCTCATTTCAAATAAATCTGGGCAGCTTACAACATTTAATTAGGTTAATGTGTTTGCTATGCCAAGAAATTAAATAATGGCTGATACTATATTGCTATGAAATTCCAGGCAAAGGGATAGGAAGCAAAGGTGGAAATATATTGTTGAATGCTCCTGATACTTCTCCCTTTAAGAAACTTCTGAAATATTTTGTTAAGCTAATCTTAATATGACACAGCAAGTTGGAAACTTCTTTGACATGTTATGCTTTGCTTCCACCGTAAGTACCATATCAACTGATGTAATATTTAAACCACAAGATAATGGAAAGTGAGTCTATAGTCATTAGTTTTACTAAGAGCAAGAACTACACAATGCTGTTTCAAGAAAGGATATGAAAACATGCATTAGGTAAGAGCTATCTGACCCAATAAATTTTAGTTGTGTTGGCTTAAAACAAAGTTTCAAGAATGGCTATTCAATTGTCAATAGTTTCCAGGGCCATTACAATTGTTCAGAAAAATAGCCTCTTTTCACAGATCACCAGCAAGAAAAGATCTACCCCTGCCAGGCATTGCTCTCAGGGTGACCAATTTTTGGCTAAAAATGTGCATTATGCTGTCAAGAACTACTTTTGGATCAGTGTTGTAGAACAAAATTGAGTTGTTTCATTTTCCTTCTGTGGTTTAGATTTACAACACCTGGTTGGCTCAAACACTAGTTTGGCTCAACGCTTAGATCACAAATCTCCCTTTAACTGCTAAAAGCCTGCTTTAGAAGACTTTGCTGCATTCTGTGAAACATTGCTCTTTATCATTTAAAAAAAAAACACCCTTCCCTGGGATTACCACTTTGATGTGGTTAGAAGACTGAGATCCTGAGATTAATGATCCTGAAATTAATACTGGCAGATTGATGATCCTGAGATTAATGATCCTGAGATTAATACTGGCAAAAAGCAGGAGCTGCTGATTTGGTCGCCTTTGCCAATAATGTTTACTGGCAGAAATGAAAAGGGAAGGAGGGCAAGACTCTGGAGGTGAAAGGGAAGCCAAGGCAGCTGGAACCCGGATCTCCAAAAACAAATCTAGATTAAAGTAGTGGCAAATTGTTACTTCATTATTGCCAAAGAAACTGGAAGACCATGGCTAAAGCTTTAGGTAGGTTTTTGTGCCAAATAATGAAAAAAGAAAAGAAAGAAAGAATCGGAATACAGGTAGTCCTCAATGTACAGCCACAATTGAACCCCAAATTTATGTTGCTAAGTGAAACATTTAAGTGAGTTTTGCCCCATTTTACGCCACAGTTGATAAATGAATCACTGCATTTGGTAAGTTAGTAACACGGTTAAGGGAAACTGGTTTCCTCATTGACTTTGCTTGTCAAAAGGTATCAAAAGATTATCAGGTGACCCCTGGATACTGCAACTGTCATAAATATGAGTCAGTTCCCAAGCGCCTGAATTTTGATCATGTGACCACGGGGATGCTGCAAATGGTTGTAAGTGTGAAAAATGGTAATAGATTACTTTTTCAGTGATGTTGTGACTTTGAACAGTCATGAAACTGTTGTAAACCAAGGATTACCTATGTACACCTCTAATTAATGGAGAACAACATCAAATGTTCACAAGTGAATCTGGTATAACCTAACCAAAGATACAAAAAGGTTGGCCACTTAAAATCCACTATTAAAAGCAGAATTTTTTCTTTTATAAAAACACACAATAATAGTATGGAATGTGAGAAGCATAAAACCAATGAAAATTGGACTTCTCAAATTGGAAATGAAGCAAATTGGATTATCTAAGAATGAACAACCTGAAATGGTTCAGAATGGGCCATTTAAATTGAGTAATTATATACTATACAGAACATAAGACTGTATGAAGAAATTGAAGAGCATTGCCAAGTATATGAAGGCTATAACCTAATAGAGATGAGATAATTGTTAAAGTTGATTGATACCAGTAATATCCAAATTTGGGAAATAATGATATTTCATCCATTCATTCATGCAAAGCTACCAAATTAATGGAAGATTATCAATTAGGTCAACAAGCCATGACTACAAAAATAACATTAGGAGCATGATGAAACATTTCACCATGCATATTGGACTTATGAAAAAAAAATAGGGGACATAAATATATATGAAGATGCAGAGAAATTTAAAAAATAACATTCTGATGAAGCCAGAATTATTCTAAGTAGGGCTTAAGGGTAGTAAATTATAAAAGACTTGTGGTTTTATATATGGTAACTGCAGCAAGGTTATATCATATGCACAAAGATGGAAGAATATAGAAATATCCACAATGTATGGTAAAGATGGCAGAATGTGTAGAAATTGCTAAATTGTCTTGTTTGATTAAAAAGGGACCAAAAACTACTTTATAAAAGACTAGAAATCCTTTACAATTTTTTAAAAAAAAAAACTGAAAATGGATATAAATGAACTGGTGATTTCTGGATTTACTAATTAGTATATAGTTTAGAAGGGGGAAAACCATTTTAGTGTATCTATAATGGCTATAAAGAAGATCAGAATTTACTTCTTTAAGTATTTTTTCTTACATTTTCTTTATTTTTTCTTTCTATTGTTCTCAACACTTCATTTATGTATTCATTCATTTGTTCATTTTCTTACATATTGTTTCTTATTTATCTTTTAACTTTATAAAAAACTTTTTTAAAAAGTATACAAAAAATAAAAATAACAATAGCAAAATTAATCATCAATTGTTCTTTGAAAGATTTCTGACTTTGTAATCTTCTGGAAGAACATTTGAGAAGGAACTTCATGCCTTAACTGTAATTAATACTTAAGATTCACATGATCTGCAGTGATCCAGTATAATTGGCTCTGTAGAGTTGTCCTTGGTTTGAGTAGGTAAACAGAAGGAACTCCAGAGAGATGCAAATGTCTTTGGAGTAGTAAAGTAAATGTACTATAATGGGGAAAAACTGACTAATCCCAATTCAATAACCAGCATTGAAGCAGCTCATCAACCGGTACTTGACTTTTTCTGTAATATTTATTCTTTAAATTTCTACCTCTTTGTCACATGGAATGTAGTTTTTACAATACTTTATTGAAGTCAATGAAGATCTTACTTGCGATTTTTAATTTCTAAAGGATCTCTTGCTCCATACTTTCTCATGAAAAATAATGCCATCATTTATAATTCACATGTAAATTATAATTATAATTGAATTGAATTGAATTGATTTTATTTGTAGGCCGCCCTTTTCCCTGAGGGGACTCAGGGCGGCTCACAGAAAACCAGGGAGGGGGGAATACAACACTAAGATGACAACACATAATAAAATAATACGCAACAAGCATACAACATTCGGGCGGGGTAATGGTCCTTATCCCCAGGCCTGACGGGCGAGCCAGTTCTTCAAGGCTGTGCGGAAGGCCTGGACGGTGGAGAGGGTACGAATCTCTACGGGGAGCTCGTTCCAAAGGGTCGGGGCCGCTGCTGAGAAGGCCCTCCTCCTTGTAGTTGCCAGCCGACACTGGCTGGCCGATGGAATGCGGAGGAGGCCTAACCTATGAGATCTTATAGGTCGTAGGGAGGTAATTGGCAGAAGGCGGTCTCTCAAGTATCCAGATCCACTGCCATGTAGGGCTTTATGGGTGATCAATAGCACCTTGAAGCGCATCCGGAGATCGACAGGTAGCCAGCGCAGCTCGCGGAGGATAGGTGTAATGCGGGTGAATCGGGGTGCACCCGCAATCACTCGCGCGGCTGCGTTCTGCACTAGCTGAAGTCGCCGGATGCTCTTCAAGGGCAGCCCCATGTAGAGCACATTGCAGTATTCCAGCCTAGAAATCACGAGGGCCCGAGTGACTGTTGTGAGGGCCTCCCGGTTCAGGTAGGGTCGCAACTGGCGCACCAGGCGTACCTGGGCGAATGCCCCCCTGGTCACAGCCGCTATATGATGGTCGAATGACAGCTGTGGATCCAGGAGGACTCCCAAGTTGCGAACCCTCTCTGAGGGGTATAGAATTTGACCCCCCAGCCTGAGTGTTGGATTAGTGGCCGAATTTTTGGGAGGAAAACACAACAGCCACTCGGTCTTTTCTGGGTTGAGCACAAGCTTGTTAATCCTCATCCAGTCCATGACGGCTTCAAGCCCCCGGTCCATTACGTCAACCGCTTCATTGATTTGGCACGGGGCGGACAGATACAATTGAGTATCGTCCGCGTATTGATGGTATCTAATCCCGTGCCTACGGATGATCTCTCCCAGCGGTTTCATGTAAATGTTAAATAGTAGGGGGGATAAGACCGAACCCTGCGGCACCCCATATTTCAGGGGCCTTGGGGACGATCTCTGCCCTCCCACTAACACCGACTGCGACCTGTCCGAGAGGTAGGAGGAGAACCACCGTAGCACGGTGCCTCCCACTCCCACCTCCCGCAGTCTTCGCAGAAGGATACCATGGTCGATGGTATCGAAAGCCGCTGAGAGGTCAAGGAGGACCAGGATGGAGGGATGTCCTTCATCTCTGGCTCTCCAAAGATCATCCATCAATGCGACCAAGGCGGTTTCAGTGCTGTAACCGGGTCTGAAGCCTGACTGGAAGGGGTCTAGGTAGACTGCTTCCTCCAAGGACCGTTGGAGCTGGAAGGCCACCACCTTCTCAACAACCTTCCCCAGAAAGGGGAGGTTGGAGACCGGGCGGTAGTTGTTAAGGACAGCTGGATCTAGGGATGGCTTCTTCAGGAGGGGTCTCACCACCGCCGCCTTCAGTGCGGCGGGGAAGTTC
The DNA here is from genome assembly GCF_051295495.1 of Thamnophis sirtalis. NCBI lineage: Eukaryota > Metazoa > Chordata > Lepidosauria > Squamata > Natricidae > Thamnophis > Thamnophis sirtalis. Next base: position 76,169,021 of record NW_028261385.1, on the reverse strand, counting down.
CCCTCCCGAAGAGAGGCGGTTACAACCGCCTGGATCCAGCCTCGTGTCACCTCACTGCAGTTAGAAACCAGCCATGAGGGACACGGATCCAGAGCACAGGTGGAGGAACTCACAGCTCTCATGGCCTTGTCCACATCCCCGGGGGTAACCTCCTGAAACTCAACCCAGAGCTGTTGTACTTGGTCCCCATGAGTCTCGGCTGGAACTGCAGGTGTGGAGTCCAAGTCCGTCCGAAACCGAGCAATTTTGTCCGCTAAGAATTGGGCATATTCTTCAGCTCTGCCCTGCAAGGGTTCCCCCGCCTCCCTTTTGTTCAATAGGGAGCGGGTTATCCTAAACAGGGCGGCTGGGCGGGACTCAGCGGATGCGACCAGGGAGGCTATATGTGATCTTTTAGCTGCCCTAAGTGCCCTAGTATATTCCCTGGTGCAGGTGGTTACCATTGCTCGGTTCGATGCGGACTTATCGGACCTCCAACGGTGCTCTAGGCATCTCCTCCGGCACTTCATCTCCCGGAGCTCCTCGGTGAACCAAGGTGGTCTCCGGGATCCGCCGCCTCGGAGGGGCCGCAGTGGCGCAATCCGGTCGAGGGCCTCTGACGCTGCCGAGTGCCACGCAGCAGCCAGAGTCTCTGCCGGACTGTGGGTGAAAGTATCAGGAATAACCCCAAGCTCTGTCTGGAACCTTACTGGCTCCATAAGACGCCTGGGGCGGAACCACCTGGTCGGTTCCTCCTCCCTACAGTGGGGGTTTGGCCTCCGGAAGTCGAGCCTCAGTAGGCAATGGTCTGACCACGACAGGGGTATGATGTCACTCCCCCTCAGACCAAGATCACACATCCACTGCTCCGAGAGAAATACAAGGTCAAGCATGTGTCCCGCCGAATGGGTTGGGCCCATAATTCTGTAGTTCTGTAATATATTGTATTATATTGTAGAACATGTGCTTGAATGATTTGCTAGATAAACACTATATGAAGAAAGTAACATGTTTCTTTTCTGAAGAATCACAGAACTACAGAATTATAATTATAATTTACATGTGAATTATAAATGACGGCATTATTTTTCATGAGAAAGTATGGAGCAAGAGATTCTTTAGATGATTATGATTAGAGCATACAGAACTTTAAAAATTAATTATTGGCATCCTGAGGTTGGATTGAAAAGGATTCCGATGTGGTCAATAACTGCTGGTAAGTAAAGAAATATTGAACAAGTCTGACCTATCACACCTTTGGTTCCTTGTGTAACTAGACGCTGCAGTACTTGTTAAAGTTTCTTTAAAAACTGAAGATTTTGAAACCATGGTTCTTATTGTTACCTTGAATTCTTGGAAGAAATGCTTGCAGCAAGCAAGTAAACATAGTTGTGCCAGTAAAACTATATTTCCTCAAGAACAACATATTTTCCAAATTATATAACCAACTACTAATGCAATTAGTGCAAGGGGTTTTTTTTCTGCAGTATTTAACAATAACACGGACATGCAGACTGGGACTCTGAAAAGCTTCAAATTCACTTCAGAGGGCAACACACAGATATACAACAATTGATTGATATATTGATGAAAACTGCAATCCATTTAGTCTGCCAAATTGGATGCTTAACAAGTTAAATACTTCAGAATATCCCTGTCTAGGCTTTATATTAAAAACAGATTTTTCATGCATAACTTTAAAAGGTTTAGCAGTTCTATTTGGATAGATAATGCACAGAGCCCTGCTTCTCCAATTCTTTGTATTTATGACCTTTGCTAGATACATTTGATGTAATATTTTATTGAAAAATGAGTCCCTTTGAATCAGATGTTTCCACAGCCTTCAGAATTTCTTCTAAATGGACCATCACTCAGCCGGATTGTACTAAAACTAGGTACTACTTATGGGTGGGTTCTGGCAGGCACTACTGCCAGTTTGCTTGTGTGCGTGCTTCGCACACATGCACAGTGCAATTAAAATTGTTCTGCACATGCACAGAACTGAAAAACAAGATGGCAGTGCCAACGGTGCCACCCAAGGAACTGGTTCAGGGGCATGGCAGGCCTGAGTAGCTGCCAGTTCCAGTGACCCAGGCGGCCAAAACACTACCAGTTCAGCCAAACCGGTCCAAATCAGTAGGAACCCACCACTGGTACTACTTTTGTTGTTAATTGCAAAGTCATGTCCAATCCATCGTGACCCCGTGCACAACGTTCCTCCAGGCCTTCCTGTTCTCTACCACCCTCTGGAGTCCATTTAAGCTCATGCCTACTGCTTTGGTGACTCCATCCAGCCACCTCATTCTCTGTCGTCCCCTTCTTCTTTTGCCCTCGATCTTTCCCAGCATTAGGCTCTTCTCCAGTGAGTCCTTCATTCTCATTAGATGGCTACAGTATTTGAGTTTCATCTTCAGGCTCTGGCCTTCTAAAGAGCAGCCAGGGTTTATCTCCTCTAGAACTGACCAGTTTGATTGCCTTGCAGTTCAAGGGATTCACAGGAGTCTTCTCCAGCACCATAGTTCAAAAGCCTCAATTCTTTGGCGCTTAGCCTTTCTTATAGTCCAGCTTTCACAGCCATAAATTGCAACTGGAAAAACCATAGCCTTGACTTTACACACTTTTGTTGGCAGGGTGCTACTAGCTATACATAAAATCTTGATTTCTGGGGTTCTAGCCACCGCACAAACATATATAATTTAGTTATAGTTCTTTACACTTTACAATTTAGTTCTTTAGTTCTTAACACTTCTGAGTTCACAATAAGTTGAAGAAATGCTCCTTTTATTCCATAAGCAAGGACAATGATTGTAAAATGTTTCTTGGGAAGGAAAAAGGCACTTGGTTAAATACAAGACCAGAATATGTGTTTCCAGAATACATATTCATTTAACTTCTTTTCATATTGTTAATAAAGAATAGCCAAGCAAGATTATGCCATAATCAAATGTTTGTTTTTAAGAAGATTTATTACATCCACATAAATATTTTTATTGTGAGAACAGTTAACAAACAGTTGACTACTTTCATTAATTATATAAGTAATGTACCCAATACTTATAAAAATTTCAAGAAAACCTGGTTATGGCCCCTGTAGATGCTGTTAGGCCAGTGTCGTATCCCACATCAAAAATCATTTTGGGGGAGGAGGAGCCAACGTCACTTTTGCCGCTGGGTGGTCCAATCAGACCTAAACCGTCCCGAAGAGATGGTGAACAGGAAGAATACATCTTGCTGACCTCAAGGACATTGCAAAATCCCTGATTGATGCAAGAGAAGTTCTTCAAGCTGGCAACAAAAAATCCAGCCAAGGCTGATGAAGCTAGGGCAGCTCCAAAATGGAAGGATATGGAAAGAGAAAGTGTTTCCAGCTGGTGAGGAACTTTTACCATTTTAAAAAGAGACTGCCTATTAAAAAACTTAAAATTAATTTAAATTGAAGAACAGAAGAAATAAACAGTGGAATTAAATTTGGAATGGTTTTGGACAGGGGGTTATCTTACTTTTTAAATGCTATCTTCATGGATGGGATTTATGCAAGCCTTTTAAAATGAATGGATTAAGTTTTCTTCTTCTATTTTTTTCTTTTATTATTTTCTGTAACCTATGGACTAAAATTTTCCTCTTTACTGTGGGTGTTCTCCTAACTCATTTAAGAATTGGACTTTTTTAAACTTGAAATACAAAAAAAAAGATACAAAAAGAAACAAGGAAAATTGCAACATAATACTGCTACTCGGAGACTGGAAGGTTTGTGTATTGGAAACAAAACATTCTTTTTTTTCTCTCATTGATTATTTTGGTTTCACACTACAGGGTCTCACTGCTTGGTTATAGAGAGTGATAAGAAGGAAAGCACAAAGATGTTCCTTTGAAGTATATCTTTAACAAGAAAAAAGAGTGAAAACAAAACATTATTGTGAATCTATGCTTAATTTTATTAACCTTCCAAGCCAGAGCAGCTGTTAGTTGGAGATAATGGCACAATTTCAACAGCAGAAAGAAATAAGTCTGCAGAAGATATTCTCAGAAATACAGAAATTATCAAATACATATGAGAGGATCGAGAAGAAGCTGGAAGACTTAGAGCATCTAACAGCAAAATATGATGAAGAACTTGAGGATGTTTATCAAGTGGAAAACGTGGTGGTTAAATCCCAAAAAATTGAAGTGGAAAATGAATATAAAGAAATAAAATTTGCTGATATTTATGGTGATTAGTTTGTCTCTGAAAATGGAAATAGTGGAATACTGAAAGAGGAACTAAATGGAGGGAAAATTTATCCCAGATGGTAAGATACAGAAGAAGAAAAAACAAAATAATTTATGGACTTAAAGAGAGAATTTTTATTAGCAATATCATTGATAACATCACTGACAATCAAAGATAAGCTGGTTAAGGAAACAGAAGAAGGGCATCGAGATTACATGAGAGATTTTATAAGCAAGGAGTTGCTAAGAGGAGTCCATACAAAGTTGATTAAGGAGATAATTAGAGGATTGACCCCACAAATGGCAGAAGATACAAGACTGTTTTCCTACTAGAAAGATACAGGTTGATAGATGGAAGAGTATAATTTAAAGCTAAACTTAGTGAATTTAGTGACAATGGATATAGTCAAATAAATAATTGATAATGTTACTATTGTATATAATGTGTAGTGTCATGATGAGTAATAATTGGATATGAATATTGAATGGTACCCATGAAAGGAAAATTATAAATCCCTTTGGATTATACATAAAGGTTAATTAAAAAAACTAAGTTAGATACTGTTAAAGTTTTGATTATTAGGGGGAAAATGTTCTGATACAGGATATAGTTAAATAAAGGAGGGATAAGGATAACAACGTACATATAGATATGGGTATAACATAAGGAAACTGGATGTAAATTGTAAACAGTGATTTGGAAAAGAGGATTAGAAAATTTTGTTATTAAATATTATGGATGTTTCGCTAGAATAGGACATAAGGATTCAGTGTCAATGGAAGGATTTTAGAAATAGTAAATGAAAGGCCAGTATGTGGTTATTTATTAAATTTTGGTATATTTTATGATGAAGGATGTTTAAATAATTACAGTCAAATGAAAATGGAGATATGATGATGATAATAGGCATAAATATCTGAGCTAAAATACTTGAGTTAATATGAATTATGTTTGTTGACTGTGGAAGAGATGCACGAAAATCTTTTTGTAACCAACTAATACACTTTCTACAGCATGTAAACAAGGATGTTTATTTTGAAAATAAAAAATTAAAAAAATATTTTAAAAAATCATTTTGAAGCCCAAACTTCATTTATAGGAAGCTGTGTAATGAATGAATGAATGAATGAATGAATGAATGAATGAATGAATGAATGAATGAATGAATGAAATAAATTAAAATTGTTGTTAAGAATGAATGGGAAAAGAGGCTGCCAAAGACCAAGAGAAAAAAGAAAAGCAAGCTGGATTCCAGAATAAATGTTGTAAATTGCCAAAAAGAGAAGAGAAACCAAAGCCAAGAAAGATAAAGACCACACAAAGGATATTATCAAAGAATGCCAGAGAGCTATTAAAGAGACAAGAAACAGTATTGCAGTGTAAACAGCAAGAGATGGAAACAGGGAGACAGGCAAAGACTTGCAAATCTCCAAACTTACTGTATAAGGAGATTCTGACATTGAAATAGTATGCTAAAGAATGCCACTGGGCAGACAGAAATTGACTCAGAGAAGATCAAATTAATATGGAAGGCCTACACCAAAATTCTTTAGAGATCTCAACAACTAAGGCATCCTACAAGGTACTCTCATTTACAAGAACATCTAGTACTACAATCTGAATCTGATCATCATTCTCATTCAAGCCAGAGGGCTAGTAATTGATTTAAATATGTCATGTAGCCAGTGAAGAATCAGTAAAGGTTTTAACCAAAGTATGACAGAAAATCTGGAGAATGACACAGTGGCCCACAGATATCAAGGAAAGAGGACTTAACTGAGGCATGAACAATATTCCTAATTTCACATGGTAACCAAATGATGCCTATAATCATGGGTGGGATTCAGCCAGTTCGGACCAGTTCAGGTGAACCAGTAGTTCCGGTGATCAGTTGACCCCGCCCACCTGCTCCTGCTCTATATTTCCTTTGTTTGAAGCCCAGCTGATCGGCGCGGCAGAATGGATTGCCACATCTCATCTGTTTTACTCACTGGGGCTGCAGGAAAAGGTAAGATTTAGTGCTGATTTCAATGTCCGCGCGCTCGCAGTGAACCAGTTGTTACTCCGGTTAAATCCCACCATTGTCTATAATCATTCAATGCAAATTGGAACCGAACATGGAAAGGGAAATGTCAGGAGTTCAGTCTGTGTTTAGAAAAGACAGAGGCACATGAGATATTATTCATTTTGATGCTGGCAAAAGCTCTTGAGAATAAAGAAGAACCAAGAAAAACAAATGTCACATAGAACAAATCAATCCAGAATTCTTACTTGAGGTATATAAGTGATCAGGTTCAAATTACCATTATTTGCAAAGTTCTTTAGAATTTTATAATCATGGGGAAAGAGAGAGAAGAAATGGATAACCAACAGCAGAATGGATGGACTCAATTACAACTCCAATGGGTATGCCATAGGAAAACTCTAAAGGTTAAATTGGGGGATAGATCACCCTCGAGAAATGTGTGGCTGCTAAGCCCTGATGGCACATAATCAATAAAAAAATGCTTTGCTCAAATTATGGGTCTTTCTAAGAGTTGCTTCATTTCAACTTAAAGGTGAGCACTCACATTCCTGTTTTGTTAATGTTTTGTCTCTTGTATGCAGCAGGAAAGAGAGGGAAAACATTATAGAGTGCCATCAAACCAAGGAGAAGGCTAGATATGGTATGGTAGCTTTGTCAGGAGGAATTTCTTCCTTTAGCCTGAAGAAGCTATCCATTTTGAAAGCTTTCATCTTCATTCTGAAGCAGTGTAATTCCATACAGCATGGATTGAAGATCTGAATCTTTTTTCCAGATCATTGCCATCCCAAACTCCTTTCTGTGTGCAGCCTCTGATGTAAGCACTTCAATTATCATATTCCAACTGATTGCACCTATTCCCCAAAGCAGTGCCACTATCTTAAGTCTCCATATGAATTTTCTACATTTGTGAGTACAATAGCTTTTGTATAAAGCAAAACTCTCGGGAGGAAAAAAAACCACTACAAACATTTCACATCTTATGCTTTTTAAATAGAAGCTCCATGACCCATGACCCCAAAGCAGCTTAGGGATTTGACAGCCTAGTTTAATATCAAAGCATCTGTAAATGGGTCAAAATTAAAAGCTTCAAATCCTGTAAAAATACATGGATTCTTTTTCTAGAATGGTTTTCCTTAGTCTTTTACTGCAATTATTTAGCAGAAGGGAACAAAGAGAGACAGCATACATGTAAACTTTGAAAATGCATCTTTTAACTAGATATTTGGCTTAATATTAGCTCCCCTTTTATTTTATGTCATAGGTTCAGAATACTTTCAAATCTATTTTAAGATACAAAAATATTTTTTTAAAAAATACTTAGGTATAGTCTCATCTAGATTTTTTAAGATGGAATATTTTTAATTCAATTAAGAAGTGTGAATTAAAGAAGGGATGACTGCATAATAACTAAATTTAAGATGGTTGCCTTAAGGCTAAATCACATTTTTCCCCCTGTGTCAGCAAATACTCATTAGGTTCTTCATTATTGAATTCATCATCATTTTGAACATCAGAGGTATATAGTATATAGAAAGATGAGGAATTACAGGGGAAAATTTTATTGGCTACTATGAAGTTTAGAAAGGCAACCCTCTCTTAAGAATTCTCTCTTGGTTTTTTTAAATTAATTTTTTAATTTACTTTTGCAAATTTTAAATATAAACATTCCATTTTTCCTTAAGCAGCAAATACAAATATTACTGTGGAACACCCTTCCACAAATTATAATATGTTGAACAATTAAGCATTATAATGCCCTTCCTTTCCTTCATTAACATGTTTTCCAATAAAAATACCATAATAGCAACGAACATGATTATTCTCATCATAGTAATACTAACAATTGTCATTTTATTCTCATTTTTATCAGTATATTTTCTGTTCTTTTAGCCTTTTTTTACCTTTCCTTTCCTTTTATTTCCAATTTCCTTTTTTATTCTCTAACCATTGGTAAAACACTTCCCATATCAAGTAATAATCAGTTTGTTCTTTCTCCTTAATTTCTAATGTTAATCTATTCATTTCTGCACATTCTAGTATTTTCCTAATCACCTTCTCCTCAGTAGGAATCTTTTCACTTTTCCAATGTTGTGCAAATACTAGTTGCAGTTAATACATGAATAATTAAATATATATTCTCTTTATTCTCCCTTGAATTTTTGAAAGCATTGTTACTGACAACACCTTTCTCCAATTCATGAGTTCTTAATTCACAGTTTGTCATAGGCTGTAACACTTGATACATGGCATTTGCATGCATGCATGTCCCATCTACAGAAGCCATTTCCTTTTTATCTTGAGGGGTATATGGCTGCTTGTATCTTTAGAACCTGTTTGTTATTAGAATGGGCATGACCTTTTGGATAACTAAGCACATAATTTGGACCCTTGGAAGTGGCAACTCATTCTGACTGGCCCACAGTGATTTTAGCAAATTTTCTTTCTAGTGAATATCTAACCAATCCATAAATATGCCTCCGGAAATATCCTTTCAAACATGTCAGAGCAAATAGGTTTCAGCTGTAAAGCCCCTGGCTTCCTGCTATTACAGGAAGAATGAATCTATTTTCACCTTTTAGTGCATTAATGAGAAATCCTTCTTTAATCAAATTGGTAATGATGTCAGTGTGGCTCGGAAGCAAAAGAGCTTACCTTGGAATGTCTCTGCAATATAAGGAAATCTCTGCTTCCAATTTCCTTCTGATCAGCTGTGAGGTAACAATATTTAACATTCTTCAAGATTTCCTTAGAACACTTGGCTGCTGTAATGGAAAGACCAGATGAAGTGAATTAAAATGACCTTGCTTCTTTGAATTAGTAAAAATTGGTGTATCTGGGCACTAAATCAATAGCTGGCAGCAGCCTGGCTTAGCTATATGGGAGCCTGCAGTAGGCCTCTCATAATGTGGCATGTGAAGGATCTATTTTTCATACTGCCAGCACTTTCTCTAGCTTTCTCCTAGAGCCCACTGTGCTAACACCTGTCTAAACTTGAAGTTTGGACTGAAGTGGCTTAATAACTTGGCACTTGTGCTGTACAAAGCTACATGAGTTGCACGAGTTCCCAGGGGATCCAGGCGTGCTTGTTGCTAAAATCTGAAAATGGTTGACGGCTCCATTAATCATTTCTTTCAATCTCAAATTGCGCTGGTCTGAAATTTTGCATAGCATTGTCACCCAAAATGGGCTGCACCCAACAAAGTTAATGGTTCACTAAGCACATTCTATGAGAAAGCCTTATTAACATCATTAATTCTCATTAACATGACTGCTCAAACTCTACATTTATACCTCCCGAGTTGTACGTGATGATGCTGTTGTTTGAAGGAAAACATGGGATTTACCAATGTCTTTCATGTGATCAAAAGTTGGACAGGGAAATTCTTAGATATTCCGTATGATAATATCTTTTTTAAATATTCAGTGTACTACTATTTAAGATCAACATAGACTTTATAAGGAATGAGTACAAATATAGTAAATAGAAGGAAATTCTAATGCCAAATTTAATACATTTACAATTAATCCTTGACTTACAACTCTAATTATAACCAGAATTGTGGTCGCTAAGCAATGAATTTATTAAGTGAATCACCACAAGACTAGATTCAATGTTATGCCTCACCACAATTGTTAAGGAAATCACATATTGATTAAGTGAATCCAGCTTCCCCAATAGCATCTTGCTTGTTGGAAGCCATTTGGGAAGGTCACAAATAATGATCATGTGATCACAAGAAGCTACAACCTTCATAAGTGCTAACTGGTTGCTAAGCATCTGAATTATCAATCACATCCCCACAGGGGGTTTGAACAGTCGTGATTTTGATCATACGTTCATTTGAACTATCATTGAATGAGTTGAGGGTTACCTGCCTCTATTTTTGAAGGCAGGGCACAAACTCACAAGAAGAAATGACTTATGATGCATTCCAGGGGTGGTAATCACTTATCTTCCCTACCGGTTCGCAAATGTGAGCCACGTCTGCACATGTGCTCCACTTTCCACACATGCACTTTGCTTTAAAAAAAAGAGTCTTAATGGGAGGCTGTACATCATGATTTCCGCTACTGGTTCGGGTAAACTGATCCAAACCAGTAGAATACCACCACTGATGCATTCTCAAAGTTATGACTGTTGTAGCAACATCACTGTGATCACATGCTTACTTTCAAGTGGTTGGTAAACAACTCTCATTTACAATGGTTGCAGCATCTTGTTGTGAAATCACAATTTTGGACTTTGCCAATGGCTCTCCAACAAACAAAGTTAAAGTTAAAGACTTTGTACTATTGTTATGCCAAATTTTAACACTAAATGTTGATGCAGTTAGGAATCAAATAGTCAAGGTTTGTTCAACAACCCAAATTAATCTTATTGGCTGAAATAATATTTGAAACAGTATTTAAACCAAGTGTATATTTATGTGTGTATGTCTAAAGTTCTGGAGAACCGGTAGCAGTAATTTTGAGTACTTAGGAGAACCATTAATACCATCTCTGACTGCCCCACCCCCATCTATTCTTTGCTTCCCAAGTCCCAGTTGATCGGGAAGGAATGGGGATTTTGCAGTATCCTTCCTCTATCACACCCAACAAGCCACGCCCACAAAACCAGTAGTAAAAAAAAAATGAATCCCACCTCTGGTGTAAACTAACACTTCTTTAGCAAAGATACAGCTAAGGTTGTATCAAAATACTATAATTCTTTTGGAAATTGAAGAAGAGGAAGAGTAGAAGGAAGTGGAAGAAGACTGACAGTCTTCTTTTTAAAATTAAGATTACTCCCTTTCCTACTCCCTGAGTTTACTTACCAAAATTAAAATAAGCTAACAAATAATATACCAGATCAGATATCTTTACAGTAACGTCACAAGGATATTAGCTAGAGATAATAACTATGAACAACAAGAAAGTGATCAAAGGGAGATTAAAGTTTTTGAAGCCTATTTGAGCTTGGGTGATACTTTCATATAGACAACCAGTGTGTTAAGGGATCTTTAAAAAAATAAGTTATGTGTTTATTTACTTTTTAAATTATTCCTACTACTGTGGTATGAAAGTTTCTGGGTTAATGGTTAGAATATAAATAGTTTATTACAAATCATAACCATGCAACACTTGTATAATTCAAGTAATTCTGGTAGAAGAACCCATATAATTTTAGTGTAATGTAGCCACCTGAATACATAATGGCACAATTTATGTTCTATTGAAATAAGCAGGAAGAGGGCAGAAATGGTAGGGGAAAGTCTTTAATATTACAAATTAATTGAAGTACATAGGAAAGCATGGCTTTTATGAAGATTTATGGATTGTAGATATGAAAGCATAGCAATAAAAATATTCAGTAGTATAAAAAGTAGTTGCCATTTAATTAAAATCTGTAATTAATAACTTTTGGAATACCAAGACTTTTTATTTAAAGTACATGCACATTCTTAGCATTTTATTGATGTGTCTAGAAATTCTCAGTAACCAACCAACTCTTTTATGATTGAATATTCCTTCTTCACCTTCAGAGTTCTCAATAAACCACTGTGGAACAATGAAGGTAGACATTTTTCTGCTGGAAAACTTGCAGTGAATGCACATGCTGCAATTAAAGTTATTTTATTTTTCTCCAAAGTGCCAAACATAAAGGACTAATCCCTGTGCAATTTTTTTATACTCTACAGTTATAGCAGGTATTTAAAAATAACTACTTTCTTCCATTAATTTGACGAATTGCAGATATGAATTAAAAACAGAGTGTTAGTTGATACCTATATTTAGCTGCTCACTCTTTGGCTCAATGGGATTGCGTTGTGATGATGTTCTTGTGTGTAAACAAGAGTTGTACATGAAACAGGAAACTCTTTATCAGTCCCATTGAAGGGATTCCTCCTGGAAAAAGATAGCATGAAAGCAAAACAAACTGGGCCAGATAAAAATGCCAATCCCCATTCTCAAGATGTCCAGTGCATGTAGACAGGATAGAATTCAGGATCACTAAGTGATGTGTTATGGGTGAATTTGAGTGTCTTTAATCAGTAATCTGATTAATCTTTAATCAGAGGGATGCAGTGGCTCAATGGCTAAGATGCTGAACTTGTCAATCAGAAAGGTTGGCAATTCAGCAGTTCGAATTCCAAGCACCGCATAATGCAGTGAGCTCCCATTACTTGTCCAGCTTCTGCCAACCTAGCAATTCAAAAGCATGTAAAAATGCAAGTAGAAAAATAGTAACCACCTTTGGTGGGAAGGTAGCAGCGTTCCATGTCCCTTTGGCATTTAGTCATGCCAGACACATGACCCCAGAGACGTTTTCGAACAGCGCTGGCTCTTCGGTTTTGAACCGGAGATGAGCCCTGCCCCCCAGAGTTAGGAACGACTAGCACATATGTGCGAAGGGAACCTTTACCTTATAATCAGTAACAGTGGCATAGCGGTTAAGAGGCTAGGCTTGTTGATTGAAAGTTTGGCAGTTTGAAACCCGAGCATCTTGTGATGGGTTGAGTTTCTGTTCTTTGCCTCAGCTCCTGCCTATCTAGCAATTCAAAGGCATGCCAATGCGAGTAGGAAAATAGATGCTACTTTGCTGCGGAGATAACAGCGTTCTGTGCATCTTAATGTATTGTCATGCTGGTCACATGATCATGGAAAGTCTTTGGATAATGCTGGCTCCCTTGGCTAGAAGAGCACCACACCCTACAGTCAGACACAACTGGACAGGGGTAACCTTTGTGGTTCTTTAAAATGTACTTTCATTTCATTTCTTTTTACAAGAAGCCCCATTGCAGAAAATATCACTGAAATGTGCTCCTATGGAATACGAAAAAATGTGGATTCCCCCCCCCAAAAAAAGTCCTTTAATTTCCTCCCTTCTTTCACTTCCATATTTCAAAGAAGTAACTGGTATCCCATGCAGAAATTATGTATGGATAGAAATTTTATTTTGGTTAATGATTGATAAATGTGCATTCAATAAAACACAAGACTATGTCCTTACAACAAGGAGGATTAGCAACAGAAGTGGGTTGCTAATTTTTTAACTACCAGTTCGGGTGTGCTCCCATGTGCACGCAATGCTTCTGCGCATGCGCATAAGCATCCGGAAGGGTGGTGGAGCCTTCCGCCACCGCTACCAGTTCACCCAATCCGGACTGAATTGGCAGCAACCTACCTATGATTAGCAACCATTTGTGGGCAAAGCTTACAAACAATATTTTGCTACTTTTAGAGAAATTAATTTATCTACTTTAACAATGCAAATAAAGCTAACAGAAGTTTACATGATAGAGGAGTAATCAACTAGTGGCAAAAGCCCCTGTAAAACTGGCAATATGGAAGAACATGAGCTGTGGTTTCTATCGTATCCATATCATAGGGGCAATATTGGTTTCATATGGGGTTTACTTATATTTCCATTTCAGGACAGTTTTCAGGAGAACATTAAATATCCTGCTTGAACAAAGAATTTTATAGGACATGAATTTATGATGAAAAAGATTAATTGAATAAAATAATGCTCTGAAAATCCTAGTTAGCAGTATTCATATCACAGAAATGTTCTCTTAGCTCTGTTTTTTTTTAAAAAAACAATTTAAAGCTTTGTGTTGTTGGTTTTTTGTACTTTTATTTAAGCGCCCAGAATATGCTATAATCATGAAGCCACCAAGCTGTATCTAATCTGACCTTAACATTGGAAAATTAAGAAATTATATAGCGCTGTAACTCGTATATATTTATACTACAGCTAGGTCTCGATTAGGATGGTTAATGAATCCCACAAAAGGATTTCATTTTTCAGATTTGTACTTGTCAAAGTGATATTTCAATGGTAAATATAGTAATTAGTTCATTATAATTTTATATGTTTATTGAGGAAATATTACAGTAAAAGATACAACTGTACTGTAAACTTATAATTATTGTTAACATTCCATGAATGTTAACATTTATAGAAAGCAAAACAAAAACAAAAACAAATCTAAATATAATTCCTAAAAGTAAGCTTATTCCATTTTAAAATGAATCAACAGTGGCATCAATTGTTTCTTTTATTTCATTATTATTTATTTCACTCTCTTAAATTTAAAACTTTTTCTTGAATGGCTGCTTTACTAAGGGGAATGCATTTTTGACTGTGATCTTCAATCCATATAGTTAAAAATGCTCCCCTCTAACATTTCCATTCCTTGCAAACCACAAAAAGTGATGCAGCTTTTTTTTTCTTTTATTCTTCCTGTGTGCTTTATAATATTGTGTACTGTGGGTAGAGGCATCTGGACATTGTGTCCTATTTTAGAGTTGCTATGACCACATTTGTGTCCTTTAATCATATCAAATGTTTGCTCCACTGTAATAATGAACCTTTTTCCCCCTGAGCTTGCAATGTTTTCTTTTTGTTCATTTTGCACATATAATGATAAACAAGTAGTAATATCTTAGAAACCAATGATAACTCAACTGCTCAAACGTTAGTCATGTATTAATTGAATGTGGCCTTCCTTAATTGTGACCTAACTGTATTAATCCACAGTGACACTTTGAAAATTGTTGTTTTTGTCTTTTTCTGTATTATCTGTAATTGATTGATATATTAAGAAAGATGTTGTACTAGTTTTAAACTAAAACTAAAAAACATTTAATAATAAAAAAAAAAGATTAAAATTTTTTAAAGACCTGATCTTCCTTCATCTACAACAAAGAATTATGGGAAGAAAAATATTTTTGAAATATGTAAATAAGAATAAAATTTCATACTTTGGAACTTTCAAAGGCCTTTGATGAATCCCCCCTTTCGACATATGTTATACTTTTCATGTGATTTTTTTTTCCTTTCCCCATCATTTTTAATTTGCTTAGTTCTATATGGAATTTACATGAGTCTCTCTTCCTATAAGGAACAGGGAAGAGTGGAATGGAGTGATATAGTATGTGGTGTGGTATGGTGTGGTATGGGTATGGGTATGGGTATGGGTATGGGTATGGTATGGTATGGTATGGTATGGTATGGTATGGTATGGAATGGAATGGAATGGAATGGAATAGAATAGAATAGAATAGAATAGAATAGAATAGAATAGAATAGAATAGAATAGAATAGAAAGTACAAGTTTTAGTTTTAGTAGTTTTAGTTTTAGAATAGGTTTATTGGCCAAGTGTGATTGGGCATATAAGAAATTTGTCTCCATTACATAAACTCTCAGTGTACATACAAACAACAAAGTAATATAATCATAAGCATTTTTCCTTGTCTTAGCATTTCTGGTATGAAATTCAAGAATGCATCTAGCTTTTAAATCAAATGCATTAAATATTAAGGAAACTATTCTCTGTGATGGGTGATGGACACAATTTTTGCAATAGCCTATGCATCTCTTAGTCAGGATGCAACCATATATTGTGATGTGATATGTTTACAAAGCAAGAAATCTTTCTGATGTATATTTTATTCTTGGGAGTGGACTTTTACCTGTTCTTTAAAAATTGTATTACAGGATATATTACCCATTGCTGTGATTTTTCCCCCCGGCAAGCAACTTGGGATATCAAAGAGTAAAAAATTGTGGGCATCTCCTATCTTTCATTACTAGGCATTTTAAAAGAAGCAAGGATAAAAGTTCAGTAAATCTCTGAGCTGCTGAACACTTTCCTGCATAATGGTCTTAACCATCCACCTACCCTCTAGTTTGTATTTAAGATGGATTTAGCCTTGAAGGCTCCAGGCTGGAAAAGGCAGAAAGATCTATAGTTAAACACATGCCTGCAATAAGGAAGGACAAAGTGAGGGTAAAATAACTAAAAGGCAACATGACTTGAATCTGACATTAGTCCCTTGGAAAAAGACACTGGAGAATCTTCAATGAAAGGAATTCATTTTTGTAACAATTTATTTCTCCAAAATTAGAAATCAAATCCATTCTAAACTGGAATATAATACTAATATAAAATAATAAAAAAATAATATAAAATAATGTAATGCAATATAATATAAAAGAATAAAAAGAATAGAATAGAATAGAATAGAATAGAATAGAATAGAATAGAATAGAATAGAATAGAATAGAATAGAATAGAATAGAATAGAATAGAATAGCAATAGCAATAGCAATAGCAATAGCAGTAGACTTATATACCGCTTCATAGGCCTTTCAGGCCTCTCTAAGCGGTTTACAGAGAGTCAGCATATTGCCCCCAACAATCTGGGTCCTCATTTTACCCACCTCGGAAGGATGGAAGGCTGAGTCAACCCTGAGCCGGTGAGATTTGAACCGCTGACCTGCTGATCTAGCAGTAGCCTGCAGTGCTGCTCTTAACCACTGCGCCACCTTGGCTCTTAGAATAGAATAGAATAGATGGAATAGAATAGAATAGAATAGAATAGATGGAAGGGACCTTGGAGGTCTTCTAGTCCAATCCCCTGCCTTGGTAGGAAACCCTATACAACTTCAGACAAATGATTATCCAACATCTTCTTAAAAACATCCAGTGCTGGAGCATTCACAACTTCTGGAGGCAAGTTGTTCCATTGATTAATTGTTCTAACTGTCAGGAAACGTCTCCTTAGTTCTAGGTTGCTTCTCTCCTTGATCAGTTTTCACCCAATTGCTTCTTGTGAACCCTTCAGGTGCTTTGGATGAATTACAATATTCTAGAGCTGGAAGGAAGTATTAACCAAATCACATGGAGGTATCTTCTATAATCATAGTCTCTCACACATCTAGCTGACTGAGGTCAATACATTGTAAATCTTCTATTGTACAAAGTTCAAATCAATCAATCAATCAATCAATCAATCAATCAATCAATCATCTTACCTGGTTTTTTTTCAAAAAGATTCAAGAGAAGGAAAAACTGAACAAATTTTCTTCATTGAAAAAAGGTCCTGATCTTTATTTATATCTGTTCTTGTTAATTAGTGCAATTAATAGGCATTAATTATTTGGGGCATTTTGTAGAACAAGTCATAAAAAGAATGAATAATATTACTTCTGTGCTCATCTGAAAACAATCAAGTGAGAGAACCAGGAAACTATTATTAAAGAAAATTAGAGGTTATCTGTGATGTATGTAATTATCCTATCTTGTAAGTGACAAGTTACTGAGATTACATATTTCTCAATGGCACAGGAATAGCCAATGAACTTTGAAATATTCATACATACAGTCTTCTTTTCTGGATGGCACATAGCACTCACTATTACTTCCAATACTACTACCAACTATGTTATCAATCCTTTGCTTGCACTCTGTTTAATTTTAAGATCAATAAACTCATTTCCTCTTTTTACAGAACCACCCATTGTTCCTGCAATCAATTATGCACTACAGTTTTTTAAAACATCCTAAATGTTAAGAGAACTTCCCGAATCTAATTACTCCTCAACTGCACATGAAGTTTTCCTGGATTTAAAACTCTGTTAAGAGATACTAAATCCAAACAGCTTCTTTAAGAGAGTATTCCCTGAAACATATCTTGCTTCTGTTCATAACCATCTTAGACAAGTCAGGCAAAGCCCAAGGATCAGACCTTGTAGAAGGTTTGTTAGTCAATCTGGTTTCAAAGTCAGAATCATGAAGCTCAAGAGTCAAGACATACAGAAGGAAGGTTAATGGACAATTGTCATCAACAGAGGGACTTGAGTTTTCAGTTCTATTTTAATAGAAAGAGCCCTGGTGTGGCTCACTTAGAGGGGTGAGACTCCTTCCTCATAAGCAGACTGGCAGAGCACCTTTGGTTTACTCTCTTTGCAGCCCAATGATCTTCTTAATTGAGAAGTGGCAATAGTTCCACACCTTCATTTTCAAAGAGCAACTGCAGTCATGTCCATTGATCACTAGCCAGTCCCACCTCCTTTGATAAGAGTTCCTTTATTTTATTTTATTTATTTATTTAGTTTGTCAAAGACAACAAGACAACAGGTATAAGTTTAAACTTGGACACAAACAAAGGAAATGAGTGCAAATAAATGGGGACAGTAGGACAGGGATGGTAGTCACACTGGTGCGCTTATGCACACCCCCTTTACGGACCTCTTAGGAATAGGGTGAGGTCCACAGTAGACAGTTTAAAGTTGAAGCTATGGGGGTTTGAGGATATAACTACGGACTCAGGTAGAGCGTTCCAGGCATTGACCACTCTGTTGCTGAAGTCGTATTATCTGCAATCGAGTTTGGAGCGATTTAACTTGAGTTTGTATCATTCAGCTGCTTATTGTTGTTCTTTTCCTTTGACTCTGAATCTGAGCCCATATGACAGCACCCAAGGACTTTAGATCAGTTGCAGAGGTGGGTTCCTGCCAGTTCGCACAAGTTCGGTAGAACCGGTTCGTCAAATCTACCGAACCGGTTAGAAGAGGTTCCACCAGTGGAAAGCAGGCCACACCTATAGAAGAGGTTCCAAAAAATTTTGAAACCCACCACTGAGACACACACACACAGAGAGACTCACACAGAGAGAGAAAGAGAAAGAGAAAGGAAGGAAGGAAGAAATAAATAAAAAAAGAAAATAGAAAGAAAAAGTGAGAGAGAGATGAAAGAAAAAAAGGAAAAAGGGATAGAGAGACAAAAGGAAGGAGAGAGAGAGAGAGAGGGAGACAGAGAACACACATGGCCGGCAAGCCACTCCCACCAGGTCACATGGCCAGCAAGCCACTCCCACAAAGGAGGCCACACCCACAGAGTAGGTTTACATTTTTTTTGAAACCCTCACTGTTTTCACTTCACATAACAAAAAATAACAAACAGAATGTCAGCCTCTACTTTACTTGCTTGCTATCAGCTGCCATAGAAACAGGGAGAAAGGGGGCTTGGGATATTTGGTAGGGGGAATTACTGGTGCTGGAGAAGTATGTAAAAGGGAACTTTGTTCTCACCATCTTCTCCGCATGCTGGTGGCCTATGTTTGGACTTGGTCAAGGCCAACCATCTTGCATGGCAACATGATGAGGCTTTTTGAAGATGCACCCCACATGACACCTTAGGGAATTGCAGATTGTACATAGGGTTGGGGAATTGGGGGAAGAGGGCTGGGTAAACATTTGATATGTACATGTTTGCGCTTTTTTGGCTCAGATCTTGCTTTCCTTTTTGCTGCTTTCAATTCATATCTTGTAAAAATACTTTATCTCTATTAAAACGGAGTTGAGGTTTTTCTTTCTTGGATACTGAAGAAGGCATGCCTGACACAGAATAACAGAGTTAGAAGGGACCTTGGAGGTTTTGTGTCCAACCTCCCCCCCCCTCCTCAATCAGGAAACTCTATACCATTTCAGACAAATAGTTGTCCAATCTCTTATTTAAAAACTACAATTTTTAAGCTTCCATGCCAAAGACAACTTATTATGATTAGTATTACTATTTATATGCAGTCTACCAGATAGTTCTGACAACATTTGGTATTTTTGAATATTGGATACTCGCCAAGAGACTAGGATAGTTAAAGATACAATAAATACTGTAATATATACTGTGTTTGAAACAATGCCAACTTTGTCATTGATTATTTGAGTTTCTGTCTATTACTATGGTGTCAAATGCTGTTCCATATATTTTGATATTGCACCAATTGTCACAAGCACAATTGTCAGTAAGGCTACTTTCCCCCACCCAATAATTTATGCCATTATTGCCATTTGTTGTCAAAGTTAAGATTCGTTGTAATGGACCAAAAGAAATATTGAGTTTGAAGCTAAAATGGATACGAAGATGTTAAGATAATTTATATTCCCTTTGAGTTGCTGGAACGATCAGAGAAATCAATTGTCTAGTTTCATTTTCACATGCCATTGCTCGGAGATATTTTAAAATTTGGAAGTGGTAGGTAGAGATAAAAGTTTTGTTTCACTGCTCCACTAGCTTTAGCAATTATTTTTCTATAAACTACTGCACATAATTGTATCCGTTTCAAGGATGGCCTATTAGTTCCAACATATTCCTAGTGTTTGCAAGTGTTTATTTGATTTTTTCAGTTTATTTCTTCCATTATAATTGTAATTGAAAGAAAGAACTGGGTTTGTTTATAGGATGTGCCCTTGACACTGGAAGTTATAGCAAAAGATACTAACAAGGCATACCTCTCTAGGCACTCATGAAGGACAGCCTTTATTTAACTGACTTATAGGGAGAACAAACTTGGATCTTCAAAAAATATGAAGACTGCTTATCAACATTGCTTATATGATTAACTAAATCAAAACTAATGACACTGTAAATCAAAAGGCAAAATGTTGAAGATTCCACAAAGCAATAATTTCTAGGCTAGTACTTCTGGCAGCAGTATTATATACTGTAGGTTTAAACAAAATAAGAAGGCATTAAAGAGATAGTGCCTCTCAAATGTAGGGTAGGAAGGGTGAAAAATAATCTTACTTAAAACCTAGGAGAACTTCTACTTCTTTTGATGAAAAAGTCTTTTCCAAGTCTTTTTAAAAATGCATTTAATCAAAAACCTATATGGTTGGGACATCACAAAAATTCTCTGCTATCACTCTCACAGGATAAAAGCTCTTATTAACATTATTGTAATTAATAAGTAATATGCCACAACATCTCAACATCTAGAGCTCACTTTGAACAAGTAGATTGTGCACGAAGGTACAAGAAGTTTCATAGAGTTCCATCTGAAAGAAGACTGTGCATTTGTGGAGCAGCAGCCATTGAGACATTGGGCATACTCTTTTCAACTACAAACAGAATTCTGCATAAAGGACTGCTTATTTAAATTCATATTAAAAAACTATAAAAGTAAATAAATACTGAGAAACCTGGGAGAAACCAGTTTAGTTTTAGTTTTTTTCAGAGAAAAAACTTGCATATCGTTAATAAGACAAGATTCTTAATTTCAAAGGCACTTTCAAAATGGACTGAATATTTAGATCAGATGGTGGTTAACTATAGGGATGATAACTTACTGTGAATATGCCCTATTGTTTCTTTGTATATACTTTAGAGGTTGTATTCAGCAGGTTCTGACCAGTTCTGGAGAACTGGTAATGGAAATTTTGAGTAGTTCAGAGAACCGGTAAATACCACTTCTGACTGGCCCCATCCGCATCTATTTTCTGCCTCCTGAGTCCCACCTGATTGGGAAGAAATGGGTATTTTGCAGTAACCTTTCCCTGGAGTGGAGAGGGAATGGAGATCTTACAGTAACCTTCCCCTGCCACGCCCACCAAGCCACGCCCACCAAGCCATGCCACACACACCAAGCCATGCCCACAGAACCAGTAGTAAAAATTTTGAATCCCACCATTGATATATTTGTATATTTTTACTAGTTTATTTTTACATGGTCAGACAATTAAATCAATAAAACTTCTGTTCTAAATGTTACTGAAGCCCTGGTAAAGAACTAGAGCTAGGATTTTCAGTTTCAAATTAGGCTCAGATTTAAGCTCTTACTGAAGCAAAAGGTTTATTGGTTCAGACTTGCAGGGCTCACACAAATGACTTTTTATTCAAACATGCATGGCCATATAGACCCCAACCCAAAAGTGTGAAGCTTTAGAAAGAAAACATGTCAATAGACTTTTAAGAAGCCCATTAGCTGTTGTCTCTCTCTTTCTCTCTGTATGACATTCTGCCTGTTTTACTTTGTCAGGCATTTCTTTTATTCTGTTTTGCTGGTAAAATAAAAGCTACTCCCTTGGGACTACATTTGTGCATTTGTCAGATGCTTGACTCCAAGGAAAGGCTTTGAGGGGGACTGAACTACAAGAGGAGAGATGCCTCCAGAGGCAAGATGAATGCTGGGGAATGCTTTGGTGTCATTTGGGGATTGAAATGGTTTAGTGGAGGATTCTAAAATGGTTTGGTGAAGGAGAAGGAAGCATTTGTTAAAGTTGCTTTCAGGCTTTTTTAAAACTTTCCAACATACAATATTCAGAAATGTCAGCTTTGGCAACCTTAACCTCATTTTAGTAATGGTATAATATTCAACATAGCTGTTCTTCCTTCCTAAGAGAAATGTTCTTGATGGAAAACATAGAAGATCAGCTACTCTGCTTGTGTTGCCAACAGCATAGGTACATTTAAAGCATTTTCCAGAATCCTGCCTCTTAATGGATTCATAAGCGTTTCAAATTCAGGTGGATCGCAACAGCAAAACCCTAGAACTGACTTCTGTAGTACATCACAATGACATTAAGCCTCCACAGAGTGCTGCACTTCTACTTTGATGAAGCAATGCCTGACCTGAGGACTACGAAAGATGCCAGAAGGCAGCCTCAGAATTGGAATAATGGTGGCACTTCAACTTGTTTCTTAAGAAGCAGGGGGCAGTTTTCTATATGCCATGTATGGGGAAAAATAAAGATGGAATGAACTGAAAGTCATAGATTTTTCATTCAAATTACTTTTTGGGATAGTCAGAGTCCTGTTTATTAACAGGACACTTAGATGGAGAAAGACAAGCATCTGCCATTAGGATATACACAAATTATTTTAAAGTTTTCAAATGAGGGGCCCTGAATACACAATCAGGGTTGAGTATTCTGAGGTGATTTTGTTCCCCCCTATTTTTCAGTACTGCAGAAATCTATGAAATTTATTGAGGCATTTATACATCCAGTAGGACCCCATCTTTAATTTACACCTCTGTGGTAGGTTAGTGAAGGAATTTAGAAAGACTCTTTAGAGAACTGAAGAATCTTTAAGGAAAGATAAGAAGTTAATTTGTTGTGAAAAGGACCAAAGTAATTGGTAAAAATGCAGAAGGGAGTTTTTCTTTATTATAACAAAAATACACATAGAAGCAGAACTAACTAATTGTATAAGTGTTCTGATTTCTAATATAAATTACACATTTCAAGCAACAGAATTTTAGAAATGTCTGTAAACTTATTAAAAAGAAAAAAAAAACCTGAAATATCACATTAGCATAAGTATTCAGACTCTTTGCAACAGCACTTGAAATCAGGTCCTTCCATTTCTCTTCATTGTTGCTGACATGTTTCTATAACTTGATTGGAGTTGACCTAGTTGGACATGATTTGGAAAGACACACACCTCTCTATTGAAGGCCTCACAGCTGACAATGCATACTGTAGCAGAGCAAAACCCATGAGGTTAAAGGAACTGCCTGCAGAACTCAGAGATAGGATTATTGCAAGGCACAGATCTGGGGAAAGCTACAATAAAATTTCTGCTGCACTGGAGATTCCTTAGAGCACACTGGCCTCCATAATTCTCAAATGGAAGAAATTTGCCATAGTCAGGACTCTTCCAAGAACTTGCCCAGTCAAACTGAGCAACTGGGTCAGAAGAGCCTTAGTAAGAGAAGAGACCAAGAGCCCAATGGTCACTCTGATTGAACTTCAGATATACTGTGTGGAGATAGGACAGAGATCCAGAAGGACAGCCATCCCTGCATGCCATACACCAATCTGGGCTTTATGGCAGAGTGGCTAGACAGAAGCCTCCCCCAGTGCAAAACTTGGAGTTTGGGGGAAAACAAAAAAAAGCACCTGATGGACTTTCAGACTGTGAGAGACAGGGTTGTCTGGTGTCATAAAACCAAGAATGAATTGTCTGACCTCAATTCTAAATATTATGTCTGGAGGAAACCAGGCATCGCTTATCACTTCCCCAACATCATCCCAACAGTGAAGCATGGTGGTAGCAGCATCAAGATGTGGGGGTGTTTTTCAACAACAGGAACTGGGAGACTGGATCAAGGTTTGAGGGAAAGCTGAATGGAGCAAAATGGAGCAAAGTACAGGGATATCCTCAATGAAAACCTGTTCCACGGCGCTCAAAACCTCAGACTGGACTGAAGGTTCTCTTTCCAACATGACAATGATCCTAAGCACACAGCCAAGACAACACAGGAGTGGCTTAGGGACAACTTTATGAATGTCCTAGATTGGCCCAGCTGGAGTCCTGATTTGAATCCTATTGAATATCTCTGGAGGGACCTGAAAATAACTGTCTACCAATGGTCGCCATCCAACCTGACTGAGCTTGACAGGATTTGCAAGGAAGAAGGGCAGAAAATCCCCAAATCCAGGTGTGCAAAGCTTGTCATACCATACTTCTCCATTACATTCAAGTCTACAAAAATTTTGGAAGCCTCTTAGGCATCAGGACCAACAGTGAAAGTAAAAAGTGTTTCAGTTGATACAACTGATATTTAACTCTCTACCTCTTTGTCTGTCTCTCTTTCTCTCTGTATGTGCATGTGTAATGTGTATAGTAACTTGCATTCTTTATACTTTAAATGTCTGGAGTAAGAGTGTTATGCTAATTTTCAGCCAAATCCTCAAAAATTGGTTTTCCAGCTATTTATAAATAGGGATTACTGTATAATGTCAATTTCTCATTAAAGTTGGAGTCAAAATTTAATTTTATTCCTTAGAGTATCTAAAAGTCTGTGACCATCTTTAATGCTAGATAAATAATCAAATTTCTTCTATAGTTAAGTACAGGAATTTGCCAGGGCTTTAAGGGAACTTTGCTACCAAATGGAGTACAGATCTTTGAATGATAAAATTTGCAGTCTTGGAAATTATCTTGACGATTGAGGGTTTATGTCACTATGCTTATTCTGTGTTGGTTTGTTGACATATAAAAATAGTTATTGGACAGTGGAACTACTCATAAAATGAGGAGGAATGTATGTGTTCCATCCTGCACACTGTTTGAATGTGGCATTTGAGCTTCTTCATATCTTGTTGCTATGTTGCGGTTATGTAAGCCCATCAACAGCAAAGATGCAAAGGAATGAGGAGCATTCAAATTGCCTAGTTTAAAACAGTATTTTTCAGACAGATGTTTTGCCTCTCTCTGTGTGTGAGACATCAGATGATACCACCAGAATGAAGTATTTCTACCAACGTGTCTGAAATCTTGTGATTGATTGTTCATCGTAATAATAATGGAAAGCCATTTTGAGCAGTATTTCCTCTAAGTCCTTTTATAATTGGCTCGCTCTTCATATAGAAATAATCTTGGCAAATAGATTAATATGTTGAGACTCTCCAAACCGCTTCATATTGTATTTAAAAATCCATTAACACAGGCAACAGATACATTTATATGTCTTTTCATTTAACCAAGGCATCCCCTGCTTTAAAAATATTCCATTTCAGCAAGCTCTGTGTCATTTATAAAATCAACCCAGTCTCCTTGTAGCATATGTGTCATTATCAACAATAGGTAGGTAATGAAAAGCAAGATCAGAATCTGAAATACCTATTGTAAAAAATGCTAAACTGTGTTAGATAGAAGCAAAAGGAATATAACTAGAGTGTTCTGAAGTAGCCTGGCTTTTCAGCATTGAGGAAAAGCAAAATAGAAACTTGCCTACATTGTAAGATTAAGTGAGCGTGACATGAAAATTGTGGAGGCAGAAAAAAATGAAAGCACCATAGAAGTGTTAAATATTGTGTCATAAGGAGTATCTATATTGTATGTGACTAGGCTCCCCTATTTAAATTGACCCACTGGATGTGATGCTTTCTACTGCAGTTTGGAAGCATTTAAAGTTCTGCTTTTCCTTTTACATATTTGGTTTTCTCTTCTACCTTTGGTAAAATATATTCATCAGAATGGCCCTTTTTACAGAAAAAGACTGAAGGCTAAGTAGGTAACATGACTACAGGCTCATGCTCAGCATGCCTTCATGCTCATGAGATTCCTACCAATTCATTGAGGATTCCCAATCACATTGGGAAAAGATAATGTCAAATTTGAATATTGACTTTGCTTCGTTTCTTAGTTGCCACTCTTGGGGGGGAGGGGAGTTAGAAAGAACTGGAATGCAGTGCCTGAGTCCACCAGACAAAACACCCACCAGATGCAGCATGTGAGAACCAAGGTCATGACAATGAACATCGGCTGAGTCGGAGAGGAAGGAGCCCCCTGGACTGATCATTTAATGTCACCCAGGACACCTAGGGGTGGGGGGGTGGGAAGTTTCTATTTTTTTATTATTCTGAAGCATGGGAATTACCCAGAGCTAGCTTCAACTTTCTAAGTGCTGATACAATGTACTCACTACAAGGTCTTCCAAGCCTGAATGGAGCTTCTGAGTCATAATTCAATTGGGTTCATTGCTAGGAACCATGACATTCAAGGTAACTTCTTCCCTTGGTGGTGCAGTGGTTAGGATGAAGTATTGCAGGTTAACTCACTTCTCACTACCAAAAGTTTGATTCTGACTGGCTCAAAGTTGACTCATCCTTCCCAGGTTGGTAAAATAAGGACACAGATTGGTAAAATGAGGACAAAGACCCAGGTAAAATGAGCACCCAGTGACAATATGCTGATTCTGTAAAACTGCTTAGACAGTTTTCTGTAAAAGCACTATGAAGCAGTATTTGAATCTAAGTGCTATTGCTATTGCTTCTTCCAACATGCTAATAAGTAGCCTACATATCTAAAACTAGCAGGCAAGGAAAACATAAGTATTCAAGACTCTCATGGTCTCCAAGGTTAAGTTTCATATATTGTTTGCAGTAGTGGGTTTCACATTTTGTTACCACTGGTTCGCTCCCCCACCCCATGCATGTGCCCACTTCACGGCTGAATATGCCCTTTTCTGCGTATGTACTCAGCCTTCCGCACATGTGCTTTGCATGTGTATGTGCCTTCCGCGCATGCACCCAGTCTAAAAAATGTGCCTAAATAGGACAGCATAGAGCTAAGGGGTTATGGGAAGGCCCACCAGTGATTTCTGCTACCAGTTTGGGTGAACCAGTCCAAACCGACTGAATACCACCTCTGTTTGAACTCTTGACCCTTGAACATTTCTCTTGTTGTTTACTGTTGATTTTGTTCATCTTCATTAGAATTTTTGGACTGGATTAAACTATAAATCTCTGTCTCTATATAAGTTTCCTGGTCTCCAGTTTTGCTGTAGAGGTAACAGTTGATTCATTGGCTCTTTCAGAAGATGCGCAGTTAGAAAGCAATTTTCTCAGAAAGCTGAGCTCTCTAGTGCATGTTTTCAGTGTAAAGAATGTGTTTTTAGTTTAGTTTACTTTAGTTTACTTTATTGTCATTATACCTCATATAATGAAATTAAATGCTGTTTTCAGTGTACAGTATGACTATAAAAATAAAAACACAAGTAATACATCCTTTACTTCTGTATAATTGAAATTGAAAACCCGATATTGCACTATACCATAGAATTCAATATAGTTACTACCCTGGCATAAAAGCTGTTTTTCAGCCTATTTGTCATTGTTTTTATTATCCTGTACCGTCTGCCAGATGGTAATAGTTCAAAAAAAAAAAAGGTGCCCAGGATGAGATGGACCTTTAAGAATGTTTTGAACTTTTTTTTAAGGCAGTGTGAGCTATAAAGCTCTTACAAAAATGGGAAAGGGCAACCAGGGATCCTCTGGGCAATGATGTTGACTCTCTGGAGTGCTGTCCTATCTGCCACTGTGCAATTGGCAAACTATACACAGGTGCAGTAAGTTAAAATACTCCCTATGGTGCAGCCATAGAAGGTCACGAGCAGTTTTTCATTCAGTTGTTGTTTCCTGCGAAGTCACAGGTAGCATAATCTCTGCTGGGCCCTTTTGACCAGTGCTGCAATGTGAATGTCCCAAGTCAGGCCCTCTTTTATGATAACACCCATTTTTATTATGGAATAAATTTTATCTGTGTATGATGGAGCAAAGCCTGATTTAATGGATCTTGGTTTACTTACAATTCAGATTTTATACCCATTTAAGGGATGAATATTTCTCACACTGAAGTTATTTTTTGTTATATTCAGGATTTTATATTTACATAGATATCGATTTCTAACCACAGTGACACCAAACTGAACCCAAAAAAATGTTTTGCGACATTTCCAGACTCCTTGATGGGTGATACATATTTTATCACTTGTCCCCATGGCAGCTGACTATGTCCATGAAATTGAAATTTTATTGCAAAAGACACAATTTACATCAATTACATAATCATGCAATCAACCTAAATGGATGCAAATGACACATATTTGGATTTAATGGATACTCTTCTTCCCTCAAATGGCCTGTTAAATTGAGGTTTTATTATATTATATGTGATGCAGAAAGATAGCAATGGAACCCTTTTTCTGTGGTCCTTCTAAAGTATGTGATACTATATGAACTCCTTGGAAATTTAATTTTAAGCTTGCAAAAATCTATACCTAACTTGAGAGTAGAAAATGAAAAAAAAGGAACTGAAGAAGGGAACTAATATTTTCATCATCGAATACTTTTTCCGGGTATTTGGAACCAAGGTGGACTCTGGCACAGTAGGAAATAAGAACAAGTAGGAGGGAAAATTTAAGCAAGAATCGCTTTCAGAGTACAACAAAGTAGTTTATAGTTTATAGTTTTTATAGTTTTATTAGAATTTGTAGGCCGCCCTTTTCCCTGAGGGGACTCAGGGCGGCTTACATAAAACTGGGAAGGGGGGAACACAAACATCAAGATAGAAGACATATAATAAAATAGTAGGCAACATACATTCATCATTCGGGAGGGGTAACTATCCTTATCCCCAGGCCTGACGGGCGAGCCAGTTCTTCAAGGCTATGCGGAAGGCTTGGACGGTGGAGAGGGTACGAATCTCCACGGGGAGCTCGTTCCAAAGGGCCGGGGCTACTGCTGAGAAGGCCCTCCTCCTTGTGGTTGCCAGCCGACACTGGCTGGCCGATGGGATACGGAGGAGGCCTAGTCTATGGGATCTTATTGGTCGCAGGGAGGTAATTGGCAGAAGGCGGTCTCTCAAGTATCCAGATCCACTGCCATGTAGGGCTTTATGGGTGATTAATAGCACCTTGAAGCGCATCCGGAGATCGACAGGCAGCCAGCGCAGCTCGCGGAGGATGGGTGTTATGCGGGTGAATCGAGGTGCACCCGCGATCACTCGCGCGGCTGCGTTCTGCACTAGCTGAAGCCGCCGGATGCTCTTCAAGGGCAGCCCCATGTAGAGCACATTGCAGTATTCCAGCCTAGAGATCACAAGGGCCCGAGTGACTGTTGTGAGAGCCTCCCGATTCAGGTAGGGTCGCAACTGGCGCACCAGGCGAACCTGGGCGAATGCCCCCCTGGTCACAGCCGTTAGGTGGTGGTCAAATGACAGCTGTGGATCCAGGAGGACTCCCAAGTTGCGAACCCTCTCTGAGGGGTGCAAAATTTGACCCCCCAGCCTGAGTGTTGGAATAGTAGTCAAATCTTTGGGAGGAAAACACAACAGCCACTCGGTCTTTTCTGGGTTGAGCACAAGCTTGTTAACCCTCATCCAGTCCATAACGGCCTCAAGACCCCGGCTCATCACATCTGCCGCTTCATTGAGTTGGCACGGGGCGGACAGATACAATTGAGTATCGTCCGCATATTGTAGAAGTTAGGAAACTAAATATTTACCTTCAAAGATTTAGTAAGCTTTCTTTTTTCTCTTTTTTTAATGGTATCTTTAAATAGAAAAATAGTGGAGACTTTGGCACTCATTTCAGAGATTCAAAAAGATCTTTAGAATCATTTTCCTTATCAGTAAAAAATAACAATTCTTTTTACACTTACTGGTGTTATATCATCAGGGATTTTTTTCTTTCTTTTTCCTACTTGTTCACTTTTTAATTAAAAGGATGCATTGTCTCATGGTGGTAGTGGGGGTGGGGAACAAGCATGAAAAACAAGCTTACCTAATATCAAGGTGTAAAGCATCTTTTTTTTTGAGCCAAATGGTTAGTGAAGTGTTATCCTCCATCCCTGCTTCCCAAATAATAGGCTTTCTCCTGTGGATAGTTAGAAAATATTTGCTATTTTCATAACAATTCTAAATTAGATTATAATTTCATTGCAACTTTACTTGGGAATTGTGATGTAGAGATGGGAAAGCTAGGCATTACTACACTAGAATGTTAACAAACAAACAAAAACCCATCTAATATGGGACTGCCAAAATACGGTACAGAAGTAGCTTTGCCAGGTGGAGGAGCAGGTGACAATATGTTCATCTTCTAGTTGG
The DNA here is from genome assembly GCF_051295495.1 of Thamnophis sirtalis. Taxonomy (NCBI): domain Eukaryota; kingdom Metazoa; phylum Chordata; class Lepidosauria; order Squamata; family Natricidae; genus Thamnophis; species Thamnophis sirtalis. The sequence continues at coordinate 76,138,857 of NW_028261385.1, read as the reverse complement.
CGGGTATCTCTCTGCCATATGGAAAGCACCTCCTTGGTTATTTTGCTTTCCCCTCACATGAACCTTCCTCTGGTACTGAATTTGGTGTTGGCAGGTAATTATTCATATCCTGAGAAACAGTAAACCTGGAAAAGAGAGACAAAAACACAAGATGATTGTTCAGACCAACTTTTTCCCTACTGTAATGGTTCTTCTATATTAAAATGCAGCCATTAAGAAGAAAGTACAGTTTATCGTGAAGACCAAGTAAATGTACACAGTTCATAAGATTTGTCTGGCTCATACAAGAACCAGATACAAAACTTATCTGGCTCCCACGAGGACCAGTTAGTATCAGAGATAATTTACACAAGGTCTAGTATGCAATTTGTAGAAACATACCACCTGCCTCCCAACAGCGTTGCAATGTACCTGCCTCCCAACAGCCCTCCCCTCGCTCCTCGAGTCTGTTGCCGAGCTGGCAGTTGAGTTCCCCAGGCTTATGATACTGGGGGATTTCAATCTGCCTTCGCTCGGTGGCCACTCTGATGGGGCGCAGGAGTTCATGGCTTCCGTGACAGCCAAGGACTTGACCCAAGTAATTCGGGGTCCGACTCACTCAGCGGGTCACACACTTGACCTCGTATTCCTCTCAGAGCAGTGGAGACGTGATCTAGATTTGAGGGGCACTGAGATCTTGCCCCTGTCATGGTCTGATCACTTCCTACTGAGGCTTGACTTTCGGAGACCAATCCCCCACTGTAGGGAGAAGGAACTGATTAGGTGGTTCCACCCCAGGCGCCTGATGGACCCTATGGGTTTTCAGATGGCGCTTGCTGTAATACCTGATGCTCTCGTCCACAGTCCAGTGGAGACCTTGGTTGCTGCTTGGAACTCAGCAGCGGCGGGGGGTCTAAACCGGGTTGCCCCTTTACGGCCTCTCCGAGGTAGCGGATCCAGGAGAGCTCCTTGGTTCACCAAGGAACTCCGGGAGATGAAGCGCCAAAAGAGATGCCTAGAGCGCCGCTGGAGGGCCAGTAAGTCTGAGTCAGACTGAGCACTGATGAGAGCCTATATCAGAGCCTATCTTGTGGCAATATGGGCATAGAAATGTGCACATTTTGCCGCAATTATTGCATCCGCTGAATCACGCCCAGCCGCCTTGTTTAGAATAACCCGCTCCCTCTTGAAAGGGAGGGACGCAGATGACCCTTTACAAGGTAGAGCTTAGGAGTTTGTTCAGTTTCTAGTGGATAAAGTTGCTCGGATTCGGACAGACCTGGACTCCAATTGCTCAGAGCCAGCCGAGGTACTGGGGGAAGGTCTTGAGCGGAATTTATGGACTGAGTTCCAACTTGTCATGCTTGAGGAAGTGGACAAGGCCATGGAAGCTGTGAGTGCCTCCACTTGTATACTGGACCCGTGCCCCTCCTGGCTGGTCACGAACAGCAGGGAGGTGACACGTGGCTGGATCCAGGCGATAGTTAGCACCTCTCTCCGGGAGGGATCCTTCCCGCCCCTATTAAAGGCTGTGGTGGTGAGACCCCTCCTGAAGAAGTCATCTTTGGATCCAGCCATCTTGAGCAACTATCGTCCAGTTTCCAACCTCCCCTTTGTTGGGAAGGTTGTTGAGAAAGCGGTGGCCTTTTAGCTCCGGCGGTCCTTGGATGAAACCGATTATCTGGATCCCTTTCAGTCTGGATTCAGGCCTGGCTACAGCATGGAAACTGCTTTGGTCGCGCTGATCGATGATCTCTGGAGAGCCAGGGATGGGGGTCATATCTCCATCCTAGTGCTCCTTGACCTCTAAGCGGCCTTCGATACCATCGACCATGGTATCCTTCTACGGCAGTTGCGGGCGGTGGGAGTTGGAGGCACCATTCTTCGGTGGTTCTCCTCCTACCTCTCGGACAGGTCGCAGTCAGTGTTGGTCAGAGGGCAGAGGTCGACCCCTAGGCCCCTTAACTATGGGGTGCCGCAGGGTTCGGTCCTGTCCCCCCTCCTATTCAATATCTACATGAAGCCACTGGGTGAGATCATTCGGCGGCACGGGATAAAATACCATCAATATGCGGACGATACACAGTTGTATCTGTCTGCCCCGTGCCAACTCAGTGAAGTGGTTGAAGTGATGTGTCAGTGCCTGGAGACTGTCAGGGTCTGGATGGGTATGAACAAGCTTGCTCTCAATCCTGACAAGACCGAGTGGCTGTTACTGTTGCCTCCAAAAGATTGGCCTTGTACTCCATGTCTCAGGCTGGGGGGTGAAATTATACACCCCCCAGACAGGGTTTGCAATTTGGGAGTCCTCCTGGATCCGCAGCTGACTTTAGAACATCATTTGTCAGCTGTGGCCAGGGGGCATTTGCCCAGCTTCGCCTGGTGCACCAATTGCGACCCTACCTGGATCGGGAGGCCCTTAGAACAGTCACTCACACCCTTGTGACTTCAAGACTGGACTACTGTAATGCGCTCTACATGGCACTGCCCTTGAAGAGTATTGGGAGACTTCAGCTTGTCCAGAATGCAGCCGCGCGAGCGATTGTGGGTGCACCTCGGAACACCCACGTTACACCTATCCTCCGCGAGCTGCACTGGCTGCCTGTGACTCGCTTCAAGGTGCTAGTCATTACTTTTAAAGCCCTACATGGTATTGGACCTGGATACTTGAGAGACCGCCTCTTGCCAATTACCTCCCTACGACCAATTAGATCTCACAGATTAGGCTTCCTCTGAATTCCATCTGCTAGCCAGTGCCGACTAGCAACTCCCTGGGGGAGGGCCTTCTCTGTGGCTGCTCCGGCCCTCTGGAATGATCTCCCTGTGGAGATCCAGACCCTCACCACCCTTCCAGCTTTCCGCAAAGCCACTAAGATCTGGCTGTTTCGGCAGGCCTGTGGCTGATGAGTTCCCGGCCCCACTTGAATTATTGCGACTGTTGTTGTGTTTTAATTTGCTTGTCTTTTTGTTTCCTTGTGGGTACTCCCCTTCCCCTCTGTTTTGTTAGCCGCCCTGAGTTCCTCGGGAATAGGGCGGCATACAAATTGAATAAACATAAACACAAACATAAACATACCAATCTCTATTCCATATAGTATATGGCTATAAGCTAAATTGGAGCTCCAATTTTTTTTTTAATCTGAAACTTAATTTGATCTTTTTAAAAAAAATGTTTTACTGGCACAAAGTACATCTTGCAGATGCTTGCTCTTGCTTAGTTTATTCTAATTCTAGGATACTTTGGAATAAATTAAGGTAAAACACAGTCTAGTTGAAAGCTAATCTATGAAGGATTATTATTTGGGGGATTGACTCTGCATAATCTTAGGGTCTTTTGCATAAATTATGATTCCCAAGAATGTAATGAGATGTCATGGAAGCTTCTCATAAGAATAAGAAGAATTATGAGAATGCTAGGCAATAAGACTTCTATTAAGAATTTGTTTTAAAAACTTATGGATGGACTAAAATTGTTGATAAGTAAATTGGCCTGTTTCAATTTACTAGTTGCTCTTATTACTTGGATGGGAAATCATCAGAAATCACATGGTTGTAGGCTATATACTTAAGGTTAAGGAAAAAGAAAAAGCAGAAGAGAAAACCTCCTTCTTATGGTGGCAAAGAAAATGACATGGACACATCTCAGAATTTGACTTGACAAAGTTTTAACTTTCTTGTGAAAGTGCTAAGCACTTTACCAAAAACTGGATTACAAATTTTCTTCCTCCTCCCATTTGAACTTTGTTTCATCAACAAATGAGATTTGTAAGATATAACTTTAAACTTCGATTTACCCAGAGAGATAACCATCCATTTTTAACCATCCCCATCTTTTTAATTAACCTATTTAATTGGGTTGATGGCACCCTGAAAATGTTAGAACTAAATTTCAGATCGCTTCCAATTTAGACACACACTTCTTTAAAAGGATGTAAGTACCCAACAAGAAACAGTCACAGATATTGTAGAAAATCTATAACCTTAACTTGGGAGGGGGACAGAGTGTAGCTATCAGGTGATTGCCAAATAAAAGATGGAGAATTGTTTTTAAGGTAAATTAAAGTTTCTGTTGCATGTTCCACGTGCTAGCAACAAGCCACAAAAAGCCTTAAAGACAGCGACCCATTTCTGCTGAGTATTTACAGTTGTTTCTGTTTTCTAGACAAGGATCACATAGAACAAATACGTAGGAAAATTCCAAAGGATTATGGTGGATAAGAAAGTATCCCAAGGAAAAAAAGGGAAAGCCATGGAAACTGTCAATTCTCAGTGTTGCTTTAATTTCTAATAGAGTTGGTATGAGGGCAATCTTAATGTGAGATCTGACACAGTGGATGAATAACCATAAAAACAGCAGTACAGAAAGGTTTGTGTCCCCATAAAATTGTACAAATCTCCCCTCTTGAGTGTTGCTGGATTTTAACTATATTCCGTTCTATGAACTTAATTGAGCGGCATGCTGAGAAACTTTTAAATATGAATGTGAGGCAAGACGTATGATGATGCCTTTAAAAAATTAACAAGTCTTAGGTATTTAATGATCACATTCTTTCCATTAAATATGATATATCTTGCTATTTCTAGCCTCTGCTTAATCACAGTGATGGAATTACAATTTTGTTTTCACTAACCGTGATTTACTTAGTTCAGCTTGATTTATAGCATCAAGGATTTGTTTTGTTAATGGAACATTTTAATTTGCCATGCGTGACAGAAAGCACTTAAAATTACTTTGAATGTGTGTATTATATTACTGTTGACTTCCAGCCACAGCGTGAAAGCAAAATGAAATTACTTATGTAAGCATTTTTTTCCAGCTATCTTTATATGAAGAGATGGATTTCATACCTCTTGCAGATATGAGTTCTGCATTACTATTGCTTCCCTTCTTGTTTTGTACTGTGGCAGTGTTCCAAGACCCCTGCTGAAATGATCTGAATATGCAAAATGTCTGTGGATGCTTGTGGCTTCCCTAATTTGGAGAGAAATGCCACCCATAATTTACATAAGCATGCTCTGAGCACATGCTTAATTGTAAAGCCAGGGGCTTCATGGACACAAGAATTATAATCATTCCCTGGCTTTCAATGCCATGAACAATATTCCAAAGCTTGTTTGTCTGCAGGTGTGTGTGTGTATGTGTGTTTGTGTGTGTGTGTGTGTGAACACGTATATAATTGTTTGTTTGTAGGAGTATATATCCCATATGCAAAGCTTTGAAAAGCTGGTTCATTGCGATCCCGCTTTGCAAAGCAATACAATTTCCACCTCCAATAGTTGAACAGCTTCTCTGCAGTCACTCTTGATGTGCAAGAACATCTGCTGACTGAGGCTTCAAAGTCACGCAAGGTGCATCATCAAGGAGAATTGTGTCATTCCTCATCACGGAGAATTGCACTGCCTTCACGCTGCAAAGCAGCTTCCTAAAAGCAACGCCAAGCCATGTTGTACAGGCCTGAAACATGTTGTCTATGCATGCAGACATGAATAATTCTACAGTATCCCTCTTCAGATTTTAATCTAATCTAATCTATTCTAAAATTGAATATGAAAGGAAGTTCCAAGCATTCATTTAAAAAAAAACCTTTCCACACAGAGTATAAATAAGTTTCTTATCTTTGAGTGTTGACACCACATACAAATGGCAGCAAGGATGAAGGGAAAGATTTAGATTGAAGAATGCCAAAAGTTGAAACACTGAGAAGTGTGTTATCATGAAGAATGCTAAAGTACAACTCAGGAGTCTGGAGTTTACATTAAAAAATCCTAAAAAAGAATAGAACTTTCAATGGTGTGATCCCCTGGAATGGTTCCTCTGATCCTTCCATTCTCCAGCTTCTGTATCCAAGCTGTGTGCTCTGTGAAATTACTACCAAGCAGGACAGAATATGGAATTCAAAGAGCTATATTGTTGAATTGCTTTAGAACTGGGGCAGGCTGGATTTTTCTCATATTGATATTAATATTCACAAGTTTAGGCCACTTTGGATAAATATTTCCCTAGTGCTATGGGGACAGATATTAATGCACCCAGGGATTGTGCTCAATCATTTGAATATGGAGACTTGGAACATAGTTAACCTGATATCAAGTTGTGATGAAATGCACTCACATAGCATTAAGTGATAATTATCTGCAACAGGAAGGCTTACCAGAATGGTTACCGTGGCTTGATTATATGATCATATTCAAGAAGAAAGTCACATAATGTCAGGTTTTTCAGTATAATAACCAGCCAAGATGCCACATTTCACTGCCATCTCACGCTTTGGAGATGATCTGCATATTTGTATTGTCATCCAATAAACAAATGTATAGGCTTAACACAATTGATTCTTCTTACCAATGTTCTGACCCAGGTTTCCTTAGAAAGCAAGAGGCAAAGTGGTCCCAACAAAACCTCTTTTATTTACATGTCTGTGAATTCCTTTCATTCACAGTCAGCAAGGCTTAACAAACAGTCTTTCAGAGGAATGTTTATCCACACGGACCTCATCTTGTTTGGAGCGCTGTCAGATAACTAGTTTCCAAACACATAGAAAAGCAAAACTTGGCACAGAGTCTCTCATAGTCACAAACAGACCTTTCCATTCTTGACATGACCAAATGAAAGAATTGTTTTCTGCAAAATAGAGCCGAGGTGGCACAGTGGTTAAATGCAGCACTGCAGGCTACTTCAGCTGACTGCAGTTCTGCAGTTCGGCTGTTCAAATCTCACTGGCTCAGGGTTGACTCAGCCTTCCATCCTGCCGAGGTGGGTAAAATGAGGACCCGGATTGTTGTTGGAGGCAATATGCTGACTCTGTAAAACCGCTTAGAGAGGGCTGAAAGCCCTATGAAGTTGTATATAAGTCTAACTGCTAAAATCCCACTCCTTGTTTGTTCCTCTTTTGTTTCCTATGGGAGGGAGCCAATCACTGCCAAGGTATGTCTTTACTCTTACATCAACCCTGCTTTTTTAGTTGTTCTTGTCTTCTTGCATCTCTGTGCATGTGCACACTGGGAACAGGCTCCAGCTGTCTAACTGCCTCTTTGCCTCAGATGCAGAGCCCTCGTCTGAGCTTTCATCAATCCCCAGGATTGGCCCATGTTCCTCCCCAACCTCCTCACTGTCCATTTCTGCTGCCAGCCTCACTAGCCACTGGTGGGCCACAACAACCAGGAGGTAGTTGAGATTTCAGCTGACCATTATTATCTGTGCATTTGCAGTGCACTTTTGCTTTTTTAAGATATCCATAGGAAGTTGCTATTAGGGGCACCCAACAGTCTGTGGATCATTTGCATCATTCAACCCCCCCTCCCAATTGTATGGCATTAAATATATCCATAATTAAAAAAAAAAAGAACATTTTCCTGGCTATTTTTTTTCCAAATCTGCATGCTATGCATTGAAAGAAGGAACTGGAAAATACTTTAGATTTCATTGGCATATCATTGGAACCCATATATCATATATCTTCAACCTACCAAGTTTCTTCTTTCTTGAGACATTTCTATAAAATTTCCTGATCTCTGTCCTAATGAAAAGCTGGAAGATTCAATTGCTGCAGAACATTATCAGAAATACTGCAGCTAATTAAATATTATGCTGATGCCATAAATAAAGTAACACAGCACAGTTTTCAACAGGGGAGTTGGAGTATGTTGTTAACCATCTGGTTGGTGATAAATTTCAACCAACATGTAAGAATGATCACCAGGTTATCCTTGGAACAGAGCATTTCTAGATATTACTTTGGAAAAGTTACCATTAGAGGTGATACATTTGACCTGCTTTATTTGTGCCATGGTCTAAACCTGTGATGGCAAACCTATGACACATGTGCCATAGGTGGCATGCGGAGCCCTCTAAGTGGGCACGGAAGCTGTTGCCCAGGTCAGCTCCATTGTGTATGTACCTGCACCTCCTGCCAACTAGCTGGTTTTGCAGGTCTCTGCCATGTGTACAGGAGATGCATGTTCGTGTGCATGTGCGGGAGGGGGAGTCACACAGGCATGCACGGGGGGGTGAGGGAAGCATAGGGGGTGTGGACCCCATTTTTGTTTCCAGGAGGTTTCAGGGAAGTCTGTTGGGCCCAAAACAGGGAGCAGAGTGGTCTTACACATATGCGGGGAGAGCCTGAGGGGTTTGCATGCATACATGGAGGGGGAGTGTGGGGGTCATAAACACATGTGCAGGGGGCAGGGGGCATTGCATTGTGGGTTTAAATGCGCATGGACATATTTTAGCACACGAGGACAAAAAGGCTAGTCATCACTGGTCTAAACTGAATTGCTACCATTATTCCAACCAGAGGCTAGCCATCATTAAGCTGTATGTGTACAATAGTATCATAAGCAAAATCAGAGTTAAAATAATGTTCCCAGGTCAGATCATTTGAAAAATAAATACAATGGTGTGTCTAGTAACAGCAAACTCCCACTTGTTTTAATAGTTTCAGAAACATACACTACGGGATTTCTTAAGAAATTGTAACCATTTCCCTGCCCCCAGCAAATTTTCCATGGCAAAGTTGGGAATAGGAAAATTTCCAAACCTGAAAATTTTCAGTTTAAAACAGCTGATGTCTCAACATTATTGATAGAATTCAATGGTTTTAACCCTGGACTTAAGATCCACTGAATTAGAATTACATGACTATTCCATGGAGAGTTAGATAATCATTTGAAAGTAGCAATGCTTTACATTGTTTATATTAGCTTATTGTAACAAGTATGTTCCCCCCCCCCTTTTTTTAGAACATAGTAAACTCTTATGATTTCTCCAGGAATATTGCCTATTGAAATAGTCTTAACACCCATGACGGCAAAATCATATTTGAGACTTTATCTGTTTCCCTATTGGCAAGATATAACACACTACCTAGTTTTGACTGAGATTAGCTTTTAATAGCTTTAAATGCTAAATGCTGAAAAGGCTAAGGCTAATTGTCTGTATCATGCCAAATTATTGCATAATCTCTGTGTAAAAAACAGCTAGGAGCAATTATAGTACTAGCTGACTGCAATATAGATTAACAGTATTACCAGTGCTTTTCAGATAGCTTACAACTGTAATATTTCATTCATAATCTGTGGAATGAAATTGGAGACAATGAAGACTAAGGTAAAAATGATATGCTAGCTTCCTCTCTAGGGACATCTATGGGAGGAGCAAAGGGAGGAATGATGTCACATGACTCACACTATGCAATGTCCATCGTTTATGCATTGATTTCACAACACACACAATGCTGCACTGACTTGCAATGGATACCTGTGGAAGAATAGCTTTTAATTACTATATTTTTCGGAGTATAAGATGCACCTTTTTCCCTGAAAAAGAGGCTGAAAATCTGGGTGCATCTTATATACTGAATGCAGCATTTCCGAAACCCTGCCCCTTTCACCAAAATGGCTGTGCAGAGCCTCTTGGAAGCTTTTAGAGAGCTCCTGGGGGCTGGAGAGGACAGAAATGAGCAAAAAATGGCCTGTGTTTTGCTCAATTTCATCCCCTCCTGCCCCCAGGAACACTCTATATGCTTCCTAAAGGCTATCCATGTCTTTTTTAAATGAAAAACAGGCCTATTTTTTCGGAAAAAAGGCCATTTTTTGCTCGATTTTGGTCCCCCCACCCCTCCAGGAGCACTCTGCAAGCTCCCTAAAGGCTATTCATGTCCCATTTCACAAAAACAGATCATTTTGGGGAGGTTTGCAGAGTGCAAAAACTTTTTTTTAAATTTTCCTCTTCAAAACCTTGCTGCGTCTTATACTCTGGTGCGTCTTATACTCCCAAAAATACGGTATTTATGTGGAGTGAAGGAATTTTCATAGTTTTCATTCAGCTCTCTATGATTTCCTTCCCTTCTTAGCTTTGGCCATAATGTCAGGCACAAAACACTAGGTCCACATGTGAAGATTCAATTTAACTTATTTATTGCCAAAAGCCTATGCACATAAATCTTCTCAGGAAATGGTCAGCACTTGGTTAGAGTTAAATGAGGTTCAATGGCAATCAGGAGGATTGGACTTGGTTCATTTGTGGCTATGTAGTGATTCTAGGTTGATTCCTCCTTTTCATTCTGCCCCCAGGTTCTGCCATTCCTTCTTCTACAATTAACTAAAAGAGCCTATCTTGCTTAACTGCACTCTGTACAGCAGCTGATTAATAGTATATAATACATAAAAGTACTATAGTAAATAGTACATAGTAAATACTTTATCTTGGATGTGTCAGTAAAATAAAGAAGTCTTTTATTTTTGAATGAATATGATCCTATATTAATACAACAAAGTGCACCACAAAACATCAGACCAATATAATGTATTGACTCAATGAATCAATGAATCAACCTCTTTTCCAAGATTTAACAAAAGGCACATTTGTGTCTCAGGATGCAATTTGATCGTATATTCATTTGTGTTGAAATTGCCTTATGTTTAAAATCACAAGGTTAAACATATCCAAATGTCAGCCTTTAGAAAATTGGTACTTGTTAGAATACATGAAAATCCATAACAAATAAAAGAACACATGAAGTGGATTGAATTTTTAGATTGCACAAAGCTTCAAATGGATGATTCATTTAGAAAAAAAAGTTAGACTAAATCACCTGCTTGAGACAAGTATGTAATCAAATATTTTAACTAAATCAAAGCATCTGATTTAATCATGTCTTTTTGAATTGTTTCAGAGAGTTTCAAGGATTCATTTGGGAAGTTTAATGGACTTCCTGGAGATTGCAGAATCTCCAATGTTGCAATTTATTTTTTAAAAATATATGAAGGCAGTAGTATAATGGGTTCCCTGATACTGTGAGAATTTATTTTAATTAAATAATATTCCAAGGACAAAATCAAATACCTTCATATCAAATCTAGCCATTATCAGCCATTATCTAGCCAACAAAGAACCAACAGAAATAATCTTTCCCAACCAAAGGAGAGTTCCCGTGTTTTATATAAGGTGGCTAAACTGAAGACTGATATAATAATATAATAAAACTGTAGAAAAAAACATTACTGCCAACATGCCTTCCAATGAGAACCTGTACACTGCACGAGTCAAAAAGAGGGTGGTGAAAATATTTATAGATCCCTCGCATCCTGTGCATAAATTGTTTCAACCCCTACCAGGGGTGGGTTCCAGCAGTCACTATGCATGTGCAAAAGCAAAAAACAAGATGGCGGCACCTACAGCTGCACCCGGAGAACCAGTCCAGGGGCATGGCAGGCCTTGGTCACTGCCAGTTCCAGCAACCCAGGTTGCCAAACCCCACCACTGACTCCTACCCTCAAAATAATGCTATAAAACAGTGCACACCAAGGCAACCAGACACAAGAACAGTTTTTCCCGAAAGCCATAACTCTGCTAAACAAATAATTTCCTCACCATTGTCAAACTATTCACTAAGGTTGCATTATTATTACTATTAGTCATCTCATCATTTCTATCACCCATCTCCTCCCACTGCAGGACTATAACTTTGTTGCTTGTATCCTTACAATTTATATTGATATTGATTGTTTCCTGATTGCTTATTTGTATCCTATGACTATCATTAAGTGCTGTACCTTATGATTCTTGACAAATGTATCTTGTCTTTTTATGTAAATTGAGAGCATATGCACCAAAAACAAATTCCTTGTGTGTCCAATCACACTTGGCCAATAAAGAATTCTATTCTATTCGATTCGATTCTATTCTATTCTATAGAATCTGCATTTGATTCAGAGCAGTTGGTGAACATTTTTTATAGTGACTTCTTAGTTTCTCAACAATGAATCAATGACATTGGTAGCTGTCCTGTGACAACCCAATTTATTAATTCTGTGAACGCTGTCTATCAGATTGCTTTGGAGAATGAAGTGCAATTGCTTGCATATCTCACTCTCCTGGCAGAATTTGTGTAGGCAGCTTCTCAGGGGAAAGAGATGGGAGAGATGAGGAAAGGTGAACAAGATTTACAAGTTCCACAAGTTATTTTATTTCTATTTTAATGCAGGTTATACACAATAGTGACTATTCACTTCTTACTTAAAAGAAAAAAGTTGTCCTTTTTCATTGAAGAATCTCTTGTCAGTCCCAAAAGAGGCTAACTTTGTCAGTCAACCTCAAAACAAATGAATCTTCACTAAGACTCAATTGGTCTGTTAATCAGATATTATGCTTACTCATCCCCAAGGCAGTACATGATACTGCAAGCGATATGGTGTGACCTCAACTTACCAAGAATAACTTACTGTTTGGGGATAGAAAGGTTTTTTTTATTTATTAAAAATGGCAGAAGCATCTTATTAATGAAAATTGAAGAATTTATAATGTGTTGTTTGATGATAGATAGATAGATAGATAGATAGATAGATAGATAGATAGATGATATGAGTAAGTATTATATCAAAACACCTGGTATGCCCAAGTATGGGAGAGAGCATACTGCTTCCTTTTGCCTTTCATCTCCACCCTAGGAGCCTTCCAGGCAGGAAATCATTTTTGTGTTGCATTTGTGCTAATAAATAAATAAATAAAGACTAGTATAGATCTATTTCAAGCTATTTAGCTCTCATCAGCTAGCCATACCCTAACCTTGTGGCTTAGTGGCTAATACAACTGCCTAACATGTAAAAACAGCCTAGGTCCAAATCCCACTGGGGTTATCCCAGTAAGGTTATGGCTAGCTGATGAAAGCTAAATATTTCGTAGATTTTCACGGGTGTAGGTATGCTAGTCTTGTTGTATTCGGGGTCTTTTCCCATGTAAGATTGAGATTGTCTTGGCAACATTTCAGCGAGGTCTCACTCGCCATCTTCAGGCTGTGTTTTGGGCCAAAATTATTAATATATTAATATATTTTCTCATTATCCATCATCTGTTAGTCTTTCTAAATTTTAATCATTTATTAATTTTTTGGTCAGCCTTTTATCTTTCTCTCTTGGAATTTTGTATCTCTTTTTTATTTTGTAAAAGCTAAATATATTGTTTTCTTGCTGATCTTTTATTATTATTTTATATTACATCTGTATATTATCCATATTATTAATATGTTATTCATTCAGTGACATGCGGTGAGGTTTATGGCTGGTAGGCAGCAATTTTTTAGACTTGTGGACTTCAACTCCCAGAATTCCACAGCTAGGCATGCTCAGTTCCGATTTAAAGCAACAGTATTTGTTTTTCTCCTTTGCTAAATAAGTTTCCTTCTTTCCTTTTCTTTTTCTTCTCCCTCGCCCATCCTTCCTCCCTCTCTCCCTCCCCCCCTCTCTCAAACACACACACACACACACACACACAAAGTTGCACCATGATTCAGAAAATTTAGGTTTTCCTCCTCAGCCCATTTTTGCAATACCACTAGCAGCATTTTAGCTGGCAGGTGTAAGTAGAATTGGAAATTCATTCTACTGAAAACATTGTTTTTGCTTATGATTGGATAATTAAAATTTCAGCAGACCCCAAGACATAGTATTAGAGTGTTACACAGTGCATAAACTAAAGAACTGTCTCAATATGCTCCCACCCCACTCTCTCAAACACACACACATACACAAACACACACAAAGTTGCACCAGAAGTAGGGTGACCAGACGTCCCGCATTTGGCGGGACAGCCACGCTTTTTCATAAATTTTCCCGCGTCCCGCACGGTTCTTTAAAAAACACGCTTTTTTGGGCGCTCGCAGCTCCCTCGCTCCCCCGCCCATCAGCTGCTAGCTCGCTGGGCTGGCTCATCGTTCCGTTCTATCCTACAAATTTAAGCCAGCCCAGCCTACCCCTCACTGATTGGATTGGCGTGGACTCCAGCCAATCAGTGAGCTGGTTGCGTGAGTCTCCATTTCATTTCGTCTTTTCGATTACTGGTGAGTGGGAATCGGGAGGTGCTGGGGTGAGGAGACAGCCCTCCTCTCCTCCTCCTCCCCCTTTGCGGAGTTCATTTCACCTCCTCGTGTCACAGCCAGCCCCTGTGCTGGGCCGCCATGGGCGGCAGAAGCTCTGGAACCGAATGGAAGTTCTCTGCACGAGTGAAACAGCTGCCGCCGCTCGCACACAGAACTTCCACTCGGTCACGGACTCACCGGCGTGGTGCCACCTATGCTGCGCGGTTCCCAGCGACCACACTGCGAGTCCGTGAGGCATGGTCGCATCCCGCCGCCCTCCCCTGCGGCTCTCCTGCCGCAGCTTCCGTTTCAGTCGTGCAAAAAACTTCCACTCGCTTCCCGGGCTTGTGCTGCCCTGCAGAAGCCCAGGGACCCAGTGGAAGTTCTCTGCGCGAGGTGAAACAGCCAGCAGCAGCCTCACTCTCCTGCCACGGTTTCTGTTTCAGTCGCGCAGAAAACTTCCACTTGCTTCCCAGGCTTGTGCCGCCCAGCAGAAGCCCCGGGACCCAGTGGACGTTCTCTGCGTGAGGTGAAATGGCTGGCAGCAGCCTCGCTCTCCTGCCACAGCTTCTGTTTCAGTCACGCAGAAAACTTCCACTCGCTTCCCGGGCTTGTGCCACCCGGCAGAAACCCCGGGACCCAGTGGAAGTTCTCTGCGTGAGGTGAAACAGCTGGCAGCAGCCTCGCTCTCCTGCCGCGGCTTCTGTTTCAGTCGCACAGAAAACTTCCACTTGCTTCCCGGGCTTGTGCCGCCCGGCAGAAGCCCCGGGACCCAGTGGAAGTTCTCTGCGTGAGGTGAAACGGCTGGCAGCAGCCTCGCTCTCCTGCGGCCAGCGTCCGTTTCAGTCGCTTCCCTTGTCCGTCTTGATTGCTGGAAGCAGTAACAAACGGCGCGTCCGCTCCACAGCACCCTGACAGCCACCCCAGCCGGCGGCTACCGGGCCTCGCTGGAGTCAATTGCAAAACCGCATTCAGCGCTTTGAGGACCTGAGACATCTTGGGAAATGCAGTTCCCTATCGGAAAGAATGGAGTAGCTGCGAATTTGTAACAACATAATATAACTTGGTGCTTCGCAGGTTACGAAAATCTCGTTTGATTTGCACACTGTTTTTTAAAAGTTAGATAAAGAAATTATGCTGTGAAAGCGACTAGAAAGCCCCCCCTCCCCTTCCTGTGTGCAAGAAAGGGAAGGAGAGGAAGGAAGGAGGGAGGGGGGAGGAAAAGAAGAAGGGAGGGGGGAGAAGATGGAAGGAGAAAAGATGGATGGAAGGAGAAAAGATGGATGGAAGGAGAAGGAGGAAGATGGAAGAAGAAAGGAAGAAAAAGAAGAAGGGAGGGAGAAAAGAGGGAAGGAGGTAGGAAGAAAAGTGGAAGAGAGGGAAAGAGCAGAAAGACAAAGAGGATGAAGTTGATAAGCAAGAGGAAGGGGGAAGGAAGGAAAAAAGAAAAAGAGGGAGAGAGGAAAGAAGAAAAGATGGAACTAGAAAGGAAAGAAGGGAAGGAGGGAGGAAAGGGGAAGACAGGGAAAGAGCAGAAAGACAGAGAAGGTGAAGGTAGATAGGCAGAAGGAAGGAAGAAGCAAGAAATAGGAAAGGAGGGAAGGAGGAAGGAACAGAAGCGAAGAGGAAGAGAGAAATGGAAAGAGCAGAAAGACAGAGAAGGTAGATAGGCAAAAGAAATGAAGCTGAAAGAATGGAAGGAGGAAGGAAGGGAAAAAAGGAGGAAGGGAGTGAGTGAGGAAAGAAGAGATGATGGAAGGAGAAAGGAAGGAAGAGAGGGAAAGAGCAGAAGACGGATAAGGTGAAGGTAGATAAGCAAGAGGAATGAAGGAAGAAGTGAGGAGTCTCGAGGAGGGGGAAAACATTTAGTGACCAAAGTTATAATGGCATTGAAAAAAGTGACTGATGACCATTTTTCACACTTAGCGACAGTTGCGACCATTTTTCACACTTAGCTACCGTTGCAGCATCCTCATGGTCACGTGATCAAAATTTTGTTTGGCAACAGATTTGTATTTATGCTGGTTTCAGTGTCCTGGGGTGACCTTTTGACAAAAAATAAAATTTTTAATCAAGCCACCCCCCCCCCCGGTCAATGGTGTCCCTCTTTACCAATCTGAAAATCTGGTCACCTTAACCAGGAGGATGAAGTTTGAATTCCTTCCCCTCCCTCTGACCCACACATACCTTTTCCAGCTGTTTCAGAGAGGATTTCAACTCTGCTCTTGCCTGCCATTATGAAAAGAAAAAAATGTAAAAGGAAAAAGGCATGAGCTGAGGTCAGGCTGGGCTAGTTGCTGCCAGAGTCACCATGGATGACTCTGCTTAGTGCTTAACTATTTAAAAAAGCCTCTAAAAAGCACCCTCTACAGGAGGAGGCAAGAGAATGACATGCCTCATCTACATCAGGTTTTTTTTGGCTTTTAACCCTTGCTTAACTCTGCTCGAGTGATCATAAAATGTCAGACTAGATGAGGCACATCGTTCTCCTGCCGCCTCCTGTAGAGGGCACTTTTTAGAGGCTTTTTTAAATAGTTAAGCACTAAGCAGAGTCATCCAGGGTGACTCTGGCAGCAACTAGCTCAGCCAGACCTCAGCTCTTGCCTTTTTCCTTTTACATTTTTTTTCTTTTGATGATGACAGTGGTGAGGCTCTGCCTCCCCTGCCTCCCCTGACTGCATGTCCTGTATTCATTCACAAGTACACTGTCTCTAATGGAAGAAGGAAAAACTCCTGATTCATGAAAATGAGATGATGGGGACAGTCTGCTTTGAAAAAAAGGAAAACAAATTTTAAATGCCCCTTAATATCTGTTGTTTGATTACATAGCAAATGAGCCCAATCATATACTTTGCTTATTCTCCACACTGAAAAATACAATGTATACTTCTGTGTTTTAAGACTTCTTTGTCTTAGAGCCTGCCATTCATCATTGTAATTGATCAAAAGTTCCTTTCATAATGGGGTACTTTCTTATATCATGAGATCAATGTACATAAAATTGTCCTATCAGTGGTACTGAATGAAAATTAACATGGAAAGATGCTATAACGGTAAAACACTAGATCCAGAACTAGAAATTGATAATAAATTAAAAAGAAGAGACTTTGGTGCTTTGATATCTATTTAAGAGATAATGTCAGTGGAATAAAACATTGTCAAAGGATAATGGCTTCCTACAGCTAGATAAATGTCACAGCAATTCAAAGGCACTTTATTTTCAAAGTCAAAAAGCTACTATCTTCTCGGAAACAGCTCTAATACTACTTTTTAATTTCTATGGGCTGTCTGTGACAGAAAAACAATGCCCTTTGGGAACACTAGAAAAAAATTGATGCTGTAATGCTGCAATTCTTGATTTTTAAGAGAAACTGAAGCTGCATGTGGTAGAATACATACCCTGGACTTAAAAAAAAAAGCAAATTTTCACAAATTCAGACCAACTATAAATAAAATTCTACAGGAGAAGGTAATCCAAAAAAAGGAGATAAAGATAAGTGAAAAGCCCCAAAAGAAAATGAGTAGAGATTGAAAAATAATAGGATATAAGTTGGACATAATAATGAATAAAGACAAATGGCTGAAATTTGCAGAAAGAATGAGATTCAAGATCTAGCAGCAAAAATGTCAACATACGTGTAGTCCCATAATAAAATAAATCTGGCCCTTTATAGTTGTGTCTGGGTGTCAGACACAAACATGTAAGTCATGTCCTGATGATGCAGCTGTTTTTCCACCCAATCTCCATTTCCAAAGCTATGATAAAAAAATTATCAGAAAATTTAATAAAATGATTGAAGGAAAATAAAAGAAAGACCAAGGAATTTTTATTTAATTTTGTTTAAATCTATTAGCTGTTCAGCACTAATGGATCCAGAGAAGTGTACAATACTATGTCATCTGTCAGGCCCCAAA
The DNA here is from genome assembly GCF_051295495.1 of Thamnophis sirtalis. Lineage (NCBI taxonomy): Eukaryota > Metazoa > Chordata > Lepidosauria > Squamata > Natricidae > Thamnophis > Thamnophis sirtalis. The sequence continues at coordinate 76,121,110 of NW_028261385.1, read as the reverse complement.
CCAAGAATGAAATGCAATTCTTCCAAAGCTGAGTTCTTTATTTCACACCTATTGACAAAATCTTGCCAAACTGAGGTCTCTAGCATAAGTAATCCTTGACTTATGAACACAATTGAGCCCAAAATTTCTGTTGCTAAGTGAGACAATTGTTTAAGTGAGTTTTGCCTCATTTTACAACCCTTTTTATTCAGAAAATCACTGCAGTTGTTTACAGAGTTACATAACTGTGAGGTGAATCTGCTTTTCCTATTGACTTTGCTTGTCAATAGATCGCAAAATGGCTCCAGGACATGGCAACCATCATAAATACGAACTAATTGCCAAGCTTCCAAATTTTGATCATGGGACCATGGAGATGTTCCAATGGTTGCAAACAGTCATAAACCTCTTTTTTCAGTGCAGTTGTAACTTTGGGACTTTGAGACTGCCTGTATTTGCCTCTACATACACTTTGTGAAATATTAGAGTGGGGCTGTCTTCACCCTCTTTCTCTCATGCATACTATCCGAGCTGAGTTGCCTCTTATCTCTCTGGAATGTACCATCTTCTGCCTTCTTACTGTATTCCATCACATCACTGAAAGTGCCAAGCTACTGATAATAACAGACAAAGAGTTCAGCTTTTTAACTCTTACTGTATTTTGGCATATCTTCTCAGCAAAAAGTTAAGTATTCCATCAGGTAAAAGCAATAAGCAGAATGAATCTTGTGAATATGGCTTGATAGATACTCAGTATGTTTTAATGAATTTAAATCTCTAGTTACAAATGAATGGCATCATACTAAAATAATATACTTGTCACCTCTGCCCAAAACTTCAGTAATTTAGACCAATTGCAAGGGGAAATGTTTCTATCTTTTATGGGAGGCATGGGAAAGGACAGAAACTATATCCTAGAACTACATCAATAAACAGAAAATATTCTACAATATAGCTAATGAAAAAGATATAAATCTGGAAGAACCTTAAAAGCGATATGGTGATCATCAGAAGTCTCAATAAATTTATCTAAAATAAATCCCAACAAACCAGCCATACCTCTTTTTTTTCATTTAAGAAACTACCTTTATGAATTACAGAAACACAATAAATATATCTTGATTTTTATGACTTCTTTATTTTCAGGCAGGTTATGTGAGGGCTGGATGGCAAGACAATTAAGTGGATACAAATCTGGATGAAAAATCATACTCAGATTATCCTTCTTGATGGTCCTGACTACTAATCTTCAGAATTTGTATTAGTGTCTTAAGTGAAGAGATAGATCAGGGGTGTTAAACTAGAGGCCTGCAGGTCAGATGCGTCACCTGCAGCCACATCAACCCCAGCTCCGCGAAGGGAAAAAATGTCATGAAACATTATGTGATGGCAATGTGATGCTGCGAGTTTGATACCCATGAGGTAGATGAATGCTTATGAAATGCACATATAAAACATTAAGTGTGATAGCCAATATGGTAGAAAGGAAAAATTAAATTGAAAATTATCCCAGTAAGTTAGAGAAATATTATGAAAATGAAATTTAACAGGTAGAGATGCAAACTTTTTCATTTAGGAAATAAACATCCACAAATAGAAGATAAGAAATGCCTAACTATATAACAGTACTTTGGAAAAGAATGTAGGAATACTGTGATATGATTGCTTCAAAAAGCACAAGAAAATAGAATTTTAGACTATATCAACAGAAGTACAATTTCCAAATCATGGAAAACAATATTTCCATTAGTTCCATTTAATAATTGAAAAAAGAATTGATATAAGTTCCCCACTTCATCTTCCACTTTTCCTGTGCACATTTGACTTAATTGTCTTAATATGTTACAAACATGAATTGCCCTATCTGCTCATAAATATTTAATCTGAAATCTGAAATATAACTACAAAATATTCCATGTGGCAGAAGGTTTTCTTCCAAATAGACAATGACCGGGCTGTCTCTCCTTGTGATGGCTTCCAGTTCAAATATATTTCATATATATGTGTTATCATATTGAGCTGGTCATCTCCAAAAGATTATAAGTGGTGTCATTTACCGGAGTATTTAGTACGTATAATGCCTTCGACTTTTCCCTAGATAATATCCATGATAATATCATGTATAATTACTATTCATTTAACCTCAGGCGTATGGTTTCTAGGACTTTGGAGTATTTTACTTAACGTTGCTATACTTCTAGTATACTATAATTTTGACCTATTTTGCAATTGAGAGCTTCCCAGACAGAAATTAAATTCTCTGCTAAAGCTTCCCTTTAGTACCTTGCTAAAATGCAACTTGTAGCACACTACAGTAGATAGAAATTGTCTTTAACAATAACATTGTATTAATTGAAAAAATATACCCTATAGTGGAAGGAATAACTTCAGTCCCTAATGAGCCTTTCACTTGTGTTAAACTTACTTTCACAGTGGATTTAAACATGTCCCATAAATACTATCTAAAAGCTTTGTTTTGAGATCAGTTGGATCTTATTCTATGTATAATACAATAATAATAAAATTGTAAATTTGTACATTATCAGTTCTAATTCTTTGAATGTCTCACTTATACTGTAGTAGTCTGCAGGCTAATGACATCAGAGCATTTAAAAGTGTAGTTGATTGAAATTGTAAATTGGACGAGTTCAGTGAATGAACTAAGGCAGATATTTATTTTACATTTAGAAACCAACCTTCACCCCTGCAGACAGCTATTGCAAAAATATTTGTATCATAAATTATCTCTAGTTTCCAAGAGCCCCTTTTAAAAATGCTTTTCAAAACCACTTGTTCAGAAATTCCACTGACACATTCTATTAGAAATAATTTATATTTACCAATGAAACCTGAAGGGCCAGCTTGACACCTTGATATTTAATTCGGCAGTAAGCTAAAATAAATTGGTAGTTTCTTACATCCTATACTCTTCTGTGGTGATTTATGTGGGGGTATTTTGCACTTTTTAAAAGCAATATGATTTGAATTTATAAACAAAAGTAGGAAACAAGTGTACATAGAGAAGGATTACATCAATCTTAGATATCTTAATGAAAGAATAATTTACAACTATAATACTTTTCCTACCTACAGGAAATGTGTTTATTGTATAACAAGCTGAGCTTCTGAAACTGGAACACAGGATTGTGTATTTAAAGAAAATAATGATTGGGAGAATATTATTTAAACTGGTAAAATTATGTTACTGTATCAAAATGTGTGATATCTTTTAAGAGACAATAGTTTCATTTTTATGTATAAAATCTGATATTATATTAATAGCATATCTTTTTCTTCAAGGGACATTCTTCTTATCTCCAAATCCACAATTTCTTTATACAGAATTTTTTTAGCCTGGTGTCTTAATCACTCAACCAACTGTCCCTTTCCTTGGTGTTAGCATGTATTAAATTATTCCAGAAATGAACTTTGTTTTATTGTTTATAAAGCTCAAGCAAGGATTGACAGATGTCAGATTTCTAGTTTATTACTAACCAGATTTATAGGTATGGAAGTTATAGCTTACCTATGCAGATCACAATCCAATAAATGTAGAGGTATGCAGAATAATCTTTAGACCAAAAATATGGTTTATCAGTTTATTGCTGCTGCAATAAGGTATTAAATTGAAGGGTCAACATGAACTCAAGAACCTCTTCCAAACCAATTTAATGTCTGAGATTTATTTATTTTCTGTAAAGATTCAAGTAAAACATATATAAGAACTATTTATTTATTTAGCATCAAATAAAAATAAAACTGTATAAAAATAGACCTATAAATGAATGAATTGAAACAACCACAATTAAGTCATAGGCAGAAGCCAGTTTTAGATTTGAATGATGAAATGTTTGTATTAAAAGAAAATAAAAAAAATTAAAAAGGAAGAAGCTAGTTTTAGATTTAAAAGTAACTGGAATTAATTAAAGTAAAAGTCATTTGCAAGAAGAGAAATTTTGGCAAATAAAACTACTTTGAAACAGGCAACAAACCAGATATAAACAGGCAATAAAGCCAGCCATAGTGCTAGCTTATCCACTATGAATGGAACAAGAGAAAATAATTATTAGTTCGATTTAGGATGGCAAAGATATGTCTTAACAACAGAAGCAACAAACCAATTTATTAAACATAGTATGAATTTTCTTACCGGAGTCAGAGTACCTATAAAGAAAAAATAGCCAAGATAATTGTAAATGGACTTGTAGGACAAAGGGAAGTAGACAAGATTGTCCTTCACTGACTTATGAATCACTGACAAAGAAGATACAACAGAATAATAGAATTTCAAGAATCAAATATTTGTCAGTCTCTGCCTTGCTGCTGCTTTGGCCGCCATTGAAACGGGGAGGGGGGCAAGGAATTTGGAGGGGAATCATTATGTGCTGGAGGAATATTCTAGAAGCTGTCCTGACCATCTCATTGCGCATGTGGAGGAAGGGAGTTTCCCACCAAGGTTAACTGTCCAGCATTCCACCCTGATGATGTTTTTTGAAGATATCTCCCACCTGACAGTTGGGTGAATTATAATTGGATTATGGAGTCGGGTGCCAAGGGGAGGGGATTGACCTATACATGATATTCATTGCTTTCGCGCCCAATTAACCAGACTCAGCTTAGCTTTGCTACTATTCGTTTGTAATTAGTAAAAGTACACTTAATTTCAAACAAATGGAGTTGAGTGGTTTCTTTCCTGATTATTAAATGAAGCAGCTCCTGACAATATTATATTAGAAACATTAGCAATTAAATTAAATTAGGATCTCAAAATTATAGACTGATGGGTCATTTAACCCAAAGACTACACAACTGATAATGGAAGGTATACTGCAATATAGTTTATCATCAGGCTGTTGAATTAATAAAAGGAAGACCTAATGATGACAAGGAATTTATCTGAAGAAGAACAGTATCTACAGCAACAATGACATTTACAGGCAACATTACAGGTAATGCTCAACTTACAATCATTTGTCTAGTGGCCACTGAAAGATACAACAGCACTGAAAAAAGTGACTTGTGACTGTTTTTCACACTTAGAACTATTATATAGCATCCCCATGGTCACATAAACATAACCATATTCATGATGGTTATAGTGTTCCAAGATCATGTGATCCCATGTTATGATTTTCTGACAAGTAAGTCACTGGGGAAGCCAGATTCATTTAATAACTGTGTTAGTGATTTAACAGCTGCAGCAATTCACTTAACAATGTGGCAAGAAAGGCTATAATAGCAGTAGACTTATATAGCAATAGCAGTAGACTTATATACCGCTTCATAGGCCTTTCAGGCCTCTCTAAGCAGTTTACAGAGAGTCAGCATATTGCCCCCAACAATCTGGGTCCTCATTTTACCCACCTCGGAAGGATGGAAGGCTGAGTCAACCCTGAGCCGTTGAGCCGGTGAGATTTGAACCGCTGACCTGCTGATCTAGCAGTAGCCTGCAGTGCTGCATTTAACCACTGCGCCACCTTGGCTATAAAACAGGGCAAAGCTCTGATGTCTTGCTTAGCAACAGAAATCCTGGGCTTAATTGTGGTTGTGAATCGAGGATTATCTCTATTGATAAAAAGAATTTTTAAAAATCCATACTGGATTTATTTAAGAAAACGTAATAAAGATATTTTTTTAAAGAACAATGACTCCCAGATGTTAATAATATAAAGGCAGGCATTTGGAGATGGAACTTTTTGTTCGAAATGATTGAAATATGAATTGAAGGAAATAGACTACATGACTTGCAGAGACAAACAACTAATTTTATAGACCTAAAAATGTAATGCTGACAAATTTTGCATGACTCCAAAAATGAGGTGGAGTGGTAACAATCATGTTGCAAGTTCTCTTGCTGGGCTATTGGACAACAGATTGGATTACAACCCTTTATGGCTGTATTGTTTCCATGGAAAGAGCAGGGCTTCCAGAGGGAATGTACAAGTACCTTTGGTCTTTACAAATAATGAAAATATAATTGATGAGGTAGTACTGTAAGTAATCTCTTAAAAGTATGTGATAAATATAGCCAAGCACCTATCCAGATATACTGCCTCTCATCTCAATATTAAATATTTATTTATGGAATGCACAAAGACATTTGGCAATGGAGAGATAGTATGGATAATCCTTGGCTTACAGCCATTCATTTAGTGACTGTTCAAAGTCACAACAACACTGGAAAAAATGATCTTCGCAGCAGTCAAATGGTCAAAATTCGGGTGCTTGGCAACCAGCATGTATTTATGATGGTTGTAGCATCCCAGGATCACATGATCACCATTTACAACCTTCCACCTTCCAACCAGTTGGCTTTGGACAAACAAAGGCAATGGTGAAAGCTGCATTCACTTAATGACCATGAGATTCAGTTAACAACTGCATAACAATTGCAGCAAAAAAAGGTTGCAAAATTGGATGTGACACATTTAACAATTGCTTTGCTTAGCAATGAAAATTCTAGTTATGTCGAGGACTACCTGTAATTCCCATAAAATGCAAAGAAAAGGATAACATTATTAAAAAGAAAAGGAAAACTTGGGGGGAGATGTGTCTCTTTCTTGAATGGCCAGAGTTGCCCAGATTGGTTTCACTATCAACAAATGTGTAATTGACTAACTCTTACCAATTTGCACCAATCGGAAACTAGCTTGGCCAGAGGCCAATCAGCAGTCAGGACGTTATGCTATAAAAACAGTAGCACAGCCAGTCCTGGCTCAGATCACTTTGCCTTTGAAGATACTGGCTCTAGTTGCTGGTGAAACATCAGGAAATTGGTTCTGTAGACCAGGGATCTCCAACCTTGGCAACTTTATGATTCCTCAGCCAGCATATGCTTCCAAATAAACAATAAGCAGGGTTCTTGCCTGCACTGGCTGAGGAATTCTGGGAGTTGAAGTCCATGAGTCATAAAGTTGCCAAAGTTGAAGACCCCTGCTCAAACCGTTATTTGTTTTTACAACACCATCCCTTGCTTGTTTAATCAGTAATTAGAACAGGGCTTATTCCCAGCCTATGAATGTATAGGATTATAAAATACAATATAGGCTAGATAGTTCTGGTTTTAGAATATGTACTGAAAAGAAAAGGTTGGTTAAATCTTCCTTGATTTGCCCTTTGGCATATCAAGAGAAGTAAAAGAAATGTGTATATTGCTGGAGTAAATCCAACAATAAGAATTTACTGTTTCTATTGTTCTCACTTATGACTTATTACATTTTTCTAAGCCTATATTTACCCTTAAGTGTAACTTGTATGATGTGATGTACAGGAGGGATGCTTCCAGAGCATCTAAAAGAAGAAACATTTCACAGAAAAGTTAAAGAGCTGCCTTAAATATGTTTTTCTGAAGATAATAATTTAGGAGCAATTAGTAAAATTCATTTCATTTTGTATGATGCACATAGCCCTAAAATGACTTATTTATTTATTTGAATCCCGACTTTATTTTTACAAATAACTCAAGGTGGGCGAGCATTTCTAACATATCTTCGTCCTCCTATTTTTTCCCTCAATAACAATCCTGTGATGTGAATTTGGTTGAGAGAGAATAACTGGCCCAAATTCAGTCCGCTGACTTTCATAGCTAAGAAGGAACTGGAAATCACAGTCTTCCACTTTCTGGTCAGGTGCCTTAACCTCAGCCAAAACTGATCTTAAAAGGCAAAAGTTTAGTTTAATTTTGACTTTGATGTGAACAATTAGGTAATGCCAAGCCCACTGATTAAAATTGGGAAATCCAAAATCCATTTCAGAAATGGATTTGGCAAACCACTTCTGTTCTGTTGCCAAGTAAACTACCCGAATGTGCCCTGAATGTGAAATCATCAGGGACTTAAGCCAAAGGAAACCTTTTAAATTACAACTGAAATAGAAGCCCTTTATATTTTATCGTTGCAAGAAAGATCAATTTTAGAACAACTTTCACCATTTTCAATGGCCACAAATTTAGAAAAAAATGTGCTTTATTCTATTATCTAAACCAATTCTCTAACCAATAGTTAGGGACAAGAAAAACATCTTCAAAGAAAAAACAGAAAAACCAGTTGCTGCTTTTCAAAAAGCATATTGGGGAGGGAGCCTTTTGGGGAAAAAAATAGCACCTTTTTGAAAAAAAAAAGCCTTTTTAAAAAGCATCTTTGGGTGCTTTCTCTTTTCATCCAAGAAGCTTTTTTAAAGGTGAGACACTTGCTCACTTGCTCACAACCAGCGAACTAATGAAGTTGAAACTGTGCTGAAGGACGCTAGCCAGAAGAATACCTGGTAGGCAGGATTTTTTTATTTTTCTCCTCAAAAACTAAGGTGCGTCTTATACTCCGAAAAATACAGTACTTTGGAAAAGTTGTTACTTTTCAACTTTGTAGAGTCTATCCTAGGAAGTTTGATCTAGGAGTTATAAAGCTATTTTCACCTAAAATTTATAAGTAGATGCATCAACAACTCTAGGCATTTGTGCCAAGGACCCAGAAAATGAGCCTTTGAGGTGGGCACGTAGCCTCATTACTGATTCAGTTAATATATAAATTTAAAACTATAGGCAAAAAGACATCATAACTTAAGAAAGTCACTTTCACAAATTGAAAATCAAAGCCTTTGTTTACTTTGGGAATGATCCTTTGAAGAAATGTTCCTGGTTATCGCTGGATTTGTACTAGTACTTTATATGCACATGTACAAACGGACACACAAGAAAAGCCCCAGTTTTGTTATAATAACATCAACCTCTGAAATTGGAGGAGGCACAGATAGGAATGTCCCCTGTGGTTCATACCCCAAAGAAGTGTTTGACAATGTATGCTTAACCATGAACCTGATTAAACTGGAGACTAAAACATATGGAGAATGGTTGCAGGAACTGGGTATGTCTAGATTAATGAAAAGGAAGACTAGGGGAGACATGATAGCAGTGTTCCAATATCTCAGTGGATGCCACAAAGAAGAGGGAGTCAAACTATTCTCCAAGGCACCTGAGGGTAGACCAAGAAGCAATGGGTGGAAACTAATCAAGGAGAGAAGCAACTTAGAACTGAGGAAAAAATTCCTGACAGTAAGAACAATTAATCAGCGGAACAGCTTTCCTCCAGAAGTTGTGAATGCCCCAACACTGGAAGTCCTTAAGAAGATGTTGGATAGCCATGTGTCTGGAATGGTATAGGGTTTCCTGCCTAGGCAGGGGGTTGGACTAGAAGACCTCCAAGGTCCCTTCCAACTCTGTTATTGTATTGTATTGTAAACTACTGTATTTTTCAGAGTATAAGATGCACCTTTTTCCTTCAAAAAAGTGATTGAAAATCTGGGTGTGTTTTATACAGCATTTTTTTCTTCCTGAAACCCTACCCGCTTCACCAAAATGGCCATGCATAGCTTTTAGAAGGCTTTCAGAGAGTTCCTTGGGGCTGGGGAAGGCAGAAATGAGCAAAAAGTGGGCCATTTTTTGCTCACTTTGCCCCCTTCCCAGCCCCCAGGAGCAGTCTGTAAGACTCCTAAAGGCTATCTATGCCCTTTTTGGCAAAAATGAGCCTGTTTTCATGAAAAATGGGCCATTTTGTTGTTCATTTCCCTTCCCCAGGAGCACTCTACAAACCTCCTGAGGGCTATTCATGCCCCCCCCTTTTTAAAGTGGGCCGTTTTTGAGAGGTTTGCAGAGTGCAAAAACTTTTTTTTAATTTGCCTCTTCAAAACCTTGGTGCGTCTTATACTGGTGCATCTTATACTCCAAAAATGCGGTGCTTTGTAAGTGCTTGTATTTTTATTCTCATTGAATCATATATTGCATTCTCTAAAACAGCAGTTTGTAGAAAAATGTGCAAAGGGGTTGGGGTTTTTTTTTTTGCTCTTTTGTTTTATTACCATTTACAGAATACAGAATTGCAGAGTTGTTAGTTAGTTGTGAAGTCATGTTCAACCCATCGCGACCCCATGGACAATGTTCCTCCAGGCCTTCCTGTTGTCTACCATTCCCCAGAGTCCATTTAAACTCATACCTATTGCTTCGGTGACTCCATCCAGCCACCTCATTCACTTCTGTCATCCCCTTCTTCTTTTGCCCTCAATCTTTCCCAGCATGAGGCTCTTCTAATGAGTGAGTCCTTCCTTCTCATTTGGCAGCCAAAGTATTAGAGGTTCATCTTCAGGATCAGGCCTTCTAAAGAGCAGTCTGGGTTGATCTCCTCTAGGACTGACCAGTTTGATTGCCTTACAGTCCAAGGCACTCGCAGGAGTCTTCTCCAGCACCATAGTTCAAAGGCTTCCATTCTTTGGCGCTCAACCTTTCTTACAGTCCAACCTTCATAGACATACATTGCAACTGGAAGGCACCTTGGAGGTCTTTTATTGTAATTTCTATGGAATTCACATTGAACAGTGTATGACTGAACAAAGAGCTTTCTGGTTGTTTTGGGTCCACTTTTTTCAATGGCTTATTAGGTAACCACTTTCCAGGCCTGTATCTTAAGGTGGGCTCTTTGGGAAAAGAAGCAAATCAATACTACCATTCCCATGACTTAAGAAAAAACAATGTGCATGGTACCATCTGTGCATGTATAGTGAGATTACAAACTCAAATAAACCCCTTCTGGGGTCCTCTTTTCTTTGATGATGTATTAAGAGCACAGTTCATTTGCATCAAATTGATTTCAATTCCAGATGAGAGATAATTCTTCCCTCATTAAACCCCAAATTTCTCTGAAATTCACCTCTGCTGATAATTAACTTGGCCGTTCTAATGGTGGGGCTCCTGGCACCTTTTGAATTCAAATGTGATCTTTATGAAGGAGAAGATGAAAGTGCACAGGTGTGCCAACCTCATTATGAGGAATGTATCTTTCCCAGATCATTTAAAAGCCAGAACTATTTAAAATGATGTAGTCTTTCTCCTTGGCCGTGAGGGACACACACGTTATTTTAAATGATGAAAGAGTGAAAAGGAATGAAGATATTTTTCAAGATGAAATTTCTCACCTTCCCTTCCCAATGCTAAGTTCTAGAAACGTGTAAACCTTTAGGCCCTGTGGTTTAAATCCACTCCAGACTCATGTTAGGAAGATCAAAGAGGAGATCTTCTCCAATTATTCTGCAAGATGGAATACAAATGGACAACCCAGGCCATGGATAGGCAACTATGGGCCCTTTATGACCTGTGGCTCAGGAATTCTGGGAGTTGGAGTCCATAGATCATAAAGAACAGTGGTGGGATTAAAAAAAATACTACTGGTTCTGTTTATGTGGCTTGGTGGCTGTGATGTGGCATGGCTTGATGAACATGGCTTGATGGGCCTGGCAGGGGAAGGCTACTGCAAAATCCCCATTACCTCCCCACCCCACTAACCTGCTTTCCAGCTCCATTCTCCTGTTCAGGGCAACAAAAAAAGACGCAGCCAATCAGCTGGGACTCGAGACGCAGTGAATAGATTGAGGGCAGGACCAACTAGAGGTGGAATTTGCCAGTTCTCTGAACTACTCAAAATTTCCGCTATCAGTTTTATAGAACCAGTCAGAACCAGCTGAATACCACCTCTGATAAAGGGGCCATAGTTGCCTATTCCTGGCCTAGGCTATGTTTTAGATCAGAGATCAAATTTAGTCTGCTCACTCAGTTGATCTCCAATTCTATCTATCTTCTTCGGTCTCAGTTCTAGTGTTCTACTGCTCTAGCCAGTTAGGCAATCTAGTATGCTGGAATTATTAAACTACAATCAGGATTTCTGGGCTTGAAATATTTTGATGACATCAGCATTCTATTTTATGATTACAGTGAAATACCTATGCATTTTGTTTAGAAATGAGTATGAAAGCTAAATGATGATTTCTTGCTCTTCTGACTTATTTCTCTGCTAATGATTTGTTACGGCTAGAGAAAGTTTCCTCCTAGTATTCCATTTAATATTTAATATTTTAGAAAAGATTAAAATGACTTTTTCTTTTCAAAATGTAGCACTTTATATAAATAATGTATCATGTTCTTAAACCTGATGCATCCTACATTTATTGACCTGTATAGTTTCCTATCCTGGATTGAGTAAAGTGTTTATTTTTTTAAAAAAAATGAGTATACTAAAACAATTTCAGATGGTCATAAAGAGTAATCAGAAGAAGTCACAGTAATAAATATTAGGGAATCTTGGAGAAAAGAAGGTACTACTCAAAATGGTAAATAAAATCTGATAATATATTAAGGTAGAGTTCTCAGTTTTAGTAATATCATCTACTTATGCCGGCTCTCTGAGAATGTTAATATCCCGTTCAGGTGTATGTGTGTAAATGTGTGTAGGTAGAAATGGAGAGGCATATATAGAACTGTTAGAACTGATATATGTATGATTGTGCAAGGAAATAATGAAAAGTAATTCCTTCACCTCCAGACCTTTACGTGTCATTACATATTTCTGCCAAGGGGGAACAATCTTCACAAAGAACTCCACGTGTCCCTTTAGCCACAACCTGACAGTCTTACAGAATTGTAACCATGACTTTTTCTGCCAAAGCCTTTTATGCTTGTTTATGCAAGTGACACAGTGAAGGTGGCTCAGTAGTTAAGATGCTGAATTTGTCGATCAGAAAGGTCGGCAGTTCAGCGGTTTGAATCCTTAGCACTGCATAATGGAGTGAGCTCGCATTACTTGTCCCAGCTTATGCTAACCTAGCAGTTCAAAAGCATGTAAAAAATGCAAGTAGAAAAATAAGGACCATCTTTGTTGGGAAGATAACAGTGTTCTATGTGCCTTCAGCATTTAGTCATGCTGGCCACATGACCATGGAGACATCTTTGTGCAGTGCTGGCTGGCTCTTTGGCTTTGAAATGGAGATGAGCACCACCCTCTAGATTTGGGAACAACTAGCACATCCGGGCCCTGCCCACTCTCATGGCCTTTCGCAAAGCCATTAAAACCTGGCTTTTCCAGCAGGCCTGGGGCTGTTGACCCCTTGATTGAGGTCTAGCCCCCTTCTGATTGGGTGTTTGTTGTGTTCCTTTTTTAACTTTGTTGTGTCCCATTGTTTTTAAAAATTCTTTTTAATTTTTTCATTTCTGTAAGCCGCCCGGAGTCCCTCGGGATTGGACGGCATAGAAATTCAATAAATGAAATGAAAAGAAATATGTGCGAGGGGAACCTTTACCTTTACCTATGCAAGTGAAGCTTTTGCAATGATATTCTGTGGCTTAATGCTTCATTTCTGAGTTCTATTTCATTGACTGTCCCAATGCTTTGAATACATTTCTCACCTTCATAGCATGACAATTGCTGATAAATTAAATCTCTTGAAACTTCTAGCTTCTACCATCAGCAAGGAACCCATGTTGCACAAAACTGCCAAGATTGAAGAACATGAATAATATGGTCCTCTTCACCTGGGAAATGCCAGGGTTGACAGCAGTTTTCCCTTGAGTGATCTGCAAATGTCCTTAATCAGTTCATCAACCTTTATCATGCCAGATGCATCGATTGTTGTCAGATTGTCTACTTCAGTCTTGATCACACAGATCAGCTCTTCCTGGTTTCCCGTCTTTACATTTTTGGCCCAGTAAAAACAGTAGATGAAGTTCTCAACCTATGACCACAATTGAGCCCAAAATTTCTGTTTGCTAAGCAAGACATTTGTTAAGTGAATTTTACGACCTTTCTTGCCACAATTGTTAAGCGAGTCACTGCAGATTTTAAGATCGTAACACAGTTGTTAAGTGAATCTGGCTTCCCCATTGACTTGTCAAAGGTTACAAAAGGTGATTACCTGACCCCAGGACACCCACCCATCATAAATATGAGTCGGTTGTCAACCGTCTGAATTTTGATCACATGACCATAGGAATTTTGATCACGCGACACTACGTAATTACAGGAGGTAATTATGCTTAGCTGATGGTCATTAGGCTCCTCTCCAGACTATAAAAGAGACTGCTTGTGCCATGCCCTTCTTGCAGAAGTCAATGCTTTGACTAAAGAGAAACAAACTTGGCAGGCTGGATTGCTGCCAGAGTTTGTCAGCCTTGCTGCCAAGGTCCTTATCTGTTTGTTTATTTGGCTTTCAGCCACCGAGAGTCTGAACTTGTGATTAAAGGACATTCTCATTTAAGCTTGTCTCGGCATTCGTTACTGGACAGAGGAGGGGGTCAGAACTCATCACTATAAATACAACAAATGACCTATGTTCAGCCCTGTTCCTGGTCACTCACCTTCAATCATCTCCCAATTGAACTACTTCAATGTATTCTACATAGGCTGCCCTTAAGTACCATAGGCAAGCTTGAGTTGATTCAAGATGCAATGGAATAGGTAACTATGGGTGCAGTCCGTTACACCCATATAACATCATGAACTTACAATCTACATTAGCTATAGTTTACCAGTTTTTTTCCAATTACTTGTATCATGTAGGGAACTGCAAAGTGAGTCAAAATTACAAACAATTCCAACCTATGTATTTGGGAAGCTCTTGTTTATTGTCATGTAATTTATAAAACTTTCTTAATTTAAATTAATAACTCTGCATTTCCAAATTATTTCATTCATGGATTTTGTCTTGGAGATAGATGGATGTGCTCTAGTATAATTTTTCAGTTGCTTTTTAGAGCTGGCATTATTTATCATAGTCCACCCATTTTTTAAGAAATATTATTAAAAACTGAGTGTGTAGGATTTGTAGGCTATTTGCAAGGGCTCACAGTTCTCCTCTTGTATTAATCAAAGAATAATTAACTATTAGAGAATATTGTTCAAAATAGCAATATTTTGCTCATAAGAAACATAAAAATATAAATAATTCTTAGATTTTACTATATTTTTTTCTTGCAAATTTTCAAATTGTTTGCAAGCAATTGTTCTGGTCATGAAAACTTACATTGCTTTTGTGGGTGAAAATAAGTCTTTGTTAAATTGTTTTTTAATGTTTTTATTTACGATATATCATCTAGCTTTACAATACTTGTATCATCCTGGTAGTGGCATTGGTCTAAAAATTTATACCTAAAAATTATGGTAATGAGTTTGATTGATTACTTAATACAATCTGTTATTTGAGGTACTAATTCTGAAGGCAATAAACAAAAATGTAACATATTAAAAATTGCACCACAGAGTAAATACAGGCTCACTTCAATCAAAGCTTACATTGCAAATGAAATTTTACTAATGGATCTGAACAATGTCTATCATGATAAATTCTCTGACAAGTAAAAACTGTTTTTTGTTTTGTTTTGTTTTTTATTCATTTCTAGAGTATAGATGTGCCATATGTTGTCTTTAATCTTCTGTCAGAGATATCTAAACTTTAATATCCCCCCCCAGAGGAAAAAAAATGCCTGTGTGTGAGAAAGAGAGAAGGGGGTGGGAGGGAGAATGGAGTGTGTGTGTGTTTGTTTGTGTGTGTGTGTGTGTGTGTGTGTGTATGTGTGTGTTTGTGTGTGGTTTGTGTGTGTGTGTATGTGTGTGAATGCAGAGAGAAAGAGAGAGAGTGAATGCAGGGGGAGAATGCAGACAGAGAGAGAGAATGGAGAGAGAGAGAAGGAGAGAGAGAATGGAGGCAGCAAGAAAGAAAGAGAGAATGGAGAGGAAGATAGAGGGATGGAGAGAGAATGCAGAGAGAAAGAAATGGAAGAGAGGGAGAGAGAATACAGAGAGAGAGAGAGAATGCAGAGAGAGAGAATGGATAGACAGAGAATGGAGAGAGAGGAGGGACGGACGGAGAGACAGAGAGAGAGACAGAGAGAGAGACAGAGAGAGAGATTAATTATTAGATCAATACTAAAGATAACCATGTAGTTTTTTAGAGCTGTATTCTACCTCATCTTATAATACTTGATTTTTTACTCATGAGAAGTACTCTTTAGTTCTTGTGAAGGTCTAATTTTAATATATGAACCTCATTGGCTTCATATAAACAGAAGACACAAACAGGGAAAAATATGAAATATGTTCCTAAATGAAATTTTGGGTTAACTTTTTGACTAAGAAATATAATATAGGCTTTTCTATTTATTTTAGGGCAATAAACAGAAAAAGGGAAAACTTATATCTAGGATTAAATTTGATTCTGGCAAATATTAGGATATGTTGTTTTAAAATTCATTATGAATAAATTATCAGATTATAATTTACAGACAACATACCAATGTAGCTGGGAAGTACAGGGAGTTGTAATCCAATAAATTTAGAGGTCATCTGATTTCTAGTAGACTAAGCTGGAATTTGGAAAAGAGAAATATTTAGAAAATCCTTTCTATGTCATAGCCACATGTAATTTTAGTGCTTTCTGCTATAAACGTTATCAGATCTATAATAATAATAATAATAAATATCAGAACATGAATATACTATATATGATTCCATTAGAAAATTTGGTGTTTGAAATGATCTAAATTGTGAGGTAGAAATGTACAACTAATCTGTTTAACTCAATTTAATCAATTGATTGTATGGTTGCAGATCACGACAAACAATTCATATATGGGTACATCCTTAATATTAAATAAAGGGTTAAGGACTTTTAATTAAATCATTTCTCTGCTCAAATGAAATTTGCCAGTCCCTCTAATACAATCTTTTTGTTTAAATTCAAAACTTTATCATGGGCAAAAATGGAAAATAGGTCAGTGGAATAAATAGCTTGCAAGATCTTCTATAGTTTTATTGGAGCCTGGGTAGAAAGGCATATTATATGGTATTTTAAGACTCCCCCTGTAAAACATTTGTTGAAACCATACATGCCTTAAATAGTATTCACTTTCTATTCTGGTTTTACCAAGTACACACAAAGAACAATATTATTTTGTGAAAGTTTAAAAAGATTCCTTTGAGTAAAAAAAAAAAAAGTTTCAAATAGCTGATTATCATTTGTATAACCATAATTCAGAAAGGATTCTGATAATAACTCAAAGGTACATATGTTTGGTTTCAAAAGATAACTAACAGTTACAAGAAAAAATGGAGAATTTCATGTAGTCCAAAATCCACAACTTGAGAAATAATGAATTGGGTAGTACAATATGCCTAACCCTCTAATTCAACATTTTAACCATGATTTTGGCTTTAATTGGATATGTGCTGGTTTCTCCATGCAGAAAGGAGATTGATGCACTCATACGTTATATTTAAAATAATTTAAGCGGATTATTTTGAAAAATTCCATGTCATAAGGCAGTGATGGCGAACCTCTGGCACGTATGCCACAGGTGGCATGCAAAGCCCTCTCTACAGGCATGCGAGCCATTGCCCCAGCTCAGCTCCACCACGTGTGTGTGCGTACTTTCCACCGGCCAGCTGATTTTCAGGTCTCTGCCATGTGGGATATGCGTGCACATACTTCATGCACACAACTGCGGGGGGAGGTGAGGAATGTGGTGGGGTGCTACCCCCGTGGGTCATTTTTGATCCAAGGAGGCTGTAGGTAGGCCTACTAGGCCCAAAATGGGGCACGGGGGGGGGGTACAGCGGGCCCACTAGCGACCCATTTTTGATCCCAGGAGACTGCAGGAAGACCTACTAGGTCCAAAACAGGGTGTGAGGGGCGCATGCCAATGCACAGGGGAGCAGGTAGAGCGTGGAGGGTTGTTGCGTGCACATGCACATTATGGTTGTGGGCACATACACACACTGTCACACACACATGTGCATGCTTTCAGCATGCAACGACAAAAAGGTTAGTCATCACTGTCATAAGGCATAGAAACCCTCCATATCTATGCTGCAGGAAGAAAATAAGAACTCATTTTTTTTGTAGAATGGTTATTCTTCCTACCAACACTTTGGTTATTCCAGCTAATGATTAATTACCTTTGATTTGGGGGTACAATGAGGGCACTAATTACCTGAGAACATAAAGAGAACAGCCAGATATTGGTAAAGGGGAACTTGTTGTATCCATGTTCATTAAGTCTCTATTTATACATTTATTCTCCAAAGCACCAGAGGGCAGGAGAAGAAGAATGTTTGGAAGCTTTTTAAAGAACGATTCAATCTAGAAATAAGTAGAGATTTTCTGACAGTGAGAACAATTAATCAATAGAATAGCTTGCCTCATGGAGTTGTGACTGCTCCATCACTGTAGGTTTCAAAGACTAGACAACAATTTGACCGGGGTCATATGACATGCCCTGCCCCGAGCAAGGGTTAGACTAGACCTCCAATGTCTCTTCCAGCCCTATGATTCTATGTTCTATTTTTGTCTCTCCAAATTCACCATCTTTTTAGCAATAGCTGTTCAGTGCCTGTAACTATCCACAAAGGCCTGTCTGAAGGAATGAAATAAACAATAGTTCATCTGCATAAAGAAGTAGTGACACATTCCTCTTTCCCATTTCTATTGGGAAAAAAAACCACAATTCTGCACTCATATTTGAGAGGCTACCATTGATAAATATATTGAACTAGGGAATAACCCAGCATTGTCCTTATATTTATTCATCCTAATCCTGTATTAGAAGACAGGAAAAGGAATGAATTATATCTAAAGTGTCATGTGATCCTCTCATGCTCCCCCCCTCCACCATGCATGCACACATGAGTCCCCGGTGCCTCATTTTGAGCCTAGAAGGCCTCTCTTCAGCCTCCTGGGAGCACAAATGGGCCGTGGGGGAGATGTAGACGCAGGCACTGTACCCCCTGCACTCCCCTCACACACCAGCATGTGTGCATGACCCTGTACATGTGTGCACCCTTGCAGATGCATGACCCTAAAATCAACTGGCCAGCAGGAGGCATGTGCGCATGTGTGGTGAAGCTGACCTGGGGTGATGGCTTGCATGCCCACACAGAGGGCTCTGCATTCTACCTGCATGCCAACACATACACATACACACACCGAGGAGTCTTATGGACATCTTATCCCAACAGTATTTGTATCAAGTTTGGTTGAAATTGCTCAAGGCGTTCCAGAATTGTGCTGGACAAACACACACACACACACACACACACACACACACACAGAGAGAGAGAGAGAGAGAGAGAGAGAGAGAGAGAGAGAGAGAGAGAGAGAGAGAGAGAGAGAGCCATTTTTATATACAATATACAGATAAGCATGGTACCAATGTTTCAATCCTTTAAAATCAAAATATTGTCTGATAAATGGTGCACTGGGGTGAATATAGCTTGAATTTGAGTATTGTGTAATACCATAATTAATATAAATAATCTTCTGTCCAAGATTCACTGTTTAGTTCTTCCAATTTGGTCCATGGGTTATATTTTTGCAATTGAGTCAAAGACAGCACAAAAATCAACAAAAGCTACAAACACTTCTGATATATCTCACATGCTCATTTATTAAATAAACCAAGATGAAATAGTGATCAATTCTTAACTATTGTCTCTAAACAAATAGTTTGTTCATCTCTAATCCCAGCCTGTACTTTTAATTAGATATTGTACAATACATTTAGCCTATATTGACAATCAGGGTAATAGGTCTACAATTTTCTGAAAGGTTTTGATGTCCTTTTATATTAAAATGGGATCAGATTGGAATAGATAATTATTCATCAATATGTGTATTATGTAGATTCATCACTAATATCATTTTTCTTTAGATTTAGATTTTAGCTAATCCGATCTTTTTAAAAGCATGAACACTCACATCTAAATATGGGTTAAATTCTTAATTTTGCATGCTTTTTCTCTCAAAATATGCATTTCTAAGGGTGCATATTTCTAGAAAAGTCAGCTGGAAGTTAAATAGGAATGAGTCAAAGATGGAGACCTGCTCTTGAGAACAAAGGCATATTTGCACCTCGTTATTTAAAGAATCTGCCTATTGTTGACTTTCTTTAAATTTCTGTTATGTTTTGAGATATATAGAGGGCTGGAAACCCTGTTATCATCCTTTGAGCCATGGGGGCACACTGGTTAGAATGTAGAACTGCAGGTGTACCTCACGGCTCACTCCAGGAGTTCGAGTCTTACTGGCTCAAGGTTCACTCACCCTTCCATCCTTCTGAGGTAGGTAAAATGAGGACTCAGATTATTGGGAGCAATATGCTGACTCTATAAACCATTTGCACATATGTGCTACTCGTTTCTGACTCTAGGGTGCAGTGCTCATCTCCATTTCAAAGCTGAAGATGCAGCGCTGTCCGTAGATGTATCTATAGTCATGTAGCAGCATGACTAAATGCCGAAGGCGCACAGAATACTGTTATCTTCCCACCAAAGGTGGTTCCTATTTTTCTACTTGCATTTTTTATGTGCTTTAGAACTGCTAGGTTGGCAGAAGCTGGGACAAGTAATGGGAGCTCACTCCATTATGCAACTGTAGGGATTTGAACCATCAAACTGCCGACCTTTCTGATTGATAAGCTCAGTGTCTTAGCCACTGAGCCACCGCATCCCCATATACCACTTAGAGAAGGCTGTAAAGCACTGCGGTATATATATCTAAGTGCTATTGTGATTTTCTGACTCACCTCTTGCTGAAAACTTCCAATGCTAGAATTTTCCTTCCCCCCACCCTTCATTTGTGAAAAATAAAGCTAGAAATGGGGAATCCATTCCTGGAACATATTTTATTGAAATTTTATTGGATGAAATTGGCAGTATTATGATTCTATCACTAAACAGTCACAGGACTGCAGCCTAAATGTCAAAATCCATAAGCTTGCATTTGACTTTAGTGACTGTTAGGCTATATTGACAATATCCTTAAAGTTCCCAGTAAGCTTTAAGAAACATAATTTGAATGTTACCAGTGACATGCAGGGAGGTTTATGGCTGGTGAGGCAGCAATTTTTTTAGACTTGTGGACTTCAACTCCCAGAATTCCACAGCCAGGCATGCTCATTTCCAATTTAAAGCAACAGCATTTGTTTTCCTCCTTTGCTAAATAAGTTTCCTTCTTTCTTTTTCTTTTTCTTCTCCCTTCCCCTCCTTCCTCCCTCTCTCCCTCCCTCCACCCTCTCTCAAACGCACGGGCGCGCGCACACACACACACACACACACAGAAAGTTGCACCAGGATTCAAAAAATTTAGGTTTTCCTCCTCAGCCCATGTTAGCAATACCACTAGCAGCATTTTGGCTGGCAGGTGTAAGTAGAAGTGGAAATTCATTTTACTGAAAACATTGTTTTGGCTTATGATTGGATAATTAAAATTTCAGAAGACCCAAAGATATTAGAGTGTTACATAGTGCATAAACTAAATAACTGTTTCAATATACTCCCTCCCCATTCTCTCTAACACATACACACACACACACACACACACACACACACACACACACACACAGTTGCACCAGGAGGATGAAGTTTGAATTCCTCCCCCTCCCTCTGACCCACACATACCTTTTCCAGCCGTTTCAGAGAGGATTTCAACTCTGCTCTTGCCTGCCATCATGAAAAGAAAAAAAATGTAAAAGGAAAACGGTAAGAGCTGAGGTCAGGCTGAGCTAGTTGCTGCCAGAGTCACCATGGCAAGAGAACGATGTGCCTCATCTATGTCAGGAATTTTTCAACTTTTAACCCTTGCTTAACTCTGCTTGAGTGATCATAAAACGCCAGACTAGATGAGGCACGTCATTCTCCTGCCGCCTCCTGTAGAGGGCACTTTTTTAGAGGCTTTTTTAAACAGTTAAGCACTAAGTAGAGTCATCCATGGTGACTCTGGCAGTAACTAGCTCAGCCTTTTTCCTTTTACATTTTTTTTTCTTTTCATGATGACAGTGGTGAGGCTCTGCCTCCCCTGCCTCCCCTGACTGCATGTCCCTGCCCGGCTCTGCTCTGCTCAACCTTGACGTCTACAATAGTACCCTGCAAATCATACCCATTATGTGTCTCAGAAGACCTAGATAAATCATGCAGAGAGATGGTGGTCCCTCCCCTATTCTCTTGAATAGACCATGCTTGCCATGTTAAAGCAGCTTATGACATTATGTTCTTCTGAGGCATCTGGGAGAAAACAGCCAAAATATGACCATATCACCTGGGTATATGAGCCCCCAGGCTCTAACTAGCTTTTGAATATCAATATAGACTTAATATGGATTTTTATTAAGTTGCAACAAACCTTACTGGAACAGTGTGGCAAGATGCTATAAAGGAGGGGCCCAGGAAGCCAGGTGTGGGTGTAAGATAGAACAGAGGTGAAACGGCTGATAACTTAAGACATTATAGGAACTTCTCTTTTTGTATTTTTCCTATGTACTTCTCTATTTGTAACATTCCAAAATGAACTTCTCCTTTTTGAAATGTCATGTTTGCCTCATGTATGGAAACACCTTGAGAATGCACAGTGTGGAACACGGCATAAAAGTAGCGTCCTGGGCGGAGCCAAGGCAGGTTAGATTTTAGTGTGTGAACACGCTGAACTCAATGCATCAATAAACCTGTTTCTCTTGCACCTTCGTGGTCTCATGTCCCATTTTTCTTGAGCATTGTGGCGAAAACCTCAATCTGCTGCAACACTTCCTTTTTTATATATACGGTATTGATGATTCCAGAATTAAAGCTCAGTTAAAGTTCAATGTTCAAATGAAACAATGTTCTATTAAATTGTCTAAGTTCATCTCGATAAATTTTGCATATAGGAGGTCATCTATTGTATAAAAATAAAATTCATAAAAATTAATGATACTTATCAATACTATAGTCATAAGGGATTACAGTGCCTGGTGCTTTTTAAATCCAATCATTTGGATTTTTAAAAATATTATTTTATTTTTTCTTCCTTTAATAAGAATCTGAATTTCAGCTCATTGTTAAAGAAGTTAGTGTAGTCATTTTGACTCCTGAACTAAATAGGAAAGCTCCCATATATTCAGCTATTTTACTGATAGCTTTTTTTAATAGGAAATACCAAAATGATTTTCAAATGATTTCCCTTAATTTTATTTGCACTATAAACCCCAGGGAAATAGGATGGAGTAATAGAATGGACTGATATAAAATTACCCAGAATGTAATGTGGTCTAGAGGAAACTGAATTTAAATCTCCATGGTCATTGCCATTCTGCAAGAACTGGCAGTATTATTGTGTAAAACGTTAACTATTAACAGAAACATGCATGTATCAATTGGACTAAAACCAGGGGTGAAATCAACTTATCTTCGCTACTGGTTCACAAATGTGAGTGCACGCACCACCTCAGCGCATGCGCAGAGCATCAAAAATGGGACATGATGACATGAGGGCAGGTGGGCGGAGCTTCCCACTGCCACTGCTACTGGTTCACCTGAACCGGAT